>NC_057803.1:57514467-57858292 GCF_018294505.1 Triticum aestivum
TAGAACGATGCTTGATGAGAACAAGACTCCAGAACACTTTTGGGCGGAAGCGATTGAGACAGCTTGTTATGCAACAAATCACTTGTATCTTCACAAGCTACTCGGTAAGACGACATACGAGTTCCTCACCGGTAACAAACCCCAAGTTGGATACTTTCGAGTATTCGTCTCAAAGTGCTACATTCTTGATAAGCATCGTCATTCTAAATTTGCTCATAAATCTCATGAAGGTTTCCTACTTGGTTATGGCTCAAACTCTCACACTTACCGGGTCTACAACAATTTCACCTGAAAGGTTGAAGAGACGGTAGATGTGAAGTTTGATGATTCTAATGGATCGCAAGTAGAGCAATTGCCAATTGATGTAGGAGACAAAAACTGTAAGGGCATATTTATTCCTAAGGTGTTTTGGTGTTTTATGACAATGCTTTTGCGGACTAATCGTGTGCCTTGAGTATTTCAGACGTTTCATCACTAGGCACAAGACGGTTTTGTCCCTGATAACCCACAAGTATTGGGGATCAATTGTAGCCTCTTTCGATAAGTAAGAGTGTCGAACCCAATGAGGAGCTAAATATAGAACAAATATTCCCTCAAGTTCTATCGACCACCGATACAACTCTATGCACGCTTAACGTTCGCTTTACCTAGAACAAGTATGAAACTAGAAGTACTTTGTAGGTGTTTTTGGATAGGTTTGCAAGAATATAAAGTGCACGTAAATAAAAAGTAGGGGCTGTTTAGGTAAAGAAGCAATAAAGTTAGTATAGCAAGTGTGGAAAAGTGGTGGTAGGAGTTGCGAAATTGTCCCTAAGCAATTGACTACTTTACTAGACCGATAGCAAGTTTTATGTGGGAGAGGCCACTGCTAGCATGTCATCCCTGACTTGGAATTCTATGCACTTATGATTGGAACTATTAGCAAGCATCTGCAACTACTAACGTTCATTAAGGTAAAACCCAACCATAGCATTAAGATATATTGGTCCCCCTTCAATCCCGTATGCATCAATTTCTATGCTAGGTTGAAGCTTCTGTCACTCTTGCCCTCCAATACATAGTCCTATAAACATACAACTAACCATATGGTGTGATCTATGCGCGCGCTCGTATGATGGGCACCAAAGGACAGCAACATAAGCACAAGCAAATTAAATCAATCATAGTAATTCACCAATCACCGATAGGACAACGAAAATCTACTCAGACATCATAGGATGGCAACACATCATTGGATAATAATATGAAGCATAAAGCACCATGTTCAAGTAGAGGGTACAATGGGTTGCGGGAGAGTGGACCACTTTATATAAAGGGGGGAAGGTGACGGGGATGTTGGTGAAGATGGCGGAGGTGTTGGTGTAGATTGCGGTGATGATGATGGCCCCCGGCGGTGTTCCGGCGCCATTGGAAGCGAGGGGGAGAGAGCCCCCCTTCTTCTTCTTCTTCTTCCTTGACCTTCTCCCTAGATGGGAGAAGGGTTTCCCCTCTGGTCCATGGCCTCCATGGAGGCGGAGGGGTGAGAGACCCTCCGAGATTGAATCTGTCTCTCTGTCTCTCTCTGTTTCTGCGTTCTCAAATTCTGCCCTTTCACTGTTTCTTATATTCCCGGAGATCCGTAACTCCGATTGGGCTGAAATTTTAACACGATCTCTATCTGGATATTGGATTTCTTGCGGCGAAAGAAGGGCATCAACCGCCTTACGGGGTGGCCACGAGGGCCCAGGGCGCGCCCCCTGCCTTGTGGCCCCCTCGGACATCGTCTCACGTTGATTCTTCTTCCCAAAAATCACATATATTCCAAAAAAAATCTCCGTCAGTTTTTATCCCGGTTGGACTCCGTTTGATATGGATTTTCTGCGAAACAAAAAAGATGCAACAAATATGAATTGGCACTGGATCAATATGTTAGTCCCCAAAATAGTATAAAAAGTTGCCAAAATTATATAAAAGTTGTAGAATATTGGCATGGAATAATCAAAAATTATAAATACACGGAGACGTATCAGCATCCCCAAGCTTAATTCCTGCTCGTCCCCGAGTAGGTAAATGATAAAAAAGATAATTTTTGATGTGGAATGCTACCTAGCATAATCCTGATCATATAATCTAATCATGGCATGAGTATTAAGACACGAGTGATTCAAAGCAATAGTCTATCAGTTGACATGAAGACAATAATACTTCAAGAATACTAACCAAGCAATTATGTCTTATCAAAATAATAACATAGCCAAAGAAAGCTCATCCCTACAAAATCATATAGTCTGGCTATGCTCCATCTTCACCACACAAAGTATTCAAATCATGCACAACCCCGATGACAAGCCGAGCAATTGGTTCATACTTTTTAACGCGCTTCAGCCTTTTCAACCCTCACGTAATACATGAGCGCAAGCCATGGTCATAGCACTATGGGTGGAATAGAATATGATGATGGAGGTTGTGTGGAGAAGACAAAAGGAAGAAAGTCTCACATCGACGCGGCTAATCAACGGGCTATGGAGATGCCCATCAATTGATGACAATGCGAGGAGTAGGGATTGCCATGCAATAGATGCACTAGAGCTATAAGTGTATGAAAGCTCAAACTGGAAACTAAGTGGGTGTGCATCCAACTTGCTTGCTCATGAAGACCTCAGGCATTTGAGGAAGCCCATTATCGGAATATACAAGCCAAGTTCTATTATGAAAATTCCCACTAGTATATGAAAGTGATAACTCAAGAGACTCTCTATATGAAGAACATGGTGCTACTCTGAAGCGCAAGTGTGGTAAAAGGATAGTAACATTGACCCTTCTCTCTTTTTCTCTTATTTTTTTTGTTTTTTTTGTTTTTTTGGGCCTTCCTTTTTTTGGCCTTTCTCTTCTTTTTTTTTAATTTTTTTCGTCTGGAGTCTCATCCCGACTTGTGGAGGAATCATAGTCTCCATCATCCTTTCCTCACTGGGACAATGCTCTAATAATGATGATCATCACACTTTTATTTACTTACAACTCAATATTACAACTCGATGCTAGAACAAAGATATGACTCTATATGAATGCCTCCAGCGGTGTACCAGGATGTGCAATGATCTAGCGTAGCAATGACATCAAAAAGCGGACAAGCCATGAAAACATCATGCTAGGTATCTTACGATCATGCAAAGCAATATGACAATAAATGCTCAAGTCATGTGTATGATGATGATGGAAGTTGCATGACAATATATCTCGGAATGGCTATGGAAATGCCATGATAGGTAGGTATGGTGGCTGTTTTGAGGAAGATATAAGGAGGTTTATGTGTGATAGAGCGTATCGTATCACGGGGTTTGGATGCACCGGCGAAGTTTGCACCAACTCTCGAGGTGAGAAAGGGCAACGCACGCTATCGAAGAGGCTAGCAATGATGGAAGGGTGAGAGTGCGTATAATCCATGGACTCACATTAGTCATAAAGAACTCATATACTTATTGCAAAAGTTTATTAGCCCTCGAAGCAAAGTACTACTATGCATGCCCCTAGGGGGATAGATTGGAAGGAAAATACCATCGCTCGTCCCCAACCGCCACTCAGAAGGAAGGCAATCAATAAATACCTCATGCTCCAACTTCGTTACATAACGGTTCACCATACGTGCATTGTTGGGGAACGTAGCAATAATTGAAAAAAAATTCCTACGTGTCACCAAGATCAATCTAGGAGATACTAGCAACGTGAGAGAGGGAGTGCATCTTCATACCCTTGAAGATCGCTAAGCGGAAGCGTTACAAGAACACGGTTGGTGGAGTCGTACACACAGCGATTCAGATCGCGGTCGATTCCGATCTAAGCGCCGAACAACGGCGCCTCCGCGTTCAACACACGTACAGCCCGGGGACGTCTCCTCCTTCTTGATCCAGCAAGGGGAGAGGAGAAGTTGAGGGAGAGCTTCGACATCACGACGGCGTGGCGGTGATGGAGCTCATGGTTCTCCGGTAGGGCTTCGCCAAGTGCTACGGAGGAGGAGGAGGTGTAGGAGAGGGGGAGGGGCTACGCCAGGGGAAGTGTCTAGGTCTTCTGGCAGCCCTCCCACCCCCACTATTTATAGGAGAAGGGGAGAGGGGGCCAGCCCCTTCAGATCCCACCTAAGGGAGGGGAGAGGGGGCCAGCCCCTTCAGATCCCACCTAAGGGAGGGGCGGCGGCCAGGAAGGGAACCCTAGATGGGTTTTGGGTGCCCCCACCCCTAGGAGACTTGCCCCCCAAGCCAGGAGGGGAGGCTGCCCTAGGGGAGGCGCCCCCACCTCTCCTGGTTACGTGAGATGGGGTGGGAGGGGCTCACAACCCCTTAGTGGGCTGGTGTGCTCCTTCCCCTTGGCCCATAAGGCCCCCCAACACTTGCCGGGGCCTCCGAAACCCCATTCGGACACGCTGGTCATCACCCGGTACCCCTGGAACAATTCCGGACTCCAATACCCTTCGTCCAATATATCGATCTTCACCTTTGGACCATTCCGGAACTCCTCGGCATGTCCGGGATCTCATCCGGGACTCTGAACAACCTTCGGTAACCACACACTATTTCCCATAACAACTCTAGCGTCACCGAACCTTAAGTGTGTAGACCCTACGGGTTCGGGAACCGTGCATACATGACCGAGATATCCCTCCGGCCAATAACCAATAGCGGGATCTGGATACCCATATTGTCTCCCACATGTTCCACAATGATCTATCGGATGAACCACGATGTCGGGGATTCAATCAATCCGGTATACAATTCCCTTTGTCTATCGGTATGTTACTTGCCCAAGATTCGATCGTTGGTATCCCCATACCTCGTTCAATCTTGTTACTGGCAAGTCACTTTACTCGTTCCATAACACATGATCCCGTTGCTAACTCATTAGTCACATTGAGCTCATTATGATGATGCATTACCGAGTGGGCCCAGAGATACCTCTCTGTCATACGGAGTGACAAATCCGAGTCTCGATTCGTGCCAACCCAACAGACACTTTTGGAGATACCTGTAGTGCACCTTTATATCCACCCAGTTACGCTGTGACGTTTGGTACACCCAAAGCATTCCTACGGTATCCGGGAGTTGCACAATCTCATGGTCTAAGGAAATGATACTTGACATTAGAAAAGCTCTTAGCAAACGAACTACACGATCTTGTGCTATGCTTAGGATTGGGTCTTGTCCATCACATCATTCTCCTAATTATGTGATCCTATTATCAATGACATCCAATGTCCATCGTCAGGAAACCATAACCATCTATTGATCAACGAGCTAGTCAACTAGAGGCTTACTAGGTACATATTGTGGTCTATGTATTCACACATGTATTACGGTTTCCAGTTAATACAATTATAGCATGAACAATAGACAATTATCATGAACAAGGAAATACAATAATAACCATTATTATTGCCTCTAGGGCATATTTCCAACAGTCTCCCACTTGCACTAGAGTCAATAATCTAGTTCACATCACTATATGATTGTAATGAATCCAACACCCATGGGGTTTGTTCATATCTCGCTAGTGAGAGAGGTTTATTAGTCAATGGGTCTGAACCTTTCAGATCCATGTGTGCTTTACAAATCTCTATGTCATCTTGCAGATGCAGCTATCACGCGCTACTTGGAGCTATTCCAAATAACTGCTCTACTATATAAATCCGGTTTACTACTGAGAGTCATCCGGATTAGTGTCAAAGTTTGCATCGATGTAACCCTTTACGACGAACTCTTTTACCACCTCCATAATCGAGAAAATTCCTTAGTCCACTAGTTACTAAGGATAAGTTCGACCGCTGTCATGTGATCCATTCCTGGATCACTCTTGTACCCCTTGACTGACTCATAGCAAGGCACACTTTAGGTGCGGTACACAGCATAACATACTGTAGAGCCTACGTCTAAAGCATAGGAGACGACCTTCGTCCTTTCCCTCTCTTCTGCCGTGGTCAGGTCTTGAGTCTTACTCAATACTCTCACCTTGTAACACAACCAAGAACTCCTTCTTTGCTGATCTATTTTGAACTCCTTCTAAATCTTGTCACGGTATGTATTCATTTGAAAGTACTATTAAGCGTTTTTGATCTATCCTTGATGCTCAATGTTCAAGTAGCTTAGTCCAGGTTTTCCATTGAAAAACACTTTTGAAATAACCCTGTATGCTTTCCAGAAATTCTACATCATTTCTGATCAACAATATGTTAATAACATATACTCATCAAAAATTCTATAGTGCTCCCATTCACTTCTTTGGAAATACAAGTTTCTCATAAACTTTGTATAAACCCAAAATCTTTGATCATCTCATCAAAGCGTACATTCCAGCTCCGAGATGCTTACTCCAGTCCTTAGAAGGATTGCTGGAGCTTTGCATACTTGTTAGCATCTTTCAGGATTGACAAAACCTTCTGGTTGTATCACATACAACCTTTCCTCAAGAAAATCGTCGAGGAAACAATGTTTTGACATCATGTCTACAATATTTCATAAATAATGCAGTAACTGCTAACATAATTCTAACAGACTCTTAGCGTAGCTACGAGTGAGAAAGTCTCATCGTAGTCAACTCCTTGAACTTGTTGGAAAACATCTTAACGACAAGTCGAGCTTTCTTAATGGTGACACTTACCATCATTGTCCGTCTTCCTTTTAAAATCCATCTGCTCCCAACAGCCTTACGACCATCAAGTAGTTCTTCCAAAGTCTATACTTTGTTTTTATACATGGATCCTCTCTCGGATTTTATGGCCTCGAGCCATTCGTCGGAATCCGGGCCCACCATCGCTTCTCCATAGCTCGTAAGTTCATTGTTGTCTAGCAACATGACTTCCAAGACAGGATTACGTACCACTCTGGAGTAGTACGCATCCTTGTCGACCTATGAGGTTTGGTAGTGACTTGATCCGAAGTTTCATGATCACTATCATAAGCTTCCACTTCAATTGGTGTAGGTGCCACATGAACAACTTCCTATGCCCTGCTACACATTAGTTGAAGTGACGGTTCAATAACCTCATCAAGTCTCCATCATCCTCCCACTCAATTCTTTCGAGAGAAACTTTTCCTCAAGAAAGGACCCGTTTCTAGAAACAATCACTTTTGCTTCCGGATCTGAAATAGGAGGTATACCCAACTGTTTTGGGTATTCTATGAAGATGCACTTATCCGCTTTGGGTTCGATCTTATCAGCCTGAAACTTTTTCACATAAGCGTCGCAGCCCCAAACTTTTAAGAAACGACAGCTTAGGTTTTTCTAAACCATAGTTCATACGGTGTCATCTCAACGGAATTGCGTGGTGCCCTATTTAAAGTGAATGCGGTTGTCTCTAATGCCTAACCCATAAACGATAGTGGTAATTCGATAAGAAACATCATGGTATGCACCATATCCAATAGGGTACAATTATGATGTTCGGACACACCATCACACTATGGTGTTCCAGACGGTATTAGTTGTGAAACAATTTCCACAATGTCTTAATTGTGTGCCAAACTAGTAACTCAGATATTCATCTCTATGATCATATCATAGACATTTTATCCTCTTGTCACGACGATCTTCAACTTCACTCTGAAATTACTTAAACCTTTCAATAATTCAGACTTGTGTTTCATCAAGTAAATATACTCAGCATCTACTCAAATCATCTATGAAGTAAGAACATAACGATATCCACTGCGTGCCTCAGCACTCATTGGACTACACACATCAAAATGTATTACTTCCAACAAGTTGCTTTCTTGTTCCATTTTACTGAAAACGAGGCCTTTCAGTCATCTTGCCCATGTGGTATGATTTGCATGTCTCAAGTGATTCAAAATCAAGTGAGTCCAAATGATCCATCTGTATGGAGTTTCTTCATGCATATCTACCAATAGACATGGTTCACATGTCTCAATATTTTCAAAAAACGAGTGAGTCCAAAGATCCATCAACATGGAGCATCTTCATGCGTTTTATACCAACATGACTCAAATGGCAATGCCACAAGTATGTGGTACTATCATTACTATCTTATATCTTTTGGCATGAACATGTGTATCACTATGATTGAGATTCAATAAACCATTCATTTTAGGTGCAAGACCATTGAAGGTATTATTCAAATAAATAGAGTAACCATTATTCTCCTTAAATGAATAACCGTATTGCGATAAACATAATCCAATCATGTCTATGCTCAACGCAAACACCAAATAACAATTATTTAGGTTTAACACCAATCCCGATAGTAGAGGGAGCGTGCGATGTTTGATCACATCAACCTTGGAAACACTTCCAACACATATCGTCATCTCACCTTTAGCTAGTCTCCGCGACCTTTTATTTCGAGTTACTAACACTTAGCAACCGAACCGGTATTTATTACCCTAGTGCTACTAGGAGTACTAGTAAAGTACACAATAATATAACGTATATTCAAAATACTTTTGTCGACCTTGCCAGCCTTCTCATCTACCAAGTATCTAGGGTAGTTCTGCTTAGGTGACCGTTCCCCACATTACAGAAGCACTTAGTCTCGGGTTTGGGTTCAACCTTGGGTTTCTTCACTAGAGCAACAACTAATTTGCCATTTCATGAAGTATCCCTTCTTTCCCTTGCCCTTTTTGAAACTAGTGGTTTAACCATCAACAATTGATGCTCCTACTTGATTTCTACTTTCGCGGTATCAAACATCGCGAGTTTCTCAAGGATCATTATGTCTATCCCTGATATGTTATAGTTCATCACGAAGCTCTAATAGCTTGGTGGCAGTGACTATGGAGAACCATCACTATCTCATCTAGAAGATTAACTCCCACTCGATTCAAGCGATTGTAGTACTCAGACAATCTGAGTACATGCTCAACGATTGAGCTTTTCTCCCTTAGTTTGCAGGCTTAAGAAACTTGTTAGAGGTCTCATACCTCTTGACGTGGGCACTAGTCTGAAATCCCAATTTGAGTATTTGGAACATCTCATATGTTCTACGACGTTTCAAAAGCGTCTTTGGTGCCACAATTCTAAACCGTTAGCATTAGGCACTAAACTATCATGTAGTCATCAAAACGTGTATGTCAGATGTTTCCCAACATCTACAGACGACGCTCGAGGTTCAGCACACCGAGTGGTGCATTAAGGACATAAGCCTTCTATGCAGCAATGAGGATAATCCTCAGTTGACGGACCCAGTACGCATAATTTCTACTATCAACATTCAACTAAATTTTCTCTAGGAACATATCTTAAATAGTAAAACTAAAGTGTAAGCTACGACATAATTTGCAAAGACCTTTTGACTATGTTCATGATAATTAAGTTCATCTAATTATTTAGTGAACTCCCACTTAGATAGACATCCCTCTAGTCATCTAAGTGATACATGATCCGATTCTACTAGGCCGTGTCCGATCATCACGTGAGACGGACTAGTCATCATCAGTGAACATCTTCATGTTGATCGTATCTACTATACGACTCATGTTAGACCTTTCGGTCTCTTGTGTTTCGAGGCCATGTCTGTACATGCTAGGATCGTCAAGTAAACCCAAGTCTTTCGCATGTGTAAATCTGGCTTACACCCGTTGTATGCGAACGTTAGAATCTATCACACCCGATCATCACGTGGTGCTTCGAAACAACGAACCTTCACAACGGTGCACAGTTAGGGGGAACACTTTATTGAAATTTTAGCGAGGGATCATCTTATTTATGCTACCATCGTTCTAAGCAAATAAGATGTAAACATGACAAACATCACATGAAAATCATAAAGTGACATGATATGGCCAATATCATCTTGCGCCTTTCGATCTCCATCTTCGAGGCGCGGCATGATCACCTTTGTCACCGGCATGACACCATGATCTCCATCATCGTGTCCTCATGAAGTTGTCTCGCCAACTATTACTTCTACTACTATGGCTAACAGTTAGCAATAAAGTAAAGTAATTACATGGCGTTTTTCATTGACACGCAGGTCATACAATAAATTAAGACAACTCCTACGGCTCCTGCCAGTTGTCATACTCATCGACATGCAAGTCGTGATTCCTATTACAAGAACATGATCAATCTCATACATCACATATATATAATTCTTCACATCCTTTTGGCCATATCACATCACATAGCATACCCTGCAAAAACAAGTTAGACGTCCTCTAATTGTTGTTGCATGTTTTACGTGGCTGATATGGGTTTCTAGCAAGAACGTTTCTTACCTATGCAAAATCCACAACGGTGATATGCCAATTGCTATTTACCCTTCATAAGGACCCTCTTCATCAAATCCGATCTGACTAAAGTGGGAGAGACAGACACCCGCTAGCCACCTTATGCATCAAGTGCATGTCAGTCGGTGGAACCTGTCTCACGTAAGTGTACGTGTAAGGTCGGTCCGGGCCGCTTCATCCCACAATGCCGCCGAATCAAGATAAGACAAGTGATGGCAAGAAAATTGGACAAATCATCGCCCACAACTACTTTGTGTTCTACTCGTGCATAGAATCTATGCATAGACCTAGCCAGATGCCACTGTTGAGGAATGTAGCAATAATTCAAAAAAATTCCTACGTGTCACCAAGATCAATCTAGGAGATACTAGAAACGTGAGAGAGGGAGTGCATCTTCATACCCTTGATGATCGCTAAGTGGAAGCGTTACAAGAACGCGGTTGGTGGAGTTGTACACGCAGCGATTCAGATCGCGGTCGATTCCGATCTAAGCGCCGAACAACGGCGCCTCTGCGTTCAACACATGTACAGCCCGGGGACGTCTCCTCCTTCTTGATCCAGCAAGGGGAGAGGAGAAGTTGAGGGAGAGCTCCGACAGCACGACGTCATGGTGGTGATGGAGCTCGTGGTCCTCCGGCAGGGCTTCGCCAAGCGCTACGGAGGAGGAGGAGGTGTAGGAGAGGGGGGCTGCGCCAGGGGAAGGGTCTAGGTCTTCTGGCAGCCCTCCCACCCCCACTATTTATAGGAGAAGGGGAGAGGGGGCCGGCCCCTTCAGATCCCATCTAAGGGAGGGGCGGCGGCCAGGGAGGGAACCCTAGATGGGTTTTGGGCGCCCCACCCCTAGGAGATTTGCCCCCCAAGCCAGGAGGGGAGGCTACCCTAGGGGAGGCGCCCCCACCTCTCCTGGTTACGTGAGATGGGGTGGGAGGGGCGCACAGCCCCTTAGTGGGCTGGTGTGCCCCTTCCCCTTGGCCCATAAGGCCCCCCAACATTTGTCGGGGCCTCTGAAACCCCTTTCGGACACGCTGGTCGTCACCCGGTACCCCCGGAACAATTCCGAACTCCAATACCCTTCGTCCAATATATCAATCTTCACCTCCGGACCATTCTGAAACTCCTCGTCATGTCCAGGATCTCATCCGGGACTCCGAACAACCTTAGGTAACCACATTATACTATTTCCCATAACAACTCTAGCGTCACCAAACCTTAAGTGTGTAGACCTACGGGTTCGGGAACCATGCATACATGACCGAGCATCTCTCCGGCCAATAACCAATAGTGGGATCTGGATACCCATATTGGCTCCCACATGTTCCACGATGATCTCATCGGATGAACCACGATGTCGGGGATTCAATCAATCCCGTATACAATTCCCTTTGTCTATCGGTATGTTACTTGCCCAAGATTCGATCGTTGGTATCCCCATACCTCGTTCAATCTTGTTACTGGCAAGTCAATTTACTCGTTCCGTAATGCATGATCCCGTGGCTAACTCATTAGTCACATTGAGCTCATTATGATGATGCATTACCCAGTGGGCCCAGAGATACCTCTCCGTCATACGGAGTGACAAATCCCAATCTCGATTCGTGCCAACCCAACAAACACTTTCAGAGATACCTGTAGTGCACCTTTATAGCCACCCAATTACGTTGTGACGTTTGGTACACCCAAAGCATTCCTACGGTATCCGGGAGTTGCACAATCTCATGGTCTAAGGAAATGATACTTGACATTAGAAAAACTCTTAGCAAACGAACTACACGATCTTGTGCTATGCTTAGGATTGGGTCTTGTCCATCACATCATTCTCCTAATGATGTGATCCCATTATCAATGACATCCAATGTCCATCATCAGGAAACCATAACCATCTATTGATCAACGAGCTAGTCAACTAGAGGCTTACTAGGGACATGTTGTGGTCTATGTATTCACACATGTATTACGGTTTCCAGTTAATACATTTATAGCATGAACAACAGACAATTATCATGAACAGGGCAATACAATAATAACCATTTTATTATTGCCTCTAGGGCATATTTCCAACATGCATGCTACAGGACTTGCAAACCTCAACACAAGTATTTCTCAATTTCAAAATTACTCAACTAGCACGACTCTAATATCACCACCTTTATATCGCAAAACTATTGCAAGGAATCAAACATATCATATTCTGTGATCTACAAGTTTTATGTAGGATTTTAGGACTAAACACGTGAATGACCAGTTCCTGTCATCTCTCTAAATAGATATAAGTGAACCAAGAGAGTTTAATTCTACAAATGGCGGTTTTCTATGTGAAGAGAAACAGGCAATCCAAACTTCAAATCATATAAGCAAAGCACATGAAGCATTCTATAAAGCCATACTCAAAAGATTTAAGTGAAGTGCAAAGAGCATTCTATAAATCAACCAAGGAATATCTCATACTCATGGTGCATAAAAGAAAAATGAAAACTAAATGCAAAAGATGCTCCAAGATTTGCACATATCGCATGAACGAAACGAATCCGAAAACTTACTGATACTTGTTGAAGAAAGATGGGATGCCTTCCGGGGCATCCCCAAGCTTAGACGCTTGAGTATCCTTGAATATTTACTTGGGGAGCCTTGGGCATCCCCAAGCTTGAGCTCTTGCCTCTCCTTCTTCTCCTCACATCGAGACATCCTCGATCTTTGAACACTTCATCCACACAAAACTCAACAGAAAACTCGGTAAGATCCATTAGTATAATAAAGCAAATCACTACTCTAAGTACTGTTGCAAACCAATTCATATTTTGTTTTTGCATTGTAGATACTGTAATATAACTTTTCCATGGCTTAATCCACTGATATGAATCGATAGTTTCATCAAAACAATCAAACTATGCATCAAAAATAGAATCTGTCTAAAACAGGACAGTCTGTAATAATCTGAACATTCACCATATCTCTGGTACTCCAAAAATTCTACCAAAATTAGGAAAAATAAGCAATTTGTATAGAAAGACATTGAAAAAAGTTTCAGAACCGATTGACGTTCCAGTAAAAAAATGTAAAATCGCGCACTACAGCCAAAGTTTCTGTCCTGCATCGTACATACCAACAAGCAAAGTAAACATCCTAAAGGCAAATCTTGGCACATTATTTTTATTTTTAAACCTTATAAAAGCACACAACAGAAATAAATGACTTTCTAAAACTTCCGGTTTGTCTCCCTGACAGCACTTTCTTTAAAACCATTAAGCTAGGCATATAGTGCTCAAGTAATGGATCCACCCGGATCCCAAGGTATATCAAAGCCAATTTTAATTAACAATGATTTGTAATTTAGTAGTGAGCACAAATTAACATATATCATGTAATGATGAAGTCTAACTCTCTTCCTATGCATCGGCATGGCATAAAAGAACAATTCATGCACACAAAGTAAAGGCCAATGCATAGTATAAACAGTTTCTTGCAATTTTATCATGTTGGAAACATAGAGAGGCGGAGATGTAGTTCCTCTCTCATAATAATTGCAAGTAGGAGCAGCAAGCACATGCATATTATATCTATCAAAATCATCATGTGTAATAGTAAAACGCAACCCATCAATATAATCCTTAATAAGGGTAAACTTCTCCGATATAGTGTAGTTGGGAGAATTCAAAAAGATAATAGGACTATCATGCGTGGGTGCAATAGCAACAATTTCATGTTTAACATAAGGAACTATAACAAGTTCATCTCCATAAGCATAACTCATATTGGCATCTTGGCCACAAGCATAGCAAGCATCATCAGAAAGGGATATTTCAAGATAATCAACGGGATCATAATAGTCATCATAGCAATCATCCTTTGGTAAGCACGAAGGGAAATTAAACAATGTATGAGTTGAAGAGTTACTCTCATTAGAAGGTGTGCACGGGTGATCAATCCGCTCTTCCTCCTTTTGTTCTTCGCTCTCCTCATCATCTTTTTCATCCAATGAGCTCATAGTTTCATCAATTTCTTCTTCCATAGACTCCTGCAAAATATTAGTCTCTTCTTGGACAGAGGAGACTCTCTCAATAAAATAATCAATATCGGAATTGAATTCATAATTCTCATAGCAATATTTAAGGATAGCTAAATTTTCAGGTGGAACAAATATAAACTGAATCATCAAAATTTTCACACTCTTTAAACAAAGATTCAATTTCATAAGCACCCATAAAAGCAACAAATTCTTCTATTTGTTCCACATCATAGTAATCATATATACCATTAGCATAAGAAGCCAAGGTTTTATCATCATTAAATTTGCATGAAAAGGGAAGGTTTGGAGCCTTCATCCTAGAGCAACAAGTATAATCATATCTCAAGCATAGTTCCCGAGCATACCAATGCAACATATGAATTTGATCCCATAATAGTTTACCTTTTTGAGTCAAGCGATAATCCCTAAAGTATTCACGTTGATCCAATGTGTCTCCCATTACATAATTGAATGGGGTTTTCTCAGGATTATCAAAGTAGTACATAATATTTTTCACATAACCAGCATCGAGGGTTTTAGGAGGTTCCCCATCTCCATGAGTAGCAGGTACACCTACTTTTTTTTTTTGGTATTTCATGTTCCATATCCATAACTAAAGATAGAGAACAACTTAGAACAGCAAATAAAAAAATACTTAGTGATAAAGCAAACAAGCACACACGAGAATATTTACCCCACGCTATTGCTCCCCGACAACGGCACTAGAAAAAGGTCTTGATAACCCACAAGTATAGAGGATCAATTGTAGCCTCTTTCGATAAGTAAGAGTGTTGAACCCAACGAGGAGCTAAAGGTAGAACAAATATTCCCTCAAGTTCTATCGACCACCGATACAACTCTACGCACGCTTAACGTTCGCTTTACCGAGAACAAGTATGAAACTAGAAGTACTTTGTAGGTGTTTTTGGATAGGTTTGCAAGAATATAAAGTACACGTAAATAAAAAGTAGGGGCTGTTTAGGTAAAGAAGCAATAAAGTTAGTATACCGAGTGTGGAAAAGTAGTGGTAGGAGTTGCGAAATCGTCCCTAAGCAATTGACTACTTTACTAGACCGATAGCAAGTTTTATGTGGGAGAGGACACTGCTAGCATGTCATCCCTGACTTGGAATTCTATGCACTTATGATTGGAACTATTAGCAAGCATCCGCAACTACTAACGTTCATTAAGGTAAAATCCAACTATAGCATTAAGATATATTGGTCCCCCTTCAATCATGTATGCATCAATTTCTGTGCTAGGTTGAAGCTTCTGTCACTCTTGCCCTCCAATACATAGTCCTATCAACATACAACTAACCCTATGGTGTGATCCAAACGCGCACTCATATGATGGGAACCAAAGGACAACAACATAACCACAAGCAAATTAAATTAATCATAGTAATTCACCAATCACCGATAGGACAATGAAAATCTACTCAGACATCATAGGATGGCAACACATCATTGGATAATAATATGAAGCATAAAGCACCTTGTTCAAGTAGAGGGTACAACGGGTTCCGGGAGAGTGGACCGCTGTAGATAGAGGGGGGAAGGTGATGGAGATGTTGGTGAAGATGGCGGAGGTGTTGGTGTAGATTACGGTGATGATGATGGCCCTCGGCGGCGTTCCGGTGCCACCGGAAGCGAGGGGGAGAGAGCCCCCCTTCTTCTTCTTCTTCTTCTTCTTCTTCTTCTTCCTTGACCTTCTCCCTAGATGGGAGAAGGGTTTCCCCTCTGGTCCATGGCCTCCATGGAGGCGGAGGGGCCAGAGCCCCTCCGAGATCGGATCTGTCTCTCTGTCTCTCTATGTTTCCGCGTTCTCAGATTATGCCCTTTCACTATTTCTTATATTCCCGGAGATCCGTAACTCTGATTGGGCTGAAATTTTAACATGATCTCTATCCAGATATTGGCTTTCTTGTGTTGAAAGAAGGGCATCAACTGCCTCACAGGGTGGCCATGAGGCCCAGGGCGCCCCCTACCTCGTGGCCCCCTCGGGCATCGTCTCGCGTTGATTCTTCTTCCAAAAAATCACATATATTCCAAAAAAATCTCGATCAGTTTTTATCTCGTCTGGACTCCGTTTGATATGGATCTTCTGCGAAACAAAAAACATGCAACAAACATGAACTGGCACTGGGCACTGGATCAATATGTTAGTCCCCAAAATAGTATAAAAAGTATATAAAAGTTGTAGAATATTGGCATGGAACTATCCAAAATTATAGATACGATGGAAGCGTATCAGTCCCCCTCGAGGACTTCCGAAGACGGCGTTTGTCTATGTTTCTTTTCGGTGGTTTTGAGTCGTAGGAAAGCCGTACTATTAAGAGGGGGTCCGCATTGGTTTGGCTTGGGTGGAATCAACACATACACATCATTTTTTCACCCTCTGAGCTTTTCCGTTTCGTTGAAGGCTCCCTTGATGCCTTCTCCCTGAGGTCTGGTCCAAGCGGTAGTACCGCGATCCCCAACAGTAGTACCGCTCGAGAGCTACAAGCGGTAGTACTGCTCCTCAGTGGTAGTACCACTTAGAGCTCTCAGCCGTAGTACTGTTGCGGCTCTGTGCTGCTACCGCCTCGACTCGAGCGTTCTCCTTTCGTGTCGGGTTTTGCGGCAGTAGGGGTGGTAGTACTGCTCTTAGGCGGTAGTACCGTTCTTACCACTGCGGTAGTACTGCCCTGGGTCCAGGTCCTCGCTCCCGTCTTTCTGCACGGCAGTACCGCGAGGTGGAACGGTAGTACCACTGGCCACAGTGATAGTACCGCCCACCCCTGCGGTAGTACCAGCCTGTGCGGGGCTGAGCGAGGGTAACGGTTGGTTTGTCTTCCCCCCTTATAAAAGGAGGTCTTCTTCTCCAAGTTGACTTACCTCTTTCCCCCAAGCTCCATTGTTGCTCCAAAGCTCATTTTCGCCCGATCTCACTCCCTACCCAATCAAACTTGTTGATTTTCTAGGGATTGGTTGAGAAGGCCCAGATCTAAACTTCCACCAAGAGAAATTTGATCCCCCCCACTCATCCCTTGTGGATCTTGTTACTCTTGGGTGTTTGAGCACCCTAGACGGTTGAGGTCACCTCAGAGCCATATTCCATTGTGGTGAAGCTCCGTGGTTTCATTGGGAGCCTCCAATTCGGTTGTGGAGAGAGCCCCAACCTTGTTTGTAAAGGTCCGGTCGCCGCCTCCAAGGGAACCAATAGTGGAATCACGACATCTCGTATTGTGTGAGGGCATGAGGAGAATACGGTGGCCCTAGTGGCTTCTTGGGGAGCATTGTGCCCCCACACCGCTCCAACGGAGACGTACTTCCTCCCAAAAGGAAGGAACTTCGGTAACACATCCTCGTCTTCACTGGCTCCACTCTTGGTTATCTCGTGCCTTTGCTTGTGCAAGCTTTTGTGCTGTATCCTTAGCTTGCTTGTGTACTTATTGTTGTTGCATCATATAGGTTGCTCACCTCGTTGCATTTCTAGACAACCTACTTTGATGCAAAGTTTAAATTGGTAAATAAAAGCTAAAAATTGTTAGTTTCCTATTCACCCCCCTCTAGTCAACTATATCGATCCTTTCAATTGGTATCAGAGCCTCATCTCTTTATTAAGGACTTTGCCGTCCGAAGAGTATGGTTGACACCATAGACGGTGTGGAGGAGCACTCTGGTGTGAATCTGATCTCGTCTACGGCTGATGGGGGAACCACGGTCTCTCGTGAGGAATTCAATGTGGTTTTGGACACATTGAAAACCTCCATGACAACCAAGGTTTAAAGCATGTTTAATAAATTCCTAGAAGGGCTTAAACTATCCACCGCACCGTTGAGAGAGGGTGATCCCACTAACAAGGTGACGGATGCTAACTCCGACAATGGGGAAGCTACTAGTGATCAAGTTCCTTCTTCTAGTGGTAAAAATGGCACCGACATCTTTGCCCATGTGGAACCTCCACTTGTTTATGGTGGAGCAATTCCTTCCACTAATTTGAATCATGCCGGTCCTCCCCCCAAGATTATGAAAAATGAGGACTTTGATTCTTGGGTCTGTCGCTTTAGGCGTCATTTAAATCATGTGAATACTAATCTTTGGAGAAGCATTGAAGAAGGTTTCTATCCGCATGACCGAAGAAACTTCACTCCTAGAGAAGCCGTGGATAATCAATTCAACGAGAATGCTCTCTTCATCATCCAAGATGCAATTCCACCCGAAGATCTTCCTCATCTCCGGCCCTTCGCCATGGCCAAAGATGCATGGCATCAAGTTGTTTCCCTCTATAAGGGAAGTGCAAGCACACAACGCTCCAACTATCAAGTGGTGCAAGATGAAGCCGATGAGTTTGCAATGAAAGAAGATGAAGAACCTCGTGAACTTTAGCGGAGGGTAACCAAACTCGCGGTCTCACTCCAAGATCGTGGGAGCAAGGACACGGATGACAATTGGATCAAGCGCAAATTCCTCAAGGCAATGATTCCTTACCACAAGGCCATGTGCTCCGTCATTCGTCAAAGGCCGGACTTCCACACCTTTTCCTCAAGTGAAGTGTTGGGTGAGTTTGTGGCCACGAGCATCTTGGACAAGACCGCCGACAATGCGGTGCTACGTTCTCAAAGAGCGAAGAAGCCCAACCTTGCATTAAAGGCCAAGGTTAGTGTGGAAGAAGAGGACGAAGAAGAAGAAGAGGAGAGCAACCCCGAAGATACAAAGTATGCCTATCATGAACACATGGCTCTTGCTTCAAGGCAATTTTGGAGCAAGAAAAACTCAAGGCCCAACTTCAACAAGAACAACTCAAGTGGCACAAAGCGCAAGCAACATGTGAGGACTTGCTATAATTGCGGCAATGTGAGCCATTTTGTTGCAGAGTGCCCGTATGAGAAGAGGGAAGACAATGGTGGCAAGCTCATCCGAAAGGAAAAAGCCAAGTCTTTCCCAAACAAGAGCAACTTCACCAAGAAGACTCCTCCCAAGGCGTTGGTGGTACAATAAGAGTACAATGAGGATGATGATGATGAGGAGTATGGTGAGTTGGTTGCCATGTCCTCCATTGCCATTGCGACAACTCCACGAGTGTCACTCTTCGACTCACCCAATAAGAGCATCATCGCCAAGTGCCTCATGGCTAAAGCCACCAACAAGGTAACCCCCAACATCAAAACTACCATCATTAATAATCCTTCTTTGATGGATTGTATTGATGAACATTATGGATCCAATGTGGAGGAGAATGAGTTTGAGTCCTTTATGAGTAAACTCAATGGTAAATCCAAGAAGCACTTCGTTGCTCTCTTGGAACAACTTGGTGAAGCTAATCTCATGATCGAGGCTCGCGAGGATACCATCTCTAAGATGGAGGGGCATAGTCGTGACTATGCCGATGAGATTTTGGATCTTTCCAATGCTCTTGAGAAAGAGCGTGGTCTTCGTTTGGCTCTTGAGGAGTCACACAATGATGATCACGCTAAGTTGAATAAAGATCTTGATCATGCTATTGTTGTTTCTCGTGTGCTAAACTCTGAGAAGGCCAAGCTTGGGGTTGATCTTGCTAGACTCAAAGAGGAGTTTGACCTGCTTGGCAAGGCTCACAAGGTCTTGAAGGGTACTCATGCTAGCCTCAAAGAGTCTCATGATCAACTTCAAGTAAAGCTAACCAAGGAGAAAGCCACATTTCCTCATATGATGCTAATTGATAATGCAAATGCTACTAACCCATGTTGTGAGCATGTGCATCTTGTTGAGGAGAATGCTAAGTTGAAGGAGCGACTTGAGAAAGGCCTTGTTTCTTGCATACAAGGCGAGAAAAACCTCAATGATCTTTTGAGCAATCAAAAGGGAGTTGTGGCCAAGGAAGGGATTGGGTATGCACCCAAGTCCAAGAACAAGAAGAAGAATGACAAGGCCAAACGACCTCCCCTCTCAAGCAAACCTTTGTGAAGGAGGGATAGGGTGCTACTAAGGAGGAGGAGAAGAAGAACACCATGAAGGGTGGTGATGCCAAGAAGGGCAACACCTCCCTTCCTAACAAAGCCGGCGACTTAAACCCTTCTTATGTGTTGTGCCTTTCTAGTGATGGACATGTTTATGCCAAATTTGTTGGCTCTCCTTATGAGTACATTGAATGGTCTATTTGGGTTTCTAAGACCCTTGTTACTAACATCAAAGGACCCATTACAAAATGGGTACCTAAAACCACGCATTGATCTCTTGTAGGTGTTTGCTTCCAGTGGGGGATCATGGTTGCTCGATAGTGGAGCCACTAATCATATGACCGGAAGCAATGACTTGGTGGTGGATGTTCACAAGATTCCATCTATTCCCGCCAATGTCAAGTGGGGTGATGCCTCGTCCTCCAAGGTATTGGGGCCCGGCAAGATTGCCATTTCTCATGATCTCATGATCGAGAAGGTCATGCTTGTTGAGTCCATTGCATACAATTTACTTTCCGTTCATCAACTTGCACTCATGGGCTTTGCCATTTTCTTTGATGTTGATATTGTGGCCCTCTTGTGGAGCAAGACTCTTAAAGTAGCCTTTGTTGGGCATGTCAAGAACGGTCTCTATGTGATTAACTTTTCAGAGCGACCCACTAAGACCGCAACATGCCTAATGGCTATTTAACGTGGGATGGCTTTGGCATCGCCGTTTAGCCCATGTCAACATGAGATCTTTGCAAAGTCTTCTCAAGGGGGACCATGTCCATGGACTAACAAATGTTAGTTTTGCTAAAGATCATGCTTGCAGTGCTTGTATCGAAGGAAAGCTTCATGAAAAGGCTCACCCTCCCATGACTATCATCTACTCGAAGAGGCCTTTGGAGCTCCTTCACTTGGATCTCTTTGGGCCTCCATCCTTTGATAGTCTTGGGGGTAGAAAGTATTGCTTGGTGATTGTGGATGATTATTCAAGATACACTTCGGTATACTTCTTCAAGAGGAAGAGCGAGACCCAACAAACCGTCATTGACTTTGCAAATGAATCCCAACGACAACACAATGCAAAGATCTTGACAATAAGAAGCGACAACGGCACCGAGTTCAAGAACTACACCTTGGATGAGTTCCTTAGTGATAAGGGGATCAAGCATCAATATTCTGCACCATACACCCCCAACAAAATGGTGTAGCAGAGAGGAAAAACCGGACGTTGATGGATGCGGCAAGGACCATGATGGCGGAGTTCAAGTCTCCATACAACTTCTGGGCCGAAGCCATCAACACCGCTTGTCATGCATCCAATCGGCTCTACCTCCGCAAGGGCTTGAACAAGACTCCTTATGAGATACTCACCGGTAACAAGCCCAACCTCAAGTACTTCCGGGTGTTCGGGTGTAAGTGTTTCATTCTCAAGAAAGGTGTTCATTTGTCTAAATTTGAGGCTAGAGCATATGAGGGCATATTTGTTGGTTATGCTACCAACTCTCATGCTTACCGTGTCCTCAATAAGTCCACGAGACTCATTGAGGAGACATGTAACATGGAGTTTGATGAGAATAACGACTCCCAAGTGGAGCAAAGTGGCACTTGTGATGTAGGTTATGAAGTTCCTCCCCAAGCCATAAGAAGAATGGGAGTTGGCTTTATCCTACCCATTGAGGAACCCCTTGTGGCCGAAGGAGAAGGACAATGCCCCACTCAAGTGGAGCCATCACCAACCCAAGGCCCACACGCTTCCGAAGAACAAAGTGAAGGCCCTCAACATCATGAACAAGACCAAGGGCAAGATCAATCTCAAGACGGTGTTGATTCACCAAGTGATGCCCAAGGTCAAGTTCTCTCCTCCGAGCAAGTTCAAGATCAAGACCAAGCTCAAGATCAAGAACAAGCTCAAGGCGGCATCCAAGATGATCAAGTGACCGCTCCTCAACTCACCCTTGAGGAGGAATTGGAGCGTCGTGCCACCAAGATCGCTTCCAAGCTCTCAACCAAGGGCCATCTCATGAAAAATGTGCTTGGAAGCATCCGAAAGGGGGTAAGAACTCATAGACAATTGGCAAACTATTGTGAACATCATGCTTTTGTATCTTGTGTTGAAACCCAAAAGGTCTACGAGGCGCTCGAAGACCCGGATTGGCTCAATGCCATGCATGAAGAACTCAACAACTTCGAGTACAACAAGGTGTGGAGGTTGGTGCCAAGGCCAAACGGGAACCACAACGTCATTGGAACCAAGTGGATATTCAAGAACAAGCAAGACGCTCATGGAATTATCATTCGCAACAAGGCCCGGTTGGTAGCACAAGGCTACTCCCAAGTAGAGGGTATCGACTACGGTGAAACCTTTGCTCCCGTTGCTTGCCTTGAATCCATTCGCATGTTGATTGCTTATGCTTCTCATCATAACTTTAAGTTTCAACAAATGGATGTGAAGAGTGCATTTCTTAATGGTCCCATTAATGAGTTGGTGTATGTCAAGCAACCCCCCGGGTTCGAGGATCCCTATTTTCCCGATCATGTGTACCAACTCGATAAGGCACTCTATGGCCTTAAGCAAGCCCAACGTGCGTGGTATGACCACCTTACCGAGTTGTTGCAAGATCGCGGTTTTTAAATTGGGAAAACCGACCCCACTCTTTTTACCAAGAAGGTCAAAGGGGAGTTGTTTGTGTGCCAACTATATGTTGATGATATTATCTTTGGTTCCCCTAACAAAGATTTCAATGAGGAATTTTCCGCACTCATGACCTCCAAGTTTAAGATGTCCATGATGGGAGAATTGAAGTTCTTTCTCGGGTTCAAAGTCAAGCAACGGAGAGAAGGAACCTTCATCAACCAATCCAAATACACTCAAGACATGCTCAAGAGATTCAAGCTCAATGATGTCAAGCCGGCTTCCACTCCAATGCCCGTCAAATGCCAACTTGACTTAGATCCCAATGGTAAAGCGGTGGATCAAAAGGTAGACCGCTCCATGATTGGCTCCTCGCTTTACCTTTGTGCATCTAGACCAGATATCATGTTGAGTGTGGGAATTTGTGCACAGTTTCAAGCCATACCTAAGGAAAGCCACTTTGTGGTGGTCAAGCGAATCTTTCGATATTTGGCTCATACCCCAAACTTTGGCTTATGGTACCCAAGAGGAGCAAACTTCAAGCTTGTAGGTTATTCGGACTCCGATTGGGCGGGAGACAAAGTGGATAAGTCCACTTCCGGAGGGTGCCAATTTCTTGGTTGCTCTTTGGTGAGTTGGTCTTCCAAGAAGCAAAGTTGTGTGTCTCTCTCGTCCATCGAGGCGGAGTACGTGGTCGCCGGTAGTTGTTGTGCACAACTTCTTTGGATGAGGCAAACTTTAAAGGATTACGATGTCATTTGTGACAAAGTGCCTCTTTGGTGTGACAATGAAAGTGCCATCAAGATTTCTCTCAACCCGGTTCAACACTTCAAGATGAAGCATATTGAGATTCGGGATCACTTCATCCAGGATCACATTAGGCGAGGGGAGATCGAGCTCAACTATGTCAACACTCATAATAACCTTGCAGATATTTTCACGAAGCCTTTGGATGAAGCAAGATTTCGCGATTTAAGGCATGAGCTAAATATCATCGATTCGAGCAATGTTGCTTGAACCCTTGAACACTCCACCATACTCAACTTGTTGTCTTGTTTAGGTGTAGGCATGGATGTAGGGGGAGTGTTGTTCTCTCAATGAACTCTCCCTCCCTCCATTATGCATAAATTGATTTAGTCTTTCACATTAGCCATTATTGATGGTACTTGTGCTTTAAAGACGAGTTTTGGTCATGGGCCCAAGGTTAAAATCTTCGCGGCGCCATACCTCTTGACTCAAACATAGGTGGCCTCGGCCACCGCCCTCTCTTGAAGAGGTGTGTGTTTCATGTCCTCGTGCTAGTGTTCTCGTTGTTGAGTCTTGGTTCTTTCTTATTGCCTTTTGTTTTTCCCTTTCTTTTTGAGCTAGCCGGTTGGTGTCTGGTCTTTGAGTCTTGCTGGGCGGTACTGCCGCTGGTGGTGCGCGGTACTACCGCTGATGTTGACAAGCGGTACTACCGCCCACCCGAGCGGCACTACCGTTGAGGGGCGGGACCAGGGGGTTATGTCGGGGCCGGGGGAGGTTTTGTCTCCCCCATACCCATTCGCACCGCCCCCTTGTTCCTCTTCATCTCTCCAGCGTCGACTCGCTGCGGGAGGGCTCTGGCGGGCTGCCGTCTCTGGGCCATCGATCCCCACCCCATCCTCTTTCCATGGATGCCGGTATTGCCCCCGTTCCTCCTCTCCTTTTGTCTAGATTTGAGATCTAGTGTCTTAGGGGCAATAGTGGTTGCATCTCTTGATTTTTGGCTAAATCTAGGCTTGAGTAGGTTGGAGAAGGCGACTAGACTATTTGTATTGATAATTGGTAGGAGTATTTTTGAATTTGGCAGTCCGGTAGTGCCGGATTTGACCACGGCAGTAGGGAACCGCCATTTCCCCGTCTTGAGCGGTACTACCGCTCGGGCGGTACTGCCGCTTATGGATCACGGTACTACCACTGTTTGCCCAATTCCATCCTGTTCCTGCCATCTTTTTTATCTTTTTTGCTGTGTTTGGTGGCTTATGCTCGTTCTTTCTGGTTGTTCCGTGTGTCCGTGTGTTTGGTTCCAGGTGATGGTCCTGCTGAGCAGCACGCCATGTCAACCCCGGGCGTGCAACTTCCAAGCGCTACCACACCCCTGAGACAATGGCGGCCTCGTCAAAGTGTTCCGCCTCCTCCTCAAATGAAGAAGATGAGTGCGTCCAAGCCCAATCCGAGGACCAAGTCTATGACAGAGTTGTCTGCCAAGGAATTCTGGGAGAAGCATCGGCGCAACCCCTATGAGGTCGATCAAGAACCCGGCTTGGTCAACCGCCTGTTCTGGAACCGTTTTCAGTATGCCATCTACTTTAATGTGATCAAAGCCAAGAAGAATCTTTTTGTTGATGTTCGCCCCATCGATGTTGCCTTTATGAAGAAGGATCCTGACTACTTTGGGGAGGCTCTTCAGATGTGCTCTCAGTTGAACATCCTCGGGATCATGCAGTTCAACCAAGATTTTGATGCAGACTTGGTGGCTCAGTTTTATGCCACCATCCATCTTGGAACAGATGAGGACAGGACTCTGACTTGGATGATAAATGGCAGGCTGCTTTCTGTCAAGTGGAAGGACTTCATGGAGCTTATTAAAGTTGAGGATCAAGGTCTTGAGAACCCAGTTGGCTTTCGTCCTCACCGCAATGCAACTTCCACTCACAAGCAATCTCTCCGGCCATACTGTACCTTGAGGATTCACCCAGTGACTCAGAAGGAGACCTATGAGCTGCCTGCATTTCTTGACATTATGCATCGCATCTTCAGGGAGACCCTCTTCCCTCGCATTGGCAACTTGGATATGGTACATTGTTTCCTTGTGGACATGCTTCTTTTCTGTCAACATGAGAAGGAAGAAAACACTGGAGACTCTTTGGATATCTCTCATGTCATGTGGTCTGAGTTGGTTTCTGCCATCTCTGAGCGAAAGTGCCCTATCTATGGACCGTTTATCATGTTGCTCATTGAGAAGGCCTAGGAGCGTGTTCATCCTAAGGTGGTGTTGGAGACTGGGGATCTAGTTTCTCATGAGATCAAGCATATGAGGAAGAAGGAGAACTGGGGCACCGCAGCTCCGAGTTCTGGTGTTCTGCCTGGAGCTTCCGACATGGAGACCGAGGCTGATGCTGATGATGACGATGACTATGAGCCTTCTGGAGCAGAGCCCTCTTGGGCGAAGAAGCTCAAGCGCAATATGAAGAAACTCTTCTGCATGGAGTCTCATGATCAGTACATGACTCATGTGGCTGAGAAGCAAGCCAGGAGTTGTCACAAGGAGCTCATGCGTCAGTTGGGTGCGACCGTTGGCAGCGGATCTGAGGGCAAGATCACTGATGAGGAGGAGTGGATTCAGCAGCACTATCCGTGGACCGATTCAGACACCGAGCAGTGTCCGATTGAGGATGGCAGTGCAGACGATCCTACCGGGATGTGATGATGGAGCCCCTCAGTTTGCTATCACCTGGAGCAGCGCTCTTTTGCCTTTTTGGTGTCTCGATGCCAAAGGGGGAGAGAGCTTTAGGGATTTGTCGTGTTGAGTTGCGAGCGTGTGTTGTGTAACTTGCTTGTCTTTCTCACAAACTCTTTTCTTGTGTTGAACCTTGCTTGCTTTGGTTTGGTTTGTGCTCGTGAGACTTATCTATCATATGGTGTAAGACATATGCACTCTATCGCACCTTATTGAGCTTATCTTATCTTGTGCTATTTATGTTATGCTCATATTTACTATCTTGCTTAGTGTTAGCCCTTTTGTTGCAAGATATGCATCGTCTATAAAATATAGGGGGAGTGTTGATCCTAGTATGTGTGTCGTGCAGTCCAAAGCACTTATCTAGATAGCACACATCTAGGGGGAGCCCGTCTATATTTTAGAGATGTGGGGTCTGCTTATGTCCTATATTTTCCTCTTTGTGCAAATCCCGTATTATCATCAATCCACCAAAAAGGGGGAGATTGTAAGGGAATATTTATCCCTAAGGTGTTTTGGTGTTTGATGACAATGCTTTTGCGGACTAATCTTGTGCCTTGAGTATTTCAGACGTTTCATCACTAGGCACAAGACGGTTTTGTCCCCCTCGAGGACTTTCGAAGACGACGTTTGTCTATGTTTCTTTTCGGTGGTTTTGAGTTGTAGGAAAGCCGTACTATTAAGAGGGGGTCTGCATTGGTTTGGCTTGGGTGGAATCAACACGTACACATCACTTTTGCACCCTCTGAGCTTTTCTGTTTCGTTGAAGGCTGCCTTGCTGCCTTCTCCCTCAGGTCTGGTCCCAGCGGTAGTACCGCGATCCCCAGCAGTAGTACCGCTCGAGAGATACAAGCGCCAGTACCGCTTGGAGCTCTTAGCCGTAGTACCACTGCGGCTCCGTGCTCCTACCGCCTCGACTTGAGCGTTCTCCTTTCGTGTCGGGTTTTGCGGCACTAGCTGCGGCAGTAGGGGCGGTAATACTGCTCTTAGGCGGTAGTACCGTTCTTACCACCGCGGTAGTACCGCCCTGGGTCCAGGTCCTCGCTCCCGTCTTACTGCGCGGTAGTACCGCGAGGTGGAACGGTAGTACCGGCCTGTGCGGGGCTGAGCGAGGGTAACGGTTGGTTTGTCTTCCCCCCTTATAAAAGGAGGTCTTCTTCTCCAAGTTGACTTACCTCTTTCTCCCAAGCTCCATTGTTGCTCCAAAGCTCATTTTCGCCCGATCTCACTCCCTACCCAATCAAACTTGTTGATTTTCTAGGGATTGGTTGAGAAGGCCCAGATCTACACTTCCATCAAGAGAAATTTGATTCCCCCCACTCATCCCTTGTGGATCTTGTTACTCTTGGGTGTTTGAGCACCCTAGACGGTTGAGGTCACCTCGGAGCCATATTCCATTGTGGTCTAGGTCCGTGGTTTCGTTGAGAGCCTCCAATTCGGTTGTGGAGAGAGCACCAACCTTGTCTATAAAGGTCCGGTCGCCGCCTCTAAGGGCACCACTAGTGGAATCACAGCATCTCGCATTGTGTGAGGGCGTGAGGATAATACGGTGGCCCTAGTGGCTTCTTGGGGAGCATTGTGCCTCCACACCGCTCCAACGGAGACGTACTTCCTCTCAAAAGGAAGGAACTTCGGTAAGACATCCTCGTCTTCACCGGCTCCACTCTTGGTTATCTCGTGCCTTTAGTTGTGCAAGCTTTCGTGTTGTATCCTTAGCTTGCTTGTGTACTTATTGTTGTTGCATCATATAGGTTGCTCACCTCGTTGCATTTCTAGACAACCTACTTTGATGCAAAGTTTAAATTGGTAAAGAAAAGCTACAAATTTTTAGTTGCCTAGTCACCCTCTAGTCAACTATATCGATCCTTTCAAAGACCCTTCGGAATCAATTCAAGATTTGTATATCGGCAAGATTCGTCCAACGGAGGTGAAGGAGAGTACCTCGTCCGAACAAGTGGAAGCTTCCACCTCACGACAAGGTGAACCAAGAGTTGACTTGGAAGCATCCAGGAGTGGGACACACCAAGACGAAGAAAACGAGGACGTACACCAAGAATAACCTCATCAACCTCCTTCTCCACCATGACAAGAGAATGGCAACACCAACAATGAAGAAGGCCAAGAAGAAGAAGAACAAGATGAAGAAGACGTTCCACCCCGACCCAAGCAAAAGCTTCCATGAGTTTGAGCAAGAGTCGCCAAAGACCATCCCGTCGAGCAAATCTACAATGATATCCAAATCGGGAGAATCACTCGCTCTAAAACTCTTTTGGCTAACTTTTGTGAACATTATTCATTCATCTCTAGCATTGAACCTATGAAGGTTGAAGAAGCATTGGAAGATCTGGATTGGATAAATGCCATGCATGAAGAGCTACACAACTTTGAGAGAAATCAAGAGTGGTTGGTCGAGAAGCCCGACAACAACCATAACATCATCGGTACCAAATGGGTGTTTCGCAACAAGCAAGATGAAGATGGTCAAGTCTTCCGCAACAAAGCTTGTCTAGTCGCCCAAGGCTACACTCA
The DNA here is from genome assembly GCF_018294505.1 of Triticum aestivum. Classification (NCBI taxonomy): domain Eukaryota; kingdom Viridiplantae; phylum Streptophyta; class Magnoliopsida; order Poales; family Poaceae; genus Triticum; species Triticum aestivum. The sequence continues at coordinate 57,543,235 of NC_057803.1, forward strand.
AGTCGAAGGTATGGACTACGGTGAGACATATGCCCCCGTTGCTAGACTTGAGTCCATCCGCATCTTACTTGCCTATGCTAATCACCATGATATCACTTTATACCAAATGGACATTAAAAGTGCTTTTCTAAACGGTGAAATTGAGGAGGAAGTTTATGTTAAACAACCTCCCGGCTTTGTCAATCCTAAGAAACCCGATCATGTTTACAAACTTCACAAAGCCCGAAACAAGCTCCTAGAGCGTGGTATAAATGCTTGACCAAGTTCCTTATTGAAAAAGGCTTTAAAATGGAAAAATTGATTCTCCTCTTTTTACTAAAAGGGTTAATGGTGAGTTATTTGTATGCCAAATTTATGTTGATGATATCATATTTGGCTCAACTAACCCTCATTTTAGTGAGAAGTTTGCAAAGCTAATGTCGGAGAAGTTTGAGATGTCTATGATGAGTGAACTCAAGTTCTTTCCTGGTTTGCAAATCAAGCAAACTAAGGAAGGCACCTTTGTCTCTCAAACAAAGTACACCAAGGACTTATTCAAGAAGTTCAACATGCAAGAAAGCAAAGGTATGAAAACTCCCATGCCTACTAGTGGACATCTTGACTTGACTAAGGACGGTGAACCGGGTGATGAAAAAGTTTACCGCTCTATGATCGGTTCATTGTTATATCTATGTGCCCCTCATCCCGATATTATGTCATCTTAAGGCTGTGAAAAGGATAGTGAGATACTTAATACATACACCAAATTTTGGCATTTGGTATCCTAAGAGGTCGTCTTTTGATCTTGTTGGCTATTCCGTCTCGGACTATACCATAGACAAGGTTGATAGAAATTCCACTTTGGGTACTTGTCAATTTCTTGGTAGATCTCTTGTGTCTTGGTCTTCCAAGAAACAAAACTCGGTATCCTTATCCACCGCCGAAGCGGAATACATTGCCGCCGGTTCATGTTGTGCTCAATTACTTTGGATGACCCAAACTCTTAAAGATTATGGGATCAATGTGAAACATGTTCCATTGCTTTGTGACAATGAGAGTGCTATTAAGATTGCTCACAATCCCGTGCAACATTCTCGAACTCAGCATATTGAAGTTCGTCATCATTTCATTCAAGATCATGTTGCTAAAGGGGACATTGATCTTAAGCATGTTTGTACCGATAAGCAATTGGCGGATATATTCACCAAACCATTTGATGAGAAAGTCTTTTGCCGTTTGAGAGGTGAATTGAACATCATTGATGCTTCAAACTTGGAGTAGGAACTCCATTTGGATACATTCAGGGCATGAATCTATGACAAATCCTTGATATTTATCTTATGATGATATTCATATGTCTTGGATATATTTGCACCCTTGTCGGTACTTGGATGAATCTAAATCTATGAGATAGCAACCCACTCACATCTTGAGCGATCTCTACATCACCAAGTCTCTACAACACGATGCTTGATGACAAGGAAGCACGAAACCCTTCAACATATCCTTTGACAAATTATATGTATCAAATTTCATGATTGTCATTTTGGATACACAAGTGCTCTTCCTTGCAAAATTAACCCATGTAGGTAGATGAACTCAACTCCAAGTGGTGCTCTCAACCATTCTTGTGCTACATCAACCTTGAGCACCCCACACAAGTTCAACTACATGATCAAGATCAACACCACCACCCAAGGTATGTCATTCCATCTTAGAGAAGCTTTACCTCAAGACATAGGTCAAAGCAACTCAACAAGATTTGAATACATCAAATGCTTAAACGAAAAATGGTAACCCCATTTTGAGCTTAAACGATGAGTATGACTTACGATCAAGTGTTCTTACTTGACTCCTCAGTCAATATACTCTAACATAGGTGACTTTGTCACCGCCCAATTCTAGATGAAGTTATCTAGTGTTTCCTTGAGTTTTTGCAAACTTCATCTAGATTTTCTTTTCTTTGTTTTGTTCTGCATTCCCTACATCCAATTCCTTGCAAATCCTTGTGAGATCTTTCTTGTCTAGTGAGCTGAGGTGACAAGTGTTTTCTCTGTGATAAACTTGGTCACACCGGTCTGTTGTTTTCGGTCCAACCGAACTCTTTCGGTGCAACCGGAACACACCACTCGGTGCAACCGATTTCACTACAGGAAAGACAACTTGCCACTTGTTCCTGCATTCTTTTTGCTCCAACTCCACTTAATGATTCTTGTCCTCTACCAGCATCACATTCGACTTGCTACTTTGCTTTGTGACTCAAGGACCGAACCCATTTGTAACAAACATCCACAAGATCCCTTTTTGGAAATTGATGTCAAAGGGGGGGAGAGATAACATCAAAGCTTAATCATTTCTATAGGGGGAGAGAGAATACTCAGGGGGAGAGAGTTGTTCAATGAGAAAGAAGTATCACATCCAGAAGACCCCGGATGCTTGGTGTTTAAGAGGAGAGAACTTACATGTCTTTAAGAGGGGAAAGACATGTTCATATTTGATTGTTTGAATTTGCTCTTTTTTCTTTTGTTGCTCTTATTTTCTGTTCCCTATCTTCTCCCAGTATCCCTAGCAAGATTCAGGGGGAGCAAGACATCTAAGGGAAGGAGATCCTTGAATTCATTGCATATCTTTACCTTTTGGGACATGTCTATATCCAATAGAGTACTCAGTACTCACTCTCTACATGCCATCCCAGTCTTGGTACTCTTGTGGTTTCTTTGTTTACTCTGGCTAGTAGATGTATCTGTGTTATCTAACCTTGTTTACCCAGGTTCATTCCTCCTAAGCTAACTCAAGACAACAAGGTAAGTATATGCATCACACTCATGTGCATGAGGACTTCTTGTTGATGTACATATTGTTTGCAAGAAAGACTCATGAGCATGTAGGTACATTTCCTATATTTACATATTTTGCTCTGATGCATATAGCCAAGATACATGTAACACATTGCTTACTCTGTCATGCTATGCATGCAAATTTTCTTATATTCCATATTTACATGATTGCATACATATAGGGCGAGCCTATGCATGTTACATGTCTTTCCAAAGCTTTACTTGTTATTCCCTATATCTTTATCTAAAGCTTTGATGTATGTTGTCATCAATTACCAAAAAGGGGGAGATTGAAAGCACAAGTTCTCCCTGGGTGATTTTGGTAATTAATGTCAACATATCTCTTGTTGGACTAATACTTTCATCTAGCATATTTCAGATAAGTCCAACATTGGAGTGGCATGGACTAGAGGATGTGGGACCCCTTCAAGATGATGAAGACAAATGATTGGCTCAAGCTCAAAGATCAGGACTCTACATTTTTCACTTTAGTGATCCAAGATCACATTGAGTCCACAGGAAAGCCAATACTATTAAGAGGGGATGAGGTGTTGCTTAATGGCTTGCTTGCTCAAAGTGCTTAGTGATATGCTCCAAAGCCCTCAACCACTTTCTCATATCCACATTTGTCCCAAACCAAAAGTCAAACTCGGCCCCACCGGAACTTTCTATCCGGCGCCATCGAGTTCTCTTGACATGGCCTCTACCAAAAACCCTAATCAATTCAGTCTGACTGATGGGATCTCAGTCTCACCAAGATGGGCTTGCAAACTCTCTATTGCCTATTGCATTAATTTCGGTCTCACCGAAACATGACATCGGTCCCACCGAGTTTGCTTGGCCAACTCTCTGTTTAGCTTATTACCAAAATCGGTCCCACCGAATTTATGTAATCGGTCCAACCGAGATGAGTCTTTACCCTAACCCTACCACATCGGTCCCACCGAGTTGATCAAGTCGGTCCCACCGAAAACCCTAACGATCACATTATGAACTAAATCTAACTGACCGAGTTGTATGATTCGGTCCCACCGAGTTTGGTGATTTGTGTGTAACGATTAGATTTTGTGTGGAGGCTATATATACACCTCCACCCATTCTTCATTCATGGAGAGAGCCATTAGAACATGCCTACACTTCCAACATACATTTTCTGAGAGAGAACCACCTACACTTGTGTTGAGGTCAAGATACTTCATTCCAACCACATAAATCTTGATCTCTAGCCTTCCCCAAGTTGCTTTCCACTAAAATCATCTTTGCACCAAATCCTATCCTATGAAAGAGAGTTCAGTGTTGGAGAGACTATCATTTGAAGCACAAGAGCAAGGATTTCATCATCAACACACCATTCGTTACCTCTTGGAGAGTGGTGTCTCCTAGATTGGTTAGGTGTCACTTGGGAGCCTCCGTCAAGATTGTGGAGTTGAACCAAGGAGTTTGTATGGGCAAGGAGATCGCCTACTTCGTGAAGATCTACCCTAGTGAGGCAAGTCCTTCGTGGGCGATGGCCATGGTGGGATAGACAAGGCTGCTTCTTCGTGGACCCTTCGTGGGTGGAGCCCTCCGTGGACTCGTGCAACCGTTACCCTTCGTGGGTTGAAGTATCCATCAACGTGGATGTACGATAGCACCACCTATCGGAACCATGCAAAAAACCTCCATGTCTCCAATTGTGTTTGCATACTCCAATCCCATCCCTTTACATTCTTGCAACTTGCATGATTTACTTTCCGCTGCTCATATACTCTTGTCATGCTTGCTTGATATGTATTGTGCATGTTCAAACTTGTGCCAAAACTCCACTTCAACTTAAAGAAACTAAAAACTACAACTTTTCTTGCTAAGAGTCTGTTCACCCCCCTCTAGACACCTCTTCTCGTTCCTACAAACTCTCCCTCGACACTTTGCTGGATCAAGATTTCGAGGGACGTCATCGAGCTGAACGTGTGCAGAACTCAGAGGTGCCGTACATTCGGTACTTGATCGGTCGGAAAGAGAAGAAGTTCGACTACATCAACCGCGTTCTCAAACGCTTCCACTTTCAGTCTATGAGGGTACGTAGACACACTCTGCCCCTCTTGTTGCTATGCATATCCTAGATAGATCTTGCGTGAGCATAGGTTTTTTTTTGAAATTGGATGCTACATTCCCCAACAGTGGCATCCAAGGCAGGTCTATGCGTAGATGATATGCACGAGTAGAACACAAAGAGTTATGGGCGGTGATCATCATACTGCTTACCACCAATGACTCATTTTGGTTCGGCGGTATTGTTGGATGAAGTGGCCCGGACCAACCTTACATGACCACGTTCATGAGACCGGTTCCACCGACACACATGCAACTAATTTTGCATAAAGGTGGCTGGCGGGTGTCTGTTTCTCCAACTTTAGTTTAATCAAATTTGACTGCGGCCGGTCCTTGTTGAAGGTTAAAACAACAAACTTGATAAATCACATTGTGATTTTGATGCGTAGGTACGAACGGTTCTTGCTAGAAGCCCATGGCAGCCACGTAAAACTTGCAACAACAAAGTAGAGGACGTCTAACTTGTTTTTGCAGGGCATGTTGTGATGTGATATGATCAATACATGTTGTGATATACGTTATTTTATGGGATGATCATGTTTTGTAAAAGTTACCGGCAACTGGTAGGAGCCTTATGGTTGTCGCTTTATTGTATGAAATGCAAACGCCATGTAATTGCTTTACTTTATCACTATGCATTAGCGATAGTTGTAGAAGCAATAGTTGACGAGACGACCACGGTGCTACAATGGAGATCAAGGTGTCAAGCCGGTGACAATGGAGATCATGACGGTGCTTTGGAGATGGATATCAAAGGCAGAAGATGATGATGGCCATATCATGTCACATATTTTGATTGCATGTGATGTTTATCTTTTATGCATCTTATTTTGCTTAGTACGGCGGTAGCATTATAAGATGACCCCTCACTAAAAATTTCAAGGTATAAGTGTTCTCCCTGAGTATGCACTGTTGCGACAGTTCGTCATGCCGAGACACCACATGATGATTGGGTGTGATAAGCTCTACGTTCACATACAACGGGAGCAAGACAGTTTTGCACATGCGGAATACTCGGGTTAAACTTGACAAGCCTAGCATGTATAGACATGGCCTTGGAACACTGGAGACCAAAAGGTCGAACATGAATCATATAGTAGGTATGATCAACATAGAGATGTTCACCATTGAAAACTACTCCATCTCACGTGATGATCGGACATGGTTTAGTTGATATGGATCACGTGATCATTTAGATGACTCGAGGGATGTCTATCTAAGTGGGAGTTCTTAAGTAATACGATTAATTGAACTTAATTTATCATGAACTTAGTCCTTATAGTATTTGCATATCCCCTATGTTTTTGATATGTTCCTAGAGAAAACTAAGTTGAAATATGATAGTAGCAATGATGCAGACTGGGTCCGTGATCCGAGGATTATCCTCGTTGCTGCACAGAAGAATTATGTCCTTGATGCACCGCTAGGTGACATACCTATTGCAGGAGCAGATGAAGACGTTATGAACGTTTGACAAGCTCGGTATGATGACTACTTGATAGTTTAGGGCACCATGCTTTACGGCTTAGAACCGGGACTTCAAAAACATTTTGAATGCCATGGAGCATATAAGATGTTCCAAGAGTTAAAATTGGTATTTCAGACTCATGCCCATGTCGAGAGGTATGAGACCTCTGACAAGTACTTTGCCTACAAGATGGAGGAGAATGGCTCAGCCAGTGAGCATGTACTCAGATTGTCTACGTAGTACAATCGCTTGAATCAAGTGGGAGTTAATCTTCCAGATATGATAGTGATCGACAGAGTTCTCTAGTCACTATCACCAATCTACTAGAACTTTGTATAAACTATAATATGCAAGGGATGATGAAAATGATTCCGGAGCTCTTTGCGATGCTGAAATCGGCGAAGGTAGAACTCAAGAAAAAGCATCAAGTGTTGATGGTTGACAAGACCACTAGTTTCAAAAAAAGGACAAGGGAAAAGAAAGGGAACTTCAAAAATATTGAAAAGAAAGTTGCCACTCCGGTGAAGAAGCCCAAAGCTAGACCTAAGCCTGAAACTAAGTGCTTCTACTGCAAAGGGAATGGTCACTGGAAGCGGAACTGCCCCAAATACTTGGTGGATAAGAAGGATGGCAAAGTGAACAAAGGTATATTTGATATACATGTTATTGATGTGTATTTCACTAGTGTTCATAGTAACCCCAGGGTATTTGATACCGGTTGAGTTGCTAAGATTCGTAACTCGAAACAGAAATTACAGAATGAACAAAGACTAGTTAAGGGTGTGGTGATGATGTGTGTTGGAAGTGATTCCAAGGTTGATAAGATCACCATCGCACACTCCCTCTACCTTCGGGATTAGTGTTGGACCTAAATAAATGTTATTTGGTGTTTGCGTTGAGCATAAATATGATTGGATCATGTTTATTGCAATACACTTATTCATTTAAGTCTGAGAATAATTGTTATTATGTTTACATGAACAAAACCTTATATGGCCATACACCCAATGTAAATGGTTTATTGAATCTCGACGTAGTGATACACATATTCATAATATTGATGCCAAAAGATGCAAACTTGATAATGATAATGCAACATGTTTGTGGCACTGCCGTTTAGGTCATATTGGTGTAAAGCGCATGAAGAAACTCCATGCTGATGGGCTTTTGGAATCACTTGATTATGAATCATTTGATACTTGCGAACCATGCCTCATGGGAAAGATGAATAAAACTCCGTTCTCGGAACAATGGAGCGAGCCAATGACTTATTGGAAATAATACATACCGATGTATGTGGTCCAATGATTGTTGAGGCACACGGCGGGTATCGTTATTTTCTGACCTTCACAGATGATTTGAGCAGATATGGGTATATCTACTTGATGAAACACAAGTCTGAAACATTTGAAAAAGTTCAAAGAGTTTCAGAGTGAAGTGGAGAATCATCGTAACAAGAAAATAAAGTTTCAATGATCTGATCGCAGATGCAAATATTTGAGTTACGAGTTTGGCCTTCATTTAAAACAATGTGGAATAGTTTCACAACTCACGCCACCTAGAACACCATAGCGTAATGGTGTGTCCGAACATCGTAACCGTACTTTATTAGATAATGGTGCGATCTATGATGTCTCTTACCGATTTACCACTATCATTTTGGGGTTATGCATTAGACACAGCTGCATTGACGTTAAATAGGGCACCGTCTAAATCCATTGAGACGACACTGTTTGAACCATGGTTTGGCAAGAAACAAAAGATGCCGTTCCTTAAAGTTTGGGGTTGCGATGCTTATGTGAAAAGGTTTCAAACTGATAAGCTCGAACCCAAATCGGAGAAGTGCGTCTTCATAGGATACCCAAAAGAAATTGTTGGGTATGCCTTCTATCATAGATCTGAAGGCAAGATTTTTGTTGCTAAGAATGGATCCTTTCTAGAGAAGGAGTTTCTCTCGAAAGAAGTGAGTGGGAGGAAAGTAGAACTTGATGATGTAATTGTACCTTCTCTCGAATTGGAAAGTTGCTCATCACAGAAATCAGTTCTAGTCATGTGTAACGACCTGAGACCGATGCTCCAGATGCCCTCCATGTATTTCGAGTTTTGTCGTGTGTTTTATTTGTGTGTTGCATTCTTTATAGAATCATTTGCATTGCATCATGTCATCATGCCATCAATTTCACAAACCAACTAAAACTCAACTAAATAAATTGCATGGATCTTTGATCCATTTAAATCGAGGGAATTCACATGGTGATTTCTCTTTATAACATATCCTCTCGATATTCAGGGAGCTATAATAAATATTCCATTAGTTTGGAATTAACCACAACCCACTTGCAATTTAATTCTCACGCCTGTTTGCTTCAAGTTTGTTCTCCAAACTTTCTACATAATTATTTATCCATTTATTGAGGTTCCTCCTAAATTCTCAACATTTTTTGGCCACACCAAGGCTAGTCCCAATTCAAAACCATTTGAATTATATTCAAAGGAATTTGAATTTATATCTTTCGATCATGCCACTTCTATTTTTCCTGGATCAAGCGCATTTCTATGATCCCGGGAAAATTAACCCCATGCAAAAAATCTTTCCCTACCCTCTCTATGTTTTCCTCTCTATTTCTGTTCTGCTAAAGAAAATATGAGTGTCGGTGTCAAAACCGGCGGATCTCGGGTAGGGGTTCCCGAACTGTGCGTCTAAGGCAGATGGTAACAGGAGGCAGGGGACACGATGTTTTACCCAGGTTCGGGCCCTCTTGATGGAGGTAAAACCCTACGTCCTGCTTGATTTATTCTTGATGATATGAGTATTACAAGAGTTGATCTACCACGAGATCGGAGAGGCTAAACCTAGAACCTAGCCTATGGTATGATTGTATGTTGTCCTACGGACTAAAACCCTTCGGTTTATATAGACACCGGAGAGGTTAGGGTTACACAAGGTCGGCTACAAAGGAGGAGATATCCATATCCGTACTGCCTAGCTTGCCTTCCACGCCAAGTAGAGTCCCATCCGGACACAAGACGAAGTCTTCAATCTTGTATCTTCATAGTCCAACAGTCCGGCCAAGGGATATAGTCCGGCTGTCCGGAGACCCCCTAATCCAGGACTCCCTCAGTAGCCCCTGAACCAGGCTTCAATGATGATGAGTCCGGTGCGTATTGTTGTCTTCGGCATTGCAAGGCGGGTTCCTCCTCCGAACACATCACAGAAGAGTTTAAATACCAGGATAATGTCCGACCCTGCAAAATAAATTCCACATACCACCGTAGAGAGAATAATATTTCCACAAATCTTAATCTGCTGACACGCTTTGGCAACATGACATCAGGCCATGGCTCGGTGATTATTCAAACCATTTTCTTCAACCAGTTCCACACATAACACGAGGCGGTTTCTTGACACGTCTTGTCAAAGCAGAGATCGTGTTCCCCTAATTACGGGATTCTCATCAATACGGGCGTGGGTAACCCAACCATGCCTAGGACTCCTAGATTTTAGGCAAGTCCCAAACGGCCACTGGGAGGACGCTTGATGTTCACCCTCTTTATAAAGGGACAAGGCTTTTACTTTTTTCCCTCCCGTGCTCAATCGAATCCTTCCCCTGCCTCGAGTTCTAACACCCAAATCCCAGGTCAGGTGCTTCGGACCTTCAATCATGTCCGGATCTAGCCTTCAAGGCCGGTGGATGCCCTCCTCCATTACAGAAGAGGATATCAAGAAGTTGAGGGAGGCTAGATACCTGACCGCCGAGATTTCACATCGGCTGCCTGCCCGAGGGCAGGTCGTCCCTACTGCCGAACCCAACGAGAATGTTGTGTTCATCTCCCACTTCCTCCGAGGTCTAGGCCTCACCCTGGATCCCTTCATTAGGGATTTGATGTTCTATTACGGGCTAGATTTCCATGATCTAGCCCTGGACTCCTTGCTCCACATCTCGGCATTTATTGTCATATGTGAGGCCTTCCTCCGCATTACCCCTCACTTCGGCCTGTGGCTCAAGACCTTTGACGTGAAGCCGAAGATGGTCGAGGGGCAGCATGTAGCGTGCGGAGGCGCATTAATAAGCAAGATCGCTGGAGCTCCATGGCCAAAGGGTTCCTTTCCAGAGGTGTCCGGATTATGGCAACGGGAGTGGTTTTACATCACAGCTCCCAGAAGTGCCAAGTGGGTGGCTACCCCTGCTTTCTGCTCGGGCCCTCCACCACAACTGATGTCATGGATTAGCAGAGGGCTGAGCTGGGGTCCAGCCAAGGACGTGCCTATACTGCAGAGCCACATTCAAGATCTCTTCGAAGGAGATTTCAGTCTGGTTACGGTGGTGCAAGTCATGCTGGTTCGTCGAGTCCAGCCTTGCAAACGCCGGCCCCTCCGCATGTGGGAGTTCAACCCAGAAGGACCACGCACTATTCAGAATTTCCTCGGCCTGACACACGAGGAGATGTATAAATCATTCTTCGGACCCCAAATAGAGTGTCCGGGTACTACCGAGGACGTGGGCCTGAGCAGCAACCGCACCACCGACCAAGTAAGTAATCCTCTAGCCGAACACACCGTCTTTCATTTATCATGACGTCATTCTGAGAAATCGCTCTTTGACCAGGACTGGCTAACAAAGGCGAAGATGATTCGGTGTTCGGCCCCCCTTCCTGTGGGTTTGGACAATCCGGTACTGGAAAAGATGCTCGAGCTAGCACCTTGCCCGGAGCCCTCAAAGGAAGATAAAAGGGGGGGAATAATTAGGGCGAAAGCGGGCCCCCATCGCTACCAATTCCAACCGAGAGAATGAGCGCCTCCGTGAAGGAGGATAACCAAGGGAAGAATCTTACCTTCTCTCGCTTTGGGGAAGGAAGAGGACTGCCTCTGAAGATCCGGAAACCAAGGCTTCCAAACGGGAGAAGAAGTCTCCACTAGAGGGTCCTGCCTCGGAGGGTGCTTTTGCCGCACAAAGTCCACGTGGGGATCAGCCCTCTAACGAGCCGTAAGTGATCAAAAAATACTTAATAGTAAAGATATTCTGCCTTACTTCTGAGGAAAATGACCGAAGCGTTTATCTTGAAGTTCGAATCTTAGCCCTTCTCAACAGAGCTCGTCTTCGGTGGATCTTCTTCCGAAGATGATGGAGAGCGAAATGCCTCCCCTGGACTCCCCCGCTCAAGAAGCGGGTGACCTTGAAGTGTCGTCAAGGAGGGCCTCTCCGGATCTGGTGAGGCCAGAAGATAATCCTATGGTCACCCGAAGCCCCCAGTATCCGGCTCTTGAAGAGGGTGAACAAAAGAGTCCGACGCCGTCTGGTATGCGGCCGGATGCACTGAGGGATCTGCTAAAGCGAGCGACCATCTCAGAAGAACACCATACGTTGATGGGTACGGTGATGGAAAGGATTTTGTCCGCCGAAAGTTGGTTGCATGACGCCTTTATGAGTCTACTGACGGGCTTTGAGGTACGTAAAATGATGCACATTTGTGATAGTACCGCACATTTTTAGGTGTGCCCTGTGTAGATAGTAGCCCCTAAGACTCTGGTTGTCACCGAGGACGGTGGCAAACAAAGGATTGTAGTCCTCAGATAATAACCATACCGCTTTATGTGCAGGTGGTGGAAGCTCCGGTGGCTAGCCGGACTAATGAGTTTGCCGAACTAAAGTGGCAACTGGATGCGGCAGATGCCGACATCGAGCTTGTTAACAAGCGGCTTGATGAGGCACAGGGTAAGTGATATTTTCTGGTGAATGTCACATAGGAAGAGCGTAACGCCAGTATCTTTAATATGTTCTGACTACAGATGGAGCTGCCACCGTGGAGACCCTTCGGGCGGAACTTTCCCGAGCCAAGGAACAAGCAAGGGTTAGTAATGCGGCCGTTTAAAGGCGGCGAAGACTTAATAGACGAGAAGGCCACGCATGGCGAGACCAAGGAGAAGATGGCCGAAATGGATGTAAAGTTAAAAGACACGGCCGACCGTTGCCAGTTCCTTGAAGAAGAACTAGGCGAAGGCGACGGACCTTGAAAAGGCCACGATGGCAACCAAAGACACCCGCTCTGCCATGAGAGCGAGGAAGGAAGAACTGCATGAAGCCGGGGATATTGTGGCTGGAAAGCCTTTTATGCTGCGGAGGAAGTTCAGAGATCCGCGGTATGCCCTTCTGGATCGGCTGTGGAGTTCGGCAGATGCATATATGGACTTGGCGGCGAGCACTGTTGATGCGGCCGAATACTTCTAAGATCAGACGGATCGTGAAGTGGACAAGCTGTTCTGGTTGCAATTCGATGTTCCAGAGCGTCCGCTCCCATTGATTGATCAGCTTGCTGAATGGGCTGAACTCAATAGATTGTCCGGACTCGCCATGCGGTCCGTCGTAGATCATCTGTGGCCGGAAAGGCCGAAGCCGAACAGCTATTTTAGCTTGGTGCAGTAGTTCCTTGGTGCGGTGCCGCATATTAATGCAATGAAGAGGTCGGCGTGCATAGAAGGCTCGCGGATGGCCCTTGCCCGTGTCAAAGCATACTGGGCGGAGATGGATGCCACTACTGTTGCGACACAGGGTTCGGCCATAGGCCGAGTGGCTGCCGAGCACTATTTCGAAGAAGTTCTCGAGGGTGCTCGTTTGATAGAGGCCCAGTGCTCGAAGAATATTATGCTTGAGTGACATGTATTCCCATTGTAAAAACAATGTTTATGAAAGTTATTAAGGCTGTATTTATACTTTTGCCTGAAAGTAATATGATGCCTCCTATGCGGCCGTTTATGTATATATGTATATAACCTGAAAGATTGCAGTCGTCGGCTTCAACCCCCACGCATATAATGCGGATGTGTTCGCAGAAGACGCGTGTTCACACTTAATCCAACGTCTTGGTCCCATTAAGGAGGTGATAGCGCAGCGAATGAGGCAACCAGACTATAATGCTTTAACACTTTCACTTAGCCATAGGAGTTTGACGGTGGGGCTACTATATAGCCCATGGTGGCTCCGCACTCTCCCGAATTCGGGGTGCGTACATGCCTGGCCGGGAAACGGCCCTTCGTTAAGGCGGAGGAATTCTAACATTCCAATAGGTCATCGAGTGGTTGAACAGTCTCACGCTATATCATGACAGTCAGTTTTCGGCTTTCTCTACTGAGGTGCTCGTCCGGATGAACCGGGGCACAATCGCAGTAGTTCTCCTGGTGCCGCCTTAGATGATAGAGCAGAACGTGAGGCAGCAGAACACAGGAGCCGGGCAAACCCAACATTTGACCAAAGACATGATTCAGAGCTGATGCATATAAGGCCAAACTCGGGACGCCGAACACTCCCTAAGGTATTCGGTCTTTATGGTATAAACCGGGCCTAAACAGTGCCCTTTGTAAGAATTCCCTGGTGTCCAGGTATGTACATTATTCTGACGTGGCCACATGCCAAGACGTCAGCATCCTTCTCAATAGTACTGAGAATCCGAGGGATATGTATCAACAAGAGACAGTAAGAAAGGTTTACACAGGGTCTTAATCTAAAAAGAATCCTTGCAACGGGTCCCTGCTGCACGTCTGCTCCTGTGTCTCCGTTGTGCCGTATCCTGGACGGGTGTAGCACGATGGTCATCTGTAAAAGAGAGGAACTTAGGTGAAAAGTTGTCGTGCAAAAAGGTAGGTTATATTAAAGAAACCATGTACAATTCAAGCTGAGTGAAAATTGCCACTTGTTTACGCGCGTGCAGCCCCTTGTTTTTATAACAGGGGTGTGGCTGTCGAACCTGTATGGATTAAATATAGCTGCGCCGTACTCGTCTAACCGTGTCCATGGTCTTGACGACTGTCGGTGTCAAAACCGGCGGATCTCGGGTAGGGGGTCCCGAACTGTGCGTCTAGGCCGGATGGTAACAGGAGGCAGGGGACATGAAGTTTTACCCAGGTTCGGGCCCTCTCGATGGAGGTAAAACCCTATGTCCTGCTTGATTAATATTGATGGTATGGGTAGTACAAGAGTTGATCTACCACGAAATCAGAGAGGCTAAACCCTAGAAGCTAGCCTACAGTATGATTGTTGATGTGTATGTTGTCCTACAGACTAGAACCCTCCGGTTTATATAGACACCGGATAGGGTTAGGGTTACATAGAGTCGGTTACAATGGTAGGAGATCTGAACATCCGTATCGCCAAGCTTGCCTTCCACGCCAAGGAAAATCCCTTCCGGACACGAGACAGAGTCTTCAATCTTGTATCTTCATAGCCCAGGAGTCCGGCAGAAGGTATAGTTCGGCTATCCGAACACCCCCTAATCCAGGACTCCCTCAGTAGCCCATGAACCAGGATTCAATAAGGACGAGTCCGGCGCGCAGATTGTCTTCGACATTGCAAGGCGGGTTCCTCCTCCAAGTACTTCATAGAAGATTTTGAACACAAAGATAGTGTCCGGCTCTGCAAAATAAGTTTCCACATATTGCCATAGAGAGAATAATATATTAACACAAATCTAATCTGCTGACGTATTCCGTGGTGCGACATGCCACGGCCAAGCCTTTATCCGAGTCGTTTAATTACCCACCTCAGCGTGTTATGCGAGGTGGTTTCCCTGGCACGTCTTGTTAAAGCAGAGATCGTGTCCCCTTATTACGGGATTCTCATCAATACGGGCGTGGGTAACCCAACCGCTTCTAGGACTCCTAGATCATAGGCAAGTCCAAACGGACACGGGGAGGACGCTTGATATCCACCCTCTTTATAAAGGGGCAAAGCTTTTACTTTTCCCTCCCGTGCTCAATCGAATCCTTCCCCCGCCTCAAGCTCAAATGCCCAAAGCTCAGGTCAGGTGCTCCGAACCTTCAGTCATGTCCGGATCCAGCCTTCAAGGCCGATGGATGCCCTCCTCCGTCACGGAAGAAGACATCAAAAAGTTGAGGGAGGCCAGGTATCTGACCGCCGAAATATCGCATCGGCTGCCTCCCCGGGGGCAGGCCGTCCCCTCTCCCAAACCCAACGAGAGCGTTGTGTTCGTCCCCCACTTCCTCCGGGGTCTAGGTTTTGCACTGGATCCTTTCGTCAGGGGCTTGATGTTTTATTACGGGCTAGATTTCCATGATCTAGCTCCGGACTCCTTCCTGCATATCACGACTTTTGTTGTCGTATGCGAGGCCTTCCTCCGGGTTACCCCCCACTTTGGCTTATGGCTCAAGACCTTTGAAGTAAAGCCGACGTGATCGAAGGGCAACATGCAGAGTGTGGAGGCGCCTCAATACGCAAGATGACGGGAGCTCCGTGGCCCAAAGGTTCCATCCCAGAGGTGTCTGCATTGTGGCAACAGGAGTGGTTCTACATCACGACTCCTAGAAGTGCCAAGTGGGCGGCCGCCCCCGTTTTTCGCTCGGGCCCTCCACCACGACTGATGTCATGGATCAGCAGAGGACTGAGCTGGGGTCCAGCCAAGGACATGCCTTTACTGCAAAGCCGCATTCGAGATCTCTTCAATGGAGATCTCAGTTTGGTCGCGGTAATACAAGTTATGCTGGTTCGTCAAGTCCAGCCTTGCAAACGTCGGCCCCTTCGCTTGTGGGAGTTCAATCCTGAGGGTCCACGTGCCATTCAAAATTTTCTCGGCCTGACGCACGAGGATATGTATAAGTCATTCTTCGGACCTCAAGTAGAGTGTCCGAAAATCACCGAGGACGTGGGCCCGAGTAGTAACCGCGCCGCCGAACAGGTAAAGAATCTTCCGGCCGAACATATTATCTTTCCTTCGTTACGAAGTTATTTCTGAGAGTTTGCTTTTTCGACAAGGACTGGCTAACAAAGGCGAAGTTGATTCGGTGTTCGGCCCCCCTCCCTGAGGGTTTGGAGAATCCGGTATTGGAAAAGATGCTCCAGACCGCACCTTGCCTGGATCCCTTGAAGGAAGATACTGTGGAGGGTAATGCGGGCGGACGCGGGCCCCCAACGCTGCCTATTTTAACCGAGGGAGCGAGCGTCTCCGTGAAGGAAGACGACCGGAAGAGGAAAAGGACTGCGCCCGGGAATTCGGAAGCCGAAGCTTCCAAACGGGAGAAGAAATCTTCCACTGGGGGCCCTACCTTGGGGGGCGGTGCTGCCGCACAAAGTCCGCGGGGGGATCAATTCTCCCGGGAGTCGTAAGTGACCCGAAAACTTTAATAGTACAGATATGCCATCTTTTTCTTCTGAGAAAATAACCACCGCATATATTTGTGCAGTTCGGGCCTTAGCCCCTCTCAAATGAGCTCGTCTTCGGGGGATCTTCTTCCAGAGATGATGGAGAGCGAGACGCCTCCTCCGGACTCCTCCGCTCCGGAAGCGGGCGACCCTGAAGTGTCGTCGCGGAGGGCCTCTCCGAGTGCGGAGAGGCCAGAAGGTGATCCAATTGATCCCCGAGGCTCCCAGTGTCCGGCTCCCGAAGAGGGTAGACAAAAGAGTCCGGCGCCGTCTAGTGTGCGATCGGACGTTCTGAGGGAGTTGGTGGGGCGAGCGGCCATCTCAGATGATCACCGTGTGCTGATGAATATGGTGATGGAGAGGATATCGTCCGCCGAAAGCGGATTGCATGAAGCTTTTATGAGTCTACTGACAGGCTTTGAGGTACGTAAAAAGGAATGTGTAATAGTCCTGCACATGTTAGGTGTGCCCTGTGTAGATAGTAGCCCCTGAGACTCTGGTTGTCGTCGGAAACGATGACGAACGGAGGATCATACACCCAGGTAATAACCATACTGCCTTTATGTGCAGGAGATGGAAGCTCTGGTGGCCAGCCGGACTAGCCAGTTTGCTTGTTTGGAACGGCAGTTGGATGCGGCAGATGCCGACATCGAGCTTGTTAACAGAAGGCGTGACGAGGCGCAGGGTAAGTATCCTTGTCTGGTAAACGCCACATAGGAAGAGTATGATGCCAGTGTTTTTAACATGTTATGACTGCAGATGGAGCTGCCACTGTTGAAGCCTTGCGGGCGGAACTTGCCCGAGCCAAGGAACAAGCAAGATTGGGTAATGCGGCTGCTTTGAAGGCGGCCGAGGAGTTGCAGGCCGAGAAGGCTGCACATGGCGAGAGCCGGAAGAAGATGGCCAATATGGCCGTAGAATTAAAAGCCGCCGTAGACCGTTGCCGGGCTCTTGAAAAGGAAAACCAGGCGAAGGCATCGGACCTTGAGAAGGCTGCTGTAACGGGAAAAGACCTCCGCTCTGCTATGAGGGCAAAGAAGGAGGAACTGCGGGAAGCCGGGGATATTGTAGCCGGGAAATCCTTTATGCTGCAGAGGAAGTACGGAGATCCACGGTATGCCCCTCTGGATCGGCTGTGGAGTTCGGAGGATGCGTATATGGATTTGGCGGCGAGCGCTGCCGACGCGGCCAAGTACTTCCAGAGTCAGCCGGACCATGAAGTAGACCAGCTGTTTTGGAAGCAATTCCTTTCTCCCGAGCGTCCACTTTCGTTGACGGACCAATTAGTCGAATGGGCCGAACTAAATAGGTTGTCCGTACTCTCCATGAGGTCTGTTGTGGATCAACTATGGCCCGGAAGGTCAAAACCGAGCAGCTATTTCAGCTTGGTGCAGCAGGTCCTCGATGTGGTGCCGCGCATAAATGCGATGAAGAGGTCGGCGTGCATAGAAGGCGCACGGATGGCCTTTGCCCGTGCTAAAGCATACTGGGCAGAGATGGATGCTACCACTATTGCAGCGCAGGATTCGGCCATAGGTCGAAGGGCTGTTGAGCACTACTTTGAGGAAGTTCTTGAGGGTGCTCGTTTGATAGAGACCCAGTGCTCAAAAAATATTATGTTTGAATGACATGTAATCTCATTGTAAGCGAAATGCTTTTTAAATTTTTATGAGGCTACTTTTATACTTTTGCCTGAAAGTAATGTGATGCCTCCTGGGCGGCCGTTTATGTATACATGTGTATAACCTGAAAGATTGCAGTCGTCGGCTTCAACCCCCACGCATATAATGCGGAGGTGTTCGCAGAAACACGCGTTCACACTTAACCCAACGTCTTGGTCCTATTAAGGAGGTGATAGCGGAGCGAGCGAGGCAACCGGACTATAATGCTTTAACACTTTCACTTAGCCATAGGAGTTTGACAGTGGGGCTACTAGATAGCCCCTGGTGGCTCCGCACTCTCCCGATCCCGGGGTGCGTATATGCCTGGCCGGAAAGCGGCCCTTCGTTAAGGCGGAGGAATTCTAACATTCCCATGGGTCATCGAGTGGTTGACCAGTCTCACGCTAGATCATGACAGTCAGTTTTCGGCTTTCTCTACTGAGGTGCTCGTCCGGATGAACCAGGGCACAATCGCAGTAGTTCTCCTGGTGCTACCTTAGCCGGTAAAGCGGAACGTAAGGCACCAAAACACAGGAGCCGGGCAAACCCAACATTTGACCAAAGACAATGATTCGGAGCTGATGCATATAGGGCCAAACTCGCGACGCCGAACACTCCCTAAGGTATTCGGTCTTTGTGGTATAAACCGGGCCTGAAGAATGGCCTTTGTAAGAAGCCCCTTGTGTCCAGGTACGTGCATTGTTCTGGCGTGGCCACATGCCAAGACGTCAGCATCCTTCTCAACGGTGGATATGTATCAACAAGAGACAGTAAAAAAGGTTTACGCAGGGTCTTAATCTAAAAAGAATCCTTGGGTCGGGTCCCTGCTGCACGTCTGCGCCTGTGTCTCCGTTGTGCCGTATCCTGGACGGGTGTAGCACGATGATCATCTGTAAAAGAGAGGAATTTAGGTAAAAAGGTTGTCGTGCAAAAGGATAGTTTTCTAAAGAAACCATGTATAATTCAAGATAAGAAGAAATCGCCACTCGTCTGCGTGCGTTGAGCCCCTTGTACTTTTGAAAGATAGGGGTGTGACCGTTTATTTGATATGAGTAGCGGCGCCGGACTTGGTTAGTTGTGTCTGAGGTCTTGACGACCTATTGGATGCTTTTGCTGGTCCGGGCGCCTTTAGTGTGCGGCTGCCAAGGCAGCCTCACTCTCTTCGGCGCGCAGAGATCGCTTGATACTTCCGTGCACTGAAATGATGCCACGTGGACCGGGCATCTTGAGTGTTAGGGAGGCGTAGTGTGGTATTGCATTAAAGCGAGCGAAAGCTTCGCGTCCGAGTAGTGCTTGATAGCCACTTTTAAACGGAGCGATGTGGAAAGTTAAATGCTCGCGACGGAAGTTATCGGGGGAGCCGAATATAACTTGTAGTAGGAGGGAGCCCGTACAACGAGCCCCTGGGCCTGGCGTTACTCCTTTAAAGGTAGTATTGCTATGGCGAATTTGTGTTGGGTCTAACCCCATCCCGCGGATTGTATCCTGATATATTAGGTTTAGGCTACTGCCGCCATCCATCAAGACTCGTGTGAAGTGGTATCCGCCAATTACTGGGTCTAATACCAGTGCAGCCCATCCTGCGTGCCGGATACTTGATGCGTAATCACGATGGTCGAAGGTGATCGGTTGAGACGACCAGTGGCGGGACTTCGCGGTGACGGGCACTTGGGTATATTTTTCAGGGAGTGCCGCATTGTTTTTTCTCTTGATCACGTGTAACACGTTTACTGTTTTGACTTCGGGTGGAAATTTCTTTTGTTCCCCCTTGTCTTGCTTGGGAGGCTCGTCCTCGTCTTCACTTGGTGTATCTTCCCCCTTGTGTATGGCGTTAAGCTTGCCGGACTGCTTGAAGACCCAACATTCTCTGTGGGTATGATTAGCAGGTTTGCTAGGGGTACTATGGATCTGACATACTTGGTCCAGAATTTTGTTGAGGCTGGACAGTTCATCCCTGGTGCCTTTGGAGGGCGGCTTTTGGTTTGGCCGAGGGACTTTGAATCCGGCATTTACTGCCATGCCCTTCGTGCTGTCTTCTTTATTCCGGCGTTTGTTATTGTTGTTGCGCCATGATTTCCCGTTTCCATCTCTAACTTCAGATGTACTGGGGTCGCTGGTGCTGCATCTGGCTAGCCAGCTGTCCTCACCCGCGCAAAAGCGGGTCATGAGGTTTGTTAATGCGGCCATCGTTCTCGGCTTGTTTTGGCCGAGGTGTCTGGCGAGCCATTCGTCGCGGACGCTGTGCTTGAAAGCCGCTAAGGCTTCGGCGTCCGGACAGTCGACAATCTGGTTCTTTTTAGTAAGAAACCTATTCCAAAGCTTTCGGGCTGACTCTCCGGGCTGTTGAGTTATGTGGCTCAGGTCGTCCGCATCCGGAGGTCGGACATAAGTCCCTTGAAAGTTTGCCCGAAAGGCGTCTTCGAGGTCTTCCTAACTTCCAATGGAGCTTTCGGGGAGGCCTTTGAGCCAGTGACGAGCTGGCCCTTTGAGTTTGAGAGGTAAGTACTTGATGGCATGGAGATCATCCCCTCGAGCCATATGTATATGAAGGATATAGTCCTCAATCCAGACCCCAGGGTCTGTTGTTCCGTCGTATGCCTCTATGTTTACGGGCTTGAATCCCTCTGGAAATTCATGGTCCAGCACCTCATCGGTGAAACATAGGGGGTGTGCGGCACCCCTGTAGCTGGGTGTGCCGCGTTGTTCGGATGTTTGTTGTGTTGCATTGTATGCTGGGGCGCGCTTGCGTGGTCCATAGATGGATCTTGTTGCACCGTCCTTTGGGTGCGAGCCCTCGCATGGGTCGCGTGTTGTATTGTGAGCGGCGTTGAATGCCGTTCTGTGGTGGTAGAGGGGTCGTCTATCCGACCAGGTGGCTGCTTTGATATTTGGTTGTGGGGGGTCTGAGGCCTCCTCATCGAATTCGGGTAGCAGCTTCCGCTTTGGGTAGCTCTTGGAGGGGCGATTGTCGCCGTACCTTGCTACAGTGTTGAGTATTTTGCTCCATCTGAATTGGAGCGTGTTTTGCGCGGCCTTGAGCCTCCGCTTCTGCTTTTTGAGGCTCCTTGTGGTGGCAACGAGCCTTTTACGGGCATTCTGCTGCTCCGAGTGCCTGTCCGGCGTTATGTCGTCCGGACCATTATCATTGATAGGATTTGTTTGTTCGGTTTGATTATCCGGATTGCCGTTGTCTGGGAGCAGTTCGCCCTGCTCCAGCGCTGGATCAGTGTGATCGCTATTTCTGTCGAGGCGGGATTTGGGGCGGCGCTTGCGTCGCCGCTTTGACTGCTTTTCGAGGGAACAATCCTTCGGTGCGTCCTTCCGCTCCTCGCCGTCATCTTTGGGTGCGTCCACCATGTATACGTCATATGACGAGGTGGCGTCCCAGGGCTCGATAGGCGCTGATTCTTCATCGTCTCCTTCATCGGCGTCCATACCGTCAATGTCGTCGGAGTTGAAGTCGAGCATGTCGGTTAAATCGTCGACAGTGGCTACCAAGTGGGTGGTGGGTGGGCTTTGAATTTCTTCATCGTCCGAATCCCAACCTTGCTGACCGTAGTCCGACCAGGGTTCTCCTGATAAAGAGAGAGACTTCAGTGACTTCAGGATATCGCCGAAAGGCGAGTGCTGAAAGACGTCCGCGGCCGTGAACTCCATGATCGGCGCCCAATCGGATTCGCTCGGCAGGGGCGCGGAGAGTTCGGAGTCCGGCGAAGAATCCGGCTCCATGGAGTCACGAGTCTTGCAGAGTACGGGGCTGGTGTTCGGCTCAACCGCCGTTGGGATCGCAGCCCCCGAGGTGGCGTCCAACCGCCCATCCTCGATCGGCGCGGTCGGCTCCGAACTAGGGGTCGGAGCCGATGCGGGTGCGGCCTCCAGGGCACTGTTCGGCGGCAGAGCTAGATCATGCTCGTCGTGACAGTGCGGCGCGCTCGGCAGTGGTTCGAATCCGTCGAAGATCAAGTCCCCGCGGATGTCGGCCGTGTAGTTTAAACTTCCGAATCTGACCTGACGGCCAGGGGCGTAGCTTTCGATCTGCTCTAGATGGCCAAGTGAATCGGCCCGCAGTGCAAAGCCGCCAAAGACGAAGATCTGTCCGGGGAGGAAGGTCTCACCCTGGACTGCATCGCCATTGATGATCGTAGGAGCCATCGGGCCTGACGGCGACGGCACAGAGGAACTCTCAATGAAAGCACCAATGTCGGTGTCAAAACCGGCGGATCTCGGGTAGGGGGTCCCGAACTGTGCGTCTAGGCCGGATGGTAACAGGAGGCAGGGGACACGAAGTTTTACCCAGGTTCGGGCCCTCTCGATGGAGGTAAAACCCTACGTCCTGCTTGATTAATATTGATGGTATGGGTAGTACAAGAGTTGATCTACCACGAGATCAGAGAGGCTAAACCCTAGAAGCTAGCCTATGGTATGATTGTTGATGTGTATGTTGTCCTACAGACTAGAACCCTCTGGTTTATATAGACACCGAATAGGGTTAGGGTTACATAGAGTCGGTTACAATGGTAGGAGATCTGAACATCCGTATTGCCAAGCTTGCCTTCCACGCCAAGGAAAATCCCTTCCGGACATGGGACAGAGTCTTTAATCTTGTATCTTCATAGCCCAGGAGTCCGGCGGAAGGTATAGTTCGGCTATCTGGACACCCCCTAATCCAGGACTCCCTCAACGACCTATCAAATGCTTTAGTTGGTGAGGCCGTTTTAGTGTGCGACTGCCAAGGTAGTCGCACTCTCTTCGGCGCGCAAGGATCGCTCAATATTTCCACTTACTGTAATGATGCCACGTGGACCGGGCATCTTAAGCGTGAGGGAAGCATAATGCGGTATTGCGTTGAAGCAAGTGAAAGCTTCGCGTCCGAGTAGTGCTTGATAGCCACTTTGGAACGGAGCAATGTGGAAGGTTAAATTTTCGCTACAGAAGTTATCAGGGAAGCCGGATATAACCTCTAGTAGCAGGGAGCTCGTGCAATGAGCCCCTGAGCCTGGCGTTACTCCTCTAAAGGTAGTATTGTTGTGGCGACTTTTTGTTGGGTCTATCCCCATTTTGCGGACTGTGTCCTGATATATCAGGTTTAGACTGCTGCCACCGTCCATCAGTACTTGTGTGAAGAGGTATCTGTCAATTATTGGGTCTAATACCAAGGCAACCCATCCTGCACGCCGGATATTTGCAGAGTAATCCCGATGGTCGAAAGTGATCGGTTGAGACGACCAGTGGTAGGACTCCGCGGCAATAGGCCCTTGGGCATATTTCTCTGGGAGTGCCGCTTTGTTTCTCCCCTTGATCACGTGTAACATGTTTACTGTTTTGACTTCTGGTGGAAATTTCTTTTGTTCCCCAGTGTCTTTCTTGAGAGGCTCATCCTCGTCTTCGCTTGGTGTATCCTCCCCCTTGTGTACGGTGTTGAGCTCGCCGGACTGCTTGAAGACCCAACATTCTCTGTGGGTATGATTAGCGGGTTTACCAGGGGTGCTATGGATCTGACATATTTGGTCCAAAATTTTGTTTAGGCTGGACAGTTCATCTCTGGCGCCTTTAGAGGACGGCTTTTGCTGACCTGTCCGAGAGCTTCTGAATCCGGCGTTTACCGCCGTGCTCTTCGGGATGTCTTCTTTATTCCGGCGCTTATTATTTTTGCTGCTTCGTGATTTCCTGTTTCCATCTCTAACTTCGAATGTACTTGGGTCGCTGGTGCTGCATCGGGCAAGCCAGCTGTCCTCGCCCGCACAAAAGCAGGTCATGAGGCTTGTTAATGCTGCCATTGTTCTCGGCTTTTCTTGGCTGAGGTGTCTGGCAAGCCATTCGTCTCGGACGCTGTGCTTAAAAGCTGCCAAGGCTTCGGCATCCGAATAGTCGACTATTTGGTTCTTTTTAATAAGAAACCTATTCCAAAGCTTTCGGGCTGACTCTCCGGGCTGTTGAGTTATATGACTCAAATCGTCCGCATCCGGAGGTCGGACATAAGTCCCTTGAAAATTTGCCCAAAAAGCATCTTCGAGCTCTTCCCAGCTTCCAATGGAGCTTTCGGGGAGGCTTTTAAGCCAGTGCTGAGCTGGCCCTTGGAGCTTGAGGGGTAAGTACTTGATGGCATGGAGATCATCTCCTCGAGCCATATGGATATGGAGGATATAGTCCTCAATCCAGACCCCTGGGTCTGTTGTTCCGTCGTATGCCTCTATGTTTACGGGTTTGAATCCCTCTGGAAATTCGTGGTCCAGCACTTCGTCGGTGACACATAGGGGGTGTGCGGCACCCCTGTATCTGGGTGTACCATGATGTTTGGATGTTTGTGGAGTTTCATTGCATGCTGGAGCACGTTTGCGTGGTCCATAGATGGATCTTGTTGCGCCGTCCTTTTGATGCGAGCCCTTACGCGGGTCGCATACTGGTTCATGTGCGGCATCGTTTGCCGCTCTATGTTGGCCGTGAGGTCGTTTTTCCTGCCGGATTGCCATTTTAATTTTTGGTTGTGGGGGATCTAAGGCCTCCTCATCGAATTCGGGTAGCAACTTCCGCTTCGGGTAGCTCTTGGTGTGGCGATTACCGCCGTACTTCGCTGCTGTGTTGAGTACTTTACTCCACCTGATTCAGAGTGTGTCTTGTGCAGCTTTGAGCCTTTGCTTTTGCTTTTTTAGACTCCTCGCGGTGGCAACAAGCCTTTGGTGGGCATTCTGTTGCTTCGGGTGTCTGTCCGGTGTGAGGTCGTCCGAACTATTATTTTTGGCAGAGTCGGGTTGTTCGGTTTGATTATCCGAATTGTCATGGACAGGAGATGGTTCGCCCCGCTCTAACGTTGGGTCTATATGATCGTTGTTTCTGCTGAGGCGGGATTTGGGGGGGCGCTTACGCCGCCGCTTTGACTGTTTCTCGAGGGGACAGCCCTTCATTGCGTCCTTCCGTTCCTCGTTGTCGTTTTCTTTTGGTGTGTCCACCATGTATACGTCATGTGATGAAGTGGGCGTCCAATGCCCTGTGAGCAGTGGTTCCTGTTCGTCTCCTGCATCATCGTCCATACCGTCGATGTCTTCGGAGTCGTAATCGAGCATGTCGGTTAAATCGTCGAGAGTGGCTACTAAGTGGGTGGTGGGCGGGCGAAAAATTTCTTCGTCATCCATACCCCGGTCCTGCCGGACATACCTTAGTGAATTCAGTATGTCACCGAAGGGTAAGTGTTGAAACACGTCCGCGGAGGTAAACTCCATGATCGGTGCCCAATCAGATTCGATAGGCACGGGCGCAAGAGGTTCGGAGTCCGTGGCCGGAGAAGGATCCGACAATTTGACAACATGGCTCTCGTGAAGGGTAAGGTCGATATTCGGCTCGATCGGCGCTGAGGGTACGACCTCCGTGGCGGGGTCTATCCACCCGTCCATGGATGGCGTGATCGGCTCTAAATTGAGGGTCGGAGTGGTTGCCTGCGCGATTTCCTCGACACCGTCCGATGGCAGAGCCAAACTATGCTCATCGTGACCGTGCGACGCACTCGGCAGGGGCTCGAATCCGTCGAAGATCAAGTCTCCGCGGACATCGGTCGTGTAGTTTAAGCTTCCAAATCTGACCTGATGGCCAAGGGCGTAACTTTCGATCTACTCCAGATGGCCAAGCGAGTTGGCCCGTAGTGCGAAGCCGCCGAATACAAAGATCTGTCCGGGGAGGGAGGTCTCACCCTGGACTGCATCGCCATCAATGATTGAAGGATCCATCAAGCCTAACAGCGACGACACAGAGGAACTCTCAATGAAAGCACCAATGTCGATGTCAAAACCGGCGGATCTCGGGTAGGGGGTCTGCGTCTAAGGCGGATGGTAACATGAGGCAGGGGACACGATGTTTTACCCAGGTCCGGGCCCTCTTGATGGAGGTAAAACCCTACGTCCTGCTTGATTTATTCTTGATGATATGAGTATTACAAGAGTTGATCTACCACGAGATCGGAGAGGCTAAACCCTAGAAGGTAGCCTATGTTATGATTGTATGTTGTCCTACGGACTAAAACCCTCCGGTTTATATAGACACCGGAGAGGGTTAGGGTTACACAAGGTCGGCTACAAAGGAGGAGATATCCATATCCATACTGCCTAGCTTGCCTTCCACGCCAAGTAGAGTCCCATCCGGACACGCGACGAAGTCTTCAATCTTGTATCTTCATAGTCCAATAGTCCGGCCAAAGGATATAGTCCGGCTATCCGGAGACCCCCTAATCTAGGACTCCCTCAATGAGGTAGAGAGATAACCTGCACCGTCGGCCTCTTGGGCCTGACCAACCAGACCGGCCCATTAGCCCAGCTACTCCCCTAACCCTATAACCCTAGCCTCCCCTGCTCGAGCCCCTCATCTCTCCCTCTCGTTCCCGTGGCCGCCGCCACCATGCTCGATCCCCATCTTTTCTTCCTCTCGCTCTCTTCCTCGCGCCTGATCCCCATGGCCCTGGCGGCCGCACCTCCTGCCCACTGGTCACCTCCGCCGCCGTCATGCCCGCACCGCAGCCGGCCTCCTTCGCCTCACCACGGCTCGCCGCCAGCCCGCGCGAGCGAGTGCTGCTCGGTTCCCGCTCGGCCTCCTTCACCGTCTCGGCGCTATCAATCTTATAAAGTTTTGTTGACAAATTTTTGTCACCCCAAAATTTTTATTTTCAGAAAATTGTACGCGGACATGAATATCTTCACGAAGTTTGGCTCTAGGAAGAACTCCAAAGGTGTTATTGGGGAGTCTTCTAACAATGATCTCCACCCTCGGAGGTTGGCGGACGTACGGCCGTGCGAATGTCCGCACACCCCGTTCCTGGAAGAGGCTAGAATTCTTGAGGAGTTCATGCAATATGTTGCAAATGTCAGTGAGGGAGTCCTGGATTAGGGGGTGTCCGGATGGCCGGACTATACCTTCAGCCGGACTCTTGGACTATGAAGATACAAGATTGAAGACTTCGTCCCGTGTCCGGAAGGGACTTTCCTTGGCGTGGAAGGCAAGCTTGGCGATACGGATATTCAGATCTCCTACCATTGTAACCGACTTTGTGTAACCCTAACCCTCTCTGGTGTCTATATAAACCGGAGGGTTTTAGTCCGTAGGACAACATACACAACAACAATCATACCATAGGCTAGCTTCTAGGGTTTAGCCTCTCCGATCTCGTGGTAGATCTACTCTTGTAATACCCATATCATCAATATTAATCAAGCAGGACGTAGGGTTTTACCTCCATCGAGAGGGCCCGAACCTGGGTAAAACTTCATGTCCCTTGCCTCCTGTTACCATTCGGCCTAGACGCACAGTTCGAGACCCCCTACCCGAGATCCGCCTATTTTGACACCGACATTGGTGCTTTCATTGAGAGTTCCTCTGTGTTGTCGCCGTCAGGCTTGATGGCTCCTACGATCATCAATAGCGATGCAGTCTAGGGTGAGACCTTCCTCCCCCGACAGATCTTCGTCTTCAGCGGCTTCGCACTGCGGGCCAATTCACTTGGCCATCTGGAGCAGATCGAAAGCTACGCCCCTGACCGTCAGGTCAGATTTGGAAGTTTAAACTACACGACTGACATCCGCAGGGACTTGATCTTCGACGGATTCGAGCCACTGCCGAGCGCGCCGCACTGTCTCGACGAGCATGATCTAGCTTTGCCGCCGAACAGTGCCCTGGAGGCCGCACCCGCATCGGCTTCAACCCTTAATTCGGAGCCAACTGCGCCAATCGAGGATGGGCGGTTGGACGCCGCCTCGGGGCTGCGATCCCAACGGCGACTGAGCCAAACACCAGCCCCGCACTCTGCGAGACTCGTGACTCCAAGGAGCCGGACTCCTCTCCGGACTCCGAACCCTCCACGCCCCTGCCGATCAAATCCGATTGGGCGCCAATCATGGAGTTTACTGCCGCGAACATCTTTCAGCACTTGCCTTTCGGCGATATTCTGAAGACACTGGAGTCTCTCTCTTTATCAGGAGATCCCTGGCCGGACTACGGTCAGCAAGGTTGGGGTATGGACGATGAAAAAAATTCAAAGACCACCCACCACCCACTTCGTAGCCACTATCGACGATTTAACCGACATGCTCGACTTCGACTCCGAAGACATCGACGGTATGGACGCCGATGAAGGAGATGATGAAGAACCAGCGCCTACTAGGCCCTGGAAAGCCACCTCGTCATATGACATATACATGGTGGACACCCCAAAAGAAGGAGATGTCGATGGAACAACGGAGGATGACCCCTCCAAGAAACAGCCTAAGCGCCGGCGTCAGCGGCGCCGCTCAAAATCCCGTCAAAACAAATACGGTGATTCCAGCACAGGAGATAATAATACTCCGGAAAGTGCTGAAGAAAACCCCCTCCAGCAAGATTTAGCACAGGAGGATGGAGAAACCAACCCTCATGAGAGAGCGGCTGACTGAGAGGTTGAGGACGATAATTATATGCCTCCCTCCGAAGACGAGGCAAGCCTCGACGACGACGAATTCGTCGTGCCAGAGGATCCCGTCGAGCAAGAGCATTTTCAACGTAGGCTTATGGCCACGGCAAGAAGCCTCTAGAAAAAACAGCAACAGCTTAGAGCTGATTGAGATTTGCTAGTCGACAGATGGACTGAAGTCCTTGCGGCCGAAGAGCATAAACTCGAACGCCCCTCCAAGAGCTACCCAAAGCGCAGGTTGCTACCCTGATTAGAGGAGGAAGCACTTGATGCGGCCGACCGGCCACCTCGTGGCTGCGACAGAGAGGCCTCTCGGCCCTCCACTCAAGCCGCACCCCGTACCAAGGCACGGAAATATGCGCCGTACTCACGAGATATGTTGGAGGACAAGGCAAGGCAAACAAGATCGATCTATGGATCACGTGGGCGCCCCACGGCTCGAGACGGTATCCGTCACGCCGGCCACAAATTCGGCAGGGCCGAACACAATAGACAAAGCTCATTGGAGCTACGTCGTGATATAGCCCAGTACAGAGG
The DNA here is from genome assembly GCF_018294505.1 of Triticum aestivum. NCBI lineage: Eukaryota > Viridiplantae > Streptophyta > Magnoliopsida > Poales > Poaceae > Triticum > Triticum aestivum. The sequence continues at coordinate 57,572,379 of NC_057803.1, forward strand.
CGCCGCACACCCACTATGCTTCACAGACGAAATAATGGATCATCAAATCCCCGAGGGTTTCAAACCCGTAAACATCGAATCATATGATGGCACAACAGATCCTGCGGTATGGATCGAGGATTATCTCCTTCATATCCACATGGCCCGCGGCGATGATTTCCATGCCATCAAATACCTCCCACTCAAGCTTAAAGGACCAGCTCGACATTGGCTTAACAGCTTGCCAACAGGATCAATCAGTTGTTGGGAGGACCTGGAAGCCGCATTCCTCGACAATTTCTAGGGCACTTATGTGCGACCCCCAGACGCCGATGACCTAAGTCACGTAATTCAGCAGCCAGAGGAATCGGCCAGGCAATTCTGGACACGGTTCCTAACAAAGAAAAATCAAATAGTCGACTGTCCGGACGCTGAGGCCCTAGCAGCCTTCAAGCACAATATCCGTGACGAGTGGCTTGCCCAGCACCTTGGACAGGAAAAGCCGAAGTCTATGGCAGCACTCACGACACTCATGACCCGCTTTTGCGTGGGAGAAGACAGCTGGCTTGCTCGTAGAAACAATATGACCAAGAACCCTGGTAATTCGGATACCAGGGACAGTAGTGGCACGTCGCGTCACAACAAGCAGAAGCGCCGCATTAACGGCGACAATGCTGAGGATACGACAGTTAATGCCGGATTCAGAGGCTCTAAATCCGGTCAGCGGAAAAAGCCATTCAAAAGGAATCCTAGGGGCCCGTCCAGTTTGGACCGAATACTCGACCGCTTGTGCCAGATACATGGCACCCCTGAAAAGCCGGCCAATCACACCAACAGGGATTGTTGGGTGTTCAAGCAGGCAGGCAAGTTAAATGCCGAAAATGAAGACAAGGGGCTGCATAGCGATGACGACGAGGAGCCCCGGCCGCCGAACAACAGTGGACAGAAGGGTTTCCCCCACAAGTGCGGACGGTGAACATGATATACGCAACCCACGTCCCCAAAAGGGAGCGGAAGCGCGCGTTAAGGGACGTATACGCGGTAGAGCCAGTCGCCCCAAAGTTCAACCCATGGTCCTCCTGCCCGATCACCTTTGATCGAAGGGACCATCCCACTAGCATCCGTCATGGCGGATTCGCCGCATTGGTTCTAGACCCAATTATTGACGGATTTCATCTCACTAGAGTCCTTATGGACGGCGGCAGTAGCCTGAACCTGCTTTACCAGGATACAGTGCGGAAAATGGGCATAGATCCCTCGAGGATTAAGCCCACCAAAACGACCTTTAAAGGCGTAATACTAGGTGTAGAGGCCAACTGTACAGGCTCAGTCACACTTGAAGTGGTCTTCGGATCTCCGGATAATTTCTGAAGCGAGGAGTTAATCTTCGACATAGTCCCATTCCGCAGTGGCTATCACGCACTGCTCGGACGAACCGTATTCGCCAAGTTCAATGCGGTACCGCACTACGCATACCTTAAGCTCAAGATGCCAGGCCCTCGAGGAGTAATTACGGTCAATGGAAACACCGAACGCTCCCTCCGAACGGAGGAGCACACGGCGGCCCTTGCAGCGGAAGTACAAAGCAGCCTCTCCAGGCAGTTCTCCAGTCCGGCCATTAAACGACCGGACACCGTCAAGCGCGCCCGGAGTAACCTACAACAAGACCGCCTGGCACGATCCGAGCAGGCGTAGCAATGCGGCCCCAACCCCAGCCCTCGCAAAAATGCGACACCAGTACTTCGCGTACATAACTACGCTCTAGAAATACCATGGGTACAGGGGGAGGGGCACCATCACGGCACGCCCAAAACACGGCTTAAACCGCACCAGGGGCTGCCGATTTTTTAATTTTCTCTTACTTTCAGGACTCCACACTTCGGAAGGCCTGTTCGGCAGTTCAATTGCCGCACAAACGATGCAAGAACCAGGGAAGCAGACAAGCCACGCCGCATTACGGAACTCCCAGGTGGTCTCTATCACGAGCAGTATACCTGTTTCGCATACTATTCCGCAGCTTGCCCCTGGAACGGACATGTTACATAGTCCAACCTTTTGCTTATCGCATTATTTGTATCGTTCTGCTTTGATCGCAGCCCTCTTTAATAAACAATGCATAGCTTTTGTCTATTTTTGCATTACTTTTTATATATATATATGTTCCTTAATGACATGTTGCACCCGTACACTTTGGTACGGCCAAAATACGCCAGGGGCTTTCGTAGCCCTCAATGTGGTGTGAGAAGGACGAACACTTTAACAAGTGTGGCACCCCGAACTTATAGCATTATATGCATCGGCTCCGAATCATGTCTTGGGTCAATAGTTGGGTTTGCCCGGCTCCTATGTTTTGGTGCCTTACGTTCCGCTATATCGGCTAAGGTAGCACTAGGAGAACCACTGCGATTGTGCCCCAGTTGAGCTGGGTCGAGCACCTCAGTGGAGAAAGCTAAAACTGACTGTCATGATGAAGCGAGAGCTGGTCGCTGTTCGAGAGGTTTTTCGAGTCCCTAGAGACTTATGCCGCTTAGAGCGAGGAGCCGGCTCTGTCCGGCCAAGGCGTGGATAGCGCCCCGAACTCGGTCTTCCGAATACCAGGGGCTTCGCCGAAATTTAAAATTATAGAATTCTATGGCTAAGTGAGAGTGTTCACGCATTATAGTCCGATTGCCTTGTTCGTTGGGCTGAGCGCCTCCCTCGAAGGACCCAAACATGGGAAAAAGAGCGCTCAGGTTTATCCCCGAACACCCCAGCACTAGCGGCACGGGGGCAGAAGCCGACGACTTGCCATCTCTCAGAATTGATAAACAGCCGCACAGAAGGTAATATTTTAAATTCCAACAGCATTGCTTAGCGCATATGAACAAGTTTTCAGCGCACAGGACAAAACGAGCAAGTTTCACTCAAAAATTACATCCCTAGAACATTCATCCGCCACAAGGCAGGCACCCTTCAGAACATCCTTATAATAATTCTCGGGCTTGCGATGCTCTTTCCCCGGCGGTGGCCCGTCCTTCACAAGCTTCTCAGCATCCAGCTTGCCCCAGTGCACCTTAGCACGGGCAAGGGCCCTACGGGCACCTTCAATGCAGACGGAGCGCTTGATGACTTCGAGCCTTGGACAGGCCTCCACCAGCCGCCGCACCAGCCCGAAATAGCTCCCAGGCAGAGCCTCTCCAGGCCACAGCCGAACTATGAGGCCCTTCATGGCCTGTTCGGCCGCCTTGTGGAGCTCGACCAGTTGCTTCAGCTGGTCGCTCAGGGCACGGGGTGTCCGGCCTCAGCATACTGAGACCAGAACACCTTCTCTGTCGAGCTGCCCTCCTCGGCTCGATAGAATGCGGCGGCATCGGACACACTCCGGGGAAGATCTGCGAACGCTCCTGGAGAGCTCCGGATTCGGGTAAGTAACAAGTAACTCACGTTTATGTGTTTGCTTTGCATAAAGAATGCCTTACCCGCCGCTATCTTCTTCACCTCATCCAACTCCTGGAGGGTCTTCTGGGATTCGGCCTTGGCAGACTTGGCATTTTCAATAGCCACCGCGAGCTCGGACGCTCGCGTCTTTGAGTCAAGCTCCAAACTCTCATGTTTTTCCATGAGAGCCTGGAGCTCTTGCCGTACCTTGCCAACCTCGGCCTCATACTTCTCCCGCTCGGTGCGCTCCGTGGCCGCCCTCTTCTCGGCCTCGACCAGCGCTTGCTTAAGGGTCGCCACCTCAGACGTGGCCCCTACAATAGCCACGATAATCCTGTCATTTTTTGCAATTGCACCTTTTTATATATATTTAAACAAGGTATTTCTTACCTTCATTGTCCTCGAGCTGCTTCTTGGCACGCCCGAGCTCTTGCTCGGACCGCTCGAGGTTCTGCTTTAGCGTGTCCACTTCCGCAGTCAGTGCGGCGGACGCAAGCAGAGAAGCCTGCATACGCATATTGACTCCTTTTTGTTAGACTCCTGCGAATTTTATTTGATCCTCTATTCGGCTTTTCTTCCCGAACGCCAAACAGAGCATCAGGGGCTACTGTCTATGCGGTAATATTATTTACACATTCTTTACTTACCTCAAAGCCTGTTAGAAGGCTAGTACAAGCTTCAGTCAGTCCGCTCTTGGCGGACTGAACCTTCTGGACCACCGCACTCATAATGGTGCGGTGCTCCTCGTCGATGGAGGCGCCTTGGAGCGTCTCCAACAGATTGTCCGGCGCCTCCGGTTGGACGGGGGTCACCGGCACGGTGGGCTTGCTCCTCTTGGAAGGAGGTCCCCCGCCGGACTCTGGAACCTTTGAAGGTTCCGGAGCGGTGTCCGGCCTAGAGCCGGACTTGGAGCCCTGGGGGGTTTCATCCCCTTTACTCCTGGAGTCCGGGAGGTCGCCTTGCGGCGCCTCCAGGACCACCTCCTCCCGGCTTGGAACCTGTTGGGACAACACTTCGGTGTCGTCCGTAGGGCGGGGGGAGGAAGCCGTCGGAAGCGAGTTCACATCCGATGAGTACAGTGAGCCGCTCGACGACGCGTCGAGCCGGTCTTTGGGTGGGCTGCATAAACATATTTGACAGAAGGGGAAGCTGTGCAATACACGAATACTATGAATTACTCTGGTATCCGGATACTTACGATTTGGCCAGGGGCTTGGCCCTGAGCGGCCACTCCTCTCCGCCGTCGTCGGCGTCGGTGGAGTAGTCCGGAGGAAGGGTTTTCCCCTTCTTGGACCCTTCGGCCTCCCCAGTTGGGTCGGCCTTCCTTTTCTTCCCTTCCCCCACTGGAGGGGGAGGGGTCTCTTCTTCCTCCTCCTCGTCTTCACGGGAGGAATGCGCCTCGGAACCGTCGGATGATGGATCCGACACCTCCTGGCGCCGGGCACTGTTTTGAGTCCCCGTGGCCTTCTTCGTGGCCTTCTTCTCCGGCACCACATAGGGTGCCGGAACCAGCAGCTTCGCCAAACGAGCGTCCGCTGGGCCTTCGGGCAAAGGAGCCGGACAGTTGATCTGTCCGGACGTCACCTGCCAATCCTGTCAAAGGTAAGGGAGCTTAGATCCCGCATAGAGTCAAACTATGAAAAACCGATACCCGGTAAAAGGAAAAAACAGCTTACCGCATGAGCGTGACGCTGCGTACTGAATCCACGATCCTCGGTAGCCGATGCGGGGGCCTTGGCACCCTTGAAAAGCACCTTCCAGGCATCTTCGTACGTCATGTCGAAGAGCCTGCTCAGAGTTTGGTGCCACGCCGGGTCGAACTCCCACAGGTTGAAAGCCCGTTGTTGACACGGGAGGATCAGGCGGATGAGCATAACCTGGACTACATTGACAAATTTGAGCTTCTTGTCCACCAGGGTTTGGACACATGTTTGCAGTCCGGTCAGCTCTCCTTTTTTACCCCACAACAGGCCCGTCTCCTTCTAGGAGGTGAGCCGCGTAGGGGGTCCGAATCGAAACTCGGGGGGTGCGACCCATTCGGGGTCGCGCGACTCGGTGATGTAAAACCACCCCGATTGCCACCCCTTCAGGGTCTCCACAAAGGAGCCCTCGAGCCATAAGACGTTGGCCATCTTGCCCACCATGGCGCCTCCGCACTCCGCCTGGTTGCCGCGCACCACCTTCGGCTTGACATTAAAAGTCTTGAGCCATAGTCCGAAATGGGGGCGGATGCGGAGGAAAGCCTCGCACACGACAATAAACACCGAGATGTTGAGGACAAAATTCGGGGCCAGATCGTGGAAATCCAGGCCATAGTAGAACATGAGCCCTCGGATAAATGGGTGAAGAGGGAAGCCCAGTCCGCGGAGGAAATGGGGGAGGAACACCACCCTCCCATGGGGCCTAGGGGTGGGGATGAGCTGCCCCTTTTCGGGAAGCCGGTACGCAATGTCGTTAGACAAGTATCCGGCCTTCCTCAGTTTTTTGATGTGTCCCTCCGTGACGGAGGAGACCATCCACTTGCCTGCCGCTCCGGACATGGCTGGAGAAGGTTGAGGTGGGGAGTGCGGACTTGGGCGCTGGAGCTCGAGTGCGCGAGAATGGATAAGCAAGGGAGGAAGAAGGCATAGGTGAAAAGGTGGATCCTTATCCCTTATATGGGTAGATGCAACTACGTGTCCCACCAGCCTGGTAAAACTCGCTTATCTCCAAGCGCCGTAATCAATGGCGCGGTTGGGTTACCCACGCCCGTATTGATGAGAATCCCGGAATAAGGGGACACAATCTCTGCTTTAACAAGACGTGCCAAGGAAACCGCCTCACATGACGCACTGAGGTGGGATAATAAAACGATTCGGATAAAGGCTTGGCTGTGGTGTGTCACACTATGGAATACGTCAGCAGATTAGATTTGTGTAAATATTATTCTCTCTATGGCAATATGTGGAAACTTATTTTGCAGAGCCGGACACTATCTTTGTGTTCAAAATCTTCTATGAAGTACTTGGAGGAGGAACCCGCCTTGCAATGCCGAAGACAATCTGCGCGCCGGACTCGTCGTCATTGAAGCCTGGTTCAGGGGCTACTGAGGGAGTCCTGGATTAGGGGGTGTCCGGATGGCCAGACTATACCTTCAGCCGGACTCCTGGACTATGAAGATACAAGATTGAAGACTTCGTCCCGTGTCCGGAAGGGACTTTCCTTGGTGTGGAAGGCAAGCTTGGCGATACGGATATTCAGATCTCCTACCATTGTAACCGACTTTGTGTAACCCTAACCCTCTCCGGTGTCTATATAAATCGGAGGGTTTTAGTCCGTAGGACAACATACACAATAACAATCATACCATAGGCTAGCTTCTAGGGTTTAGCCTCTCCGATCTCGTGGTAGATCTACTCTTGTAATACCCATATCATCAATATTAATCAAGCAGGACGTAGGGTTTTACCTCCATCGAGAGGGCCCGAACCTGGGTAAAACTTCGTGTCCCTTGCCTCCTGTTACCATCCGACCTAGTCGCACAGTTCGGGACCCCCTACCCGAGATCCGCCGGTTTTGACACCGACAGCCAGCCTCACTGACTTCATCGCAGATGAGTGTGACCAGCACCAAATCCTCACAAATATCTTTGTTCGGAGTTTTACTTTCCTGCCTAGGAATAATCCTCCCGTAGTGAGGTTCGATTTATATGCTGAAAACCATCAAATACCACTTACTGAATTTTGTGATATATGCTTGATCCCCTCTGATGGGAGCTTAGCCGAGCCTAGGCTGGCTGGGTTTGAGGATTTTTATCGCACTTTGACAATAGGAGATGAGAGAGGGGTGTCAGCCACCACGACTGCTAGCATACATTTTCCCGTCGTGCATTATTTTGCTTTATTTGTTGCTAAGTGCTTGCTTGATAGAAATAAAGTAGGTGCGCTCAGTGCACGAGACTTTAATGTTTTACACCGAGCACTAGAGGGCAACAACACTCATAGCTTGGGAGCTATTGTGGCTTGTCGCCTCCATCTTAATAAATCCCAGGGTGAAATACATGGTGGGATTTTTGCTACTCGTTTGGCGGCTCACTTCGAAGTTGCAATACACCCTCATGATTACCCTCTTACCAAGGTCTACCTAGACAGGGCAGCCATGGAACACCATCATTTTCTTACACGAGATTATCCTGACATTCCCATTCCTTATAACCTGGTTTTTAGCATTAAAACTCGTGATATTATTCCACCGCCTGCACCTGCTTTGTTTGATTCTGCTACCAGGGGAGGATATAGGATCATGCCTGCGGACATCATCGCCTACCTGAACGCTCAGGCTGTTGAGGAGGCAGCACAGGAGGAGCCTCCACAATGGGACGAGTGGATGCCCGCTCGTCAGCGCCCCTACTACCCTCCAGGCTACTGATCGACTACCAAGTTAGGCCAAAAGCCTAAGCTTGGGGGAGTACGTGTTTTTACCGACTTTACATTCATGTTCACTCATTCCATTTGTCGGTGCTCACACTTTTTCATTGTATCAACCATGCTTAGATTTATTTTCTTACTTTCTTCTTGTGTGTTTGAAAAACTTTAGAAAAACCAAAAAAATTAGTTGTAGCTAGTTTACTTTCTATGCATGCTTAGCTGTAGTATTAAAAAGAGAAAACCCACAAAGATTTCCTTGTTCTTCTTTTGCTTGTTGGGAGCTTTGCCGTGTAAATAGTTTTTCTCGTTTTTTCTTTTCCCTTATTTGCTTGCTAAAGAAAACCCAAAACTCCAAAAATATTTCAGTGTGTTTCTCTGAATTTCTTTTCTTTTTATTCGAGTTGTACTGAGGAGAAGACCACGATGAAAATGTTGAGTGGCTCTCATTTGATTAATTATTGAACTAATAAAGAGCATATTTTACCTTATCTTCTCCTGTTGAATAAAATATTTGCAGATTCCAGCTTAGTCCACGACACTCTTGCAGTATCATTATTTTCATATCATTCGGTCGTGCAAGTGAAAGGCAATAATGACGCATTCGATGAACTGGCCGTGGCAGAGAGAAACTGGTATGAACTTGACTTGTTCTGTCCGTGTAAATATGTTTAATCAAGTATCCATGATTCTGCTCGTTATGATTAAACATGTTTGCAATGACAATTAGATATTATAGTTTCTCATGCCATGCATAAGTAGCTGGGAGTTGATAATGATTTATCTTGGATATCAACATAGCGTTAAAATGATTGTGATGTAGTATGATGATATGGTATCCTCCTCTGAATGTTTAAGTGGCTTGACTTGGTACATGTTCATGCATGTAGTTGAATCAAAACCAACATAGCCTCTATAATATTTATGTTCATGGTGTTCATATCCTACTCATGCTAGTGTCCAATGTTACTTATGCATAATGCATGGTTATGATCATTGTTGCTCTCTAGCTGGCGGCTTCTCAATCTAAATTGCTAGCCTTCGCCTGTACTAAGTGGGGATTCTGCTTGTACATCAAAAACCTTGAACCCAAAGCTATTCCAGATGAGTCCACCATACCAACCTATACACGGTATTACCCTACTGTCCTAAGTAAATTTGCATGTGTCGCCTCTAAAAACTTCTAAAAAATTATCCGTTTTGTGTGCCTGGATCGTTCATGGAACGACAGGAGGTGGTCGGTATCTTCCATACTAAGCAGGTTATTCTCTAGTCGAGTGTTTATTCACTCGCCATCTCATGAGAAAAGGGCGGTAATAGGGATGCCCAGTCCCAAACTGCACAATACAAAAAGAGTTGATAGCTCGAATAATCAAACAAAAACTCCCAATGGAGTCAGAACCTTTACTTTTATCACTTGGGAACCGCCACAAGCCTATTTAGCATGGGAGATATTGATAACTGATGGTCGTGAAGTAAATGAGAAGTGTGCATGTCTCAAAATATCATTTATCTCTGTTTTAAAAACTGAGCTCTGGCACCTCTCCAAATCACTGCTTCCCTCTATGAAGGAGCTATCTATTTACTTTTATGTTGTGTCATCACCTTCTAAAAAAGCGCCAGAAACTGAGTAGAGCACAATTGTCATGATTTATGCATTGTGTGTAGCTAATGTTGGGTGCATCATGATTGGATCTTTTTCTACCATGAATTATAATGTTTAGTCACTTCTTGAACTTTGGAGGTGCTCTGCATTTATGTTTTGTGGTCTCAAAAAGGGCTAGCGAGATATCATTATTGTCATATTATATCATGGTTGTTTTGACAACGTGTTGCTATTTGAGATATCTTATTATTTCTCGCTAGCTGATTATGTCATTGATACGAGTCATTATAATCTTTAAGAATTATTGTCGACATGGTTAGTTATAATGTTGGCTGAAAACCTAGGTGCTGTTTAAGCTTATTTATGCAAACAAGAGCAAAAGAGTTCGTAAAAGTTTTTATTTTTCACTTTCAGTTTATCAACTGAATTGCTTGAGGACAAGCAAAGGTTTAAGCTTTGGGGAGTTGATACGTCTCCAATGTATCTACATTTCCTAACGCTTTTCCTCTTGTTTTGGACTCTAATTTGCATGATTTGAATGAAACTAACCCCGGACTGACCCTGTTTTCAGCAGAACTACCATGGTGTTGTTTTTGTGCAGAAATAAAAGTTCTCGGAATGGAACGAAACTTTGCGAGGATTTTTTATATCAATAATAAGAATTTATGGAGCCAAGACCTGCCAGAGAGGGGCACCTGGGTGGGCACAACCCACTAGAGCACGCCCCCCTCTCCTAGCGCGCCCAGGTGGGTTGTCCCCACCTGGTGGCCCCACAGACACTGATTCCAACGCTATAAAAATCCTATTTTTGGAGAAAAATATCAAGGAGAAAGAAATATCGCGATCCACGAGACGGAGCCGCTGCCAAGCCCTGTTCTTCCTCGGGAGGGCAAATCTGGAGTCCGTTTGGGGCTCTGGAGAGGGGGATCTTCGTTCTTCATCATCACCAACCCTTCTCCATCACAAATTCCATGATGCTCCCCACCGGGAGTGAGTAATTCCTTTGTAGGCTCGCTGGTTGGTGAGGAGTTGGATGTGATTCATCATGTAATCGAGTTAGTTTTGTTAGGGCTTGATCCCTAGTATCCACTGTGTTCTTAGATTGATGTTGCTATGACTTTGCCATGCTTAATGCTTATCACTTTGGGCCCGAGTGCCATGATTTCAGATCTGAACCGTTTATGTTATCATCATTATATCCATGTTCTAGATCTGATCTTGCAAGTTATAGTCACCTACTACGTGTTATGATCCGGTAACCCCGGAGTGACAATAACCTTGACTTCTTTCGGTGATTACCGTAGTTTGAGGAGTTCATGTATTCACTATGTGTTAATGCTTTGTTCCGGTTCTCTAGTAAAAGGAGGCCTTAATATCCCTTAGTTTCCAATATGGACCCCGCTGCCACGAGACGGTAGGACAAAAGATGTCATGCAAGTTCTTTCCATAAGCATGTATGACTATTTGCGGAGTACATGCCTACATTACATCGATGAACTAGAGCTAGTACCTAATAGCCCTAGGTTACAACTGTCACAAGATGAATATCATCCAATAAGTCACCGATCTAATGCCGACGAATTTATCTTATATTGTTTTTGCTATTTTACTACTGCTATCATCACTGTTACATTTGCTACAAAATTACAGCTATCACTATTACTGTTACCGTTGCTGCTGTCACTATTATCAAAACTATCAAACTACTTTGCTACTGATTACTTGCTGCAGATAATTAATCTCCAGGTGTGGTTGAATTGACAACTCATTTGCTAATACCTTCAAATATTCTTTGGCTCCCCTTGTGTCAAATCTATAAATTTGGGTTGAATACTCTACCCTCGAAAACTGTTGTGATCCCCTATACTTGTGGGTTATCAAGACCTTTTTCTGGTGCCGTTGTCGGGGAGCATAGCTATATTTGTTGAGTCACTTGGGATTATTATCATATTATCACTATAAAGAATTTGAAGGATCCTAAGACAAAGATATTTCCCTCAAGGACGAGGGGAGGTAAGGAACTGCCATCCAGTTTTGCTTTAGATTCACCTTCTGTTATGAATAAACTTGCAACACCACCACATGCTATCAATTCTGATATGTTGCAAGTTATTGATGATGCTACTTCTACTATGGATGATGCTTATGATGATGCTAGTACCTTGCTTGATAATGATGATGTGCCCCTTGGTGAATTTCTTGATAAACAAATTGCTAGAGTAATACAACATGATGTTGTTGAATCTGATGATGAGCTTGAAACTGAATCTCCTAAAACACCTACTAGAACTAGCCTTCCTAGATATGAATTGCCTAAGGTACCGGAAGGTTATGTTATGAGTGAAGAAGCAACTAGATATATTCTTGCATGCAAAGATAGAGGTGATCTAGAGAAATTACTACATAAGTATAAAGAAAAATCTCTGAATGCTACAATGAAGTGTGATCCTAAGCTTGCTACTTCACCTATCTTTATTCATGATCAGGATTATGAATTCTCTGTTGGCCCAGAGTTAATCACTCTGGTTGAATCTGATCCTTTCCATGGTTATGAAATTGAAACTGTTGTGGCACATCTTACTAAGTTGAATGACATAGCCACCCTTTTTACTCATGATGAGAAAACTCGCTACTACTTTATTCTCAAATTATTTCCTTTCTCATTAAAGGGTGATGCTAAAGCTTGGTACAATACTCTTGCTCCTGATTGTGTGCGTAGTCCCCAAGATATGATTTATTACTTCTCTGAAAAATATTTTCCTGCTCATAAGAAACAAGTTGCCTTACAGGAAATATTTAACTTTGTGCAAACTAAAGAAGAGAGTCTCCCAGAAGCTTGGGGGAGGCTTTGCCAGTTACTTAATGCTTTGCCTGATCATCCTCTTAAGAAAAATAAAATACTTCATATCTTCTATAATGGACTAACCGATGCTTCTAGGGACTTCCTAGATAGTTGTGTTGGTTGTGTTTTCAGGGAACGAACTATTGGACAAGCTGAGCAATTATTGAATAACATATTGAAAACTATGATGAGTGTACTATTCCCGAACCACCGCCTAAACCCACTCCGAAGAAGAGGGGTATATTATATCTCAGTCCTGAAGATATGCAAGAGGCAAAGAAATCTATGAAGGAAAAATGTATTAAAGCTGAGGATGTTAAAAATTTACCTCCTATTGTAGAAATACATGGGCTTAATACATCACCACTGCCTAAGGTGGTAGAGGTAAATTCTCTTATGAAGTTTAATGATAGTGACAATCCTCACAATATGCATCCTAGTCAACACCTTTATGAGTTCGAAAACTGTATTAGGAAACAAGATCACTTAAAAGCAAATGTTATGAAACAATTGAAATACAATTCTGATATGATTGCTCGCTTGAGTGACTTGTTATTTAGAATATCAAATGATGTTAGATGTGTGGGAAAACATGCTTCTATGGTTCAAACTCAATTAGAACAAGTTGCTAAATCTCGAGAATTGCTTGATGAAATGGATAATAATATGCATGACTTTGTTGTTAGAGTTGCAACTAGAGGAGGTAAAATGGCTCAAGAACCACTTTATCCTGAGGGACACCCAAAAAGAATTGAACAAGATTCACAAAGAGCTAACACTAGTGCACCTAGTTCTTCTAAAAAGAAAAAGAAAAATTAATGATAGGACTTTGCATGCTCCTAGTGAACCTGAAAGAGAGAAACCTCCTGACAATGATAATGAAGTATCTATCTCAGATGCTGAATTTCATTCCGGTAATGAACACTCACCTAGTGATAATGAAAAAGATAATGTTCATGTTCATGAAAACTCTCAACCAAATAATAAAGAGCCAGACAATGATGTTGAGGTAGAACCACCTATTGATCTTGATAACCCACAACCTAAAAATAAAAGATATGACAAAAGAGACTTTGTTGCTAGAAAACAGGGTAAAGAAAGAGAAACTTGGGTTCAAAAACCTAAGACTTTTCCACCAAAGTCAACTAAAAAGAATGATGATGAAGAATTTGAACGCTTTGCTGAAATGCTGAGGCCAGTCTTTTTGCATACTCGCTTGACTGATATCTTGAAAATGCCTCCATATGCAAATTATATGAAAGACATCATCACAAATAAGAGAAAAATACCGGAAGCTGAAATCTCCGCTATGCTTGCCAAGTACACTTTTAAAGATGGAGTACCTAAAAAACTCGGAGATCCGGGAATACCAACTATACCTTGCTCTATCAAAAAGAATTATGTGAAAACTGCTTTGTGTGATTTAGGAGCTGGTGTTAGTGTTATGCCTTTCTCTTTATATAAAAGACTTGACTTGAATAAACTCACACCTACTGAAATATCTTTGCAAATGGCTGACAAATCAACTGCCATAACTAGGATGTGCCCGTTGTTGTTGCTAATGTTACTATTTTAACTGACTTTGTTAAACTTGAGATGCCTGAGGACGACAGCATGTCGACTATCCTTGGTAGACCCTTCTTGAATACTGCAGGGGCTGTTATTGAGTGCAATAAAAGAAGGTCACTTTTCATATTAATGGCAATGAGCATACGGTGCACTTTCCGAAGAAACAATTCCAAGTGAATGGTATTAATGTTATTGAAAAATCTCTGACAATCACTATTGAAGTTTTCAAGTACCTCTACCTACTGTCAAAAAGAAATATGAAGTGCTTATTGTTGGGGAAATGCATATCCCCATTGAGGTAACTTAGTGATTACGAAAGTTCTTGGATTTCATGCTAATCGAAAGTGGTTGTTAATAAGACTTGATCAACCTAATTAATGAATCATTTTTAATGGTATGAAGTTGATGAATTTAGTAAGCACTACCTTTTGTCCCTACTTTTTATCCTCTGTATTTTTTACTTCAATAAAATAAAATTCCATGTTTTGTCTGTTTTCCGAATTTCCCGTGCAATAAAAAATGACCAAAAAATAAAAGTTCTTACAATGCCCTCAAAATTTTACACGATTTTTTTTCTGAATATTTGAGAATTTTTGGTGCAATAAACATCAGAGGGAGGTGCACCAGGTGGGCACAACCCACCTGGGCACGCCAGCACACCCAGGGGCGCCCTGGTGGGTTGTGGTCCCCATGTGGCCCCCCTCACTTACCTCTTCATCCCACATCATCACTTTCCTCCAGAAAAAAATCTCCATTGCTCTCTCTCCCGTGTTCTTGAGCTCAAACCCGTGAATTTCGATCTCTTTGCTCGAAGCTCCATTTCAGAAACTGTTTTGGGGGATTGTTGCTTGGTATGTGATTCCACCGTTTGTCCAATTAGTTTTTGCTTTAGTGGTTTATATTTTGAATAATTAGCTACTCTTGGTGCTGTTGTAGATGTGCTTGCATGTTAAATTCTTAGTATTCTAAGTAGTTTGAATGCTTGTTTTGGCCTCTATGTATCCCTATGAGTAGTTGCTATCAATCTTATAAAGTTTTGTTGACAAATTTTTGTCACCCCAAACATTTTTTTAGAAAATTGTACGCGGACATGAATATCTTCAGGAAGTTTGGCTCTAGGAAGAACTCCAAGGGTGTTATTGGGGAGTCTTCTAACAATGATCTCCACCCTCGGAGGTTGGCGGAGGTATGGCCGTGCGAATGGCCGCACACCCCATTCCTGGAAGAGGCTGGAATTCTTGAGGAGTTCATGCAATATGTTGCAAACGCCAGCCTCATCGACTTCATCGCATATGAGTGTGACCAACACCAAATCCTCACAAATATCTTTGTTCGGAGTTTTACTTTCCTGCCTAGGAATAATCCTCCTGAAGTGAGCTTCGATTTATATGCTGAAAACCATCAAATACCACTTACTGAATTTTGTGATATATGCTTGATCCCCTCTAATGGGAGCTTAGCCGAGACTAGGCCGGCTGGGTTCGAGGATTTTTATCGCACTTTGCAACAGGAGATGAGATAGGGGTGTCAGCCACCATCACTGCTAGCATACATTTTCCTGCCGTGCATTATTTTGCTTTATTTGTTGCTAAGTGCTTGCTTTCTAGAAAGAAAGTAGGTGCGCTCAGTGCACCAAACTTTGCTGTTTTACACCGAGCACTAGAGGGCGAAAACACTCATAGCTTGGGAGCTATTGTGGCTCGTCGCCTCCATCTTAATAAATCCCAGGGTGAAATACATGGTGGGATTTTGCTACTCGTTTGGCGGCTCACTTCGAGGTTGCGATACGCCCTCATGATTACCCTCTTACCAAGGTCTACCTAGACAGGGCAGCCATGGAACACCATCATTTTCTTGCACGAGATTATCCTGGCATTCCCATTCCTTATAACCTGGTTTTTAGTGTTAAAACTCGTGATATTATTCCACCGCCTGCACCTGCTTTGTTTGATTCTGCTGCCAGGGGCAGATATAGGATCATGTCTGCGGACATCATCGCCTACCTGAACGCTCAAGCTGCTGATCAGACAGCACAGGAGGAGCCTCCATAGTGGGACGAGTGGATGCCCGCTCGTCAGCGCCCCTACTACCCTCCAGGCTACGGATCGACTACCAAGTTAGGCCAAAAGCCTAAGCTTGGGGCAGTACGTGTTTCCACCGACTTTACACTCATGTTCACACATTCCATCTGTCGGTGCTCACACTTTTTCATTGGATCAACCATGCTTAGATTTATTTTCTCACTTTCTTCTTGTGTGTTTGAAATACTTTAGAAAAACCAAAAAAATTAGTTGTAGCTAGTTTACTTTCTATGCATGCTTAGCTGTAGTATTAAAAAGAGAAAACCCAAAAAGATTTCCTTGTTCTTCTTTTGCTTGTTGGGAGCTTTCCCGTGTAAATAGTTTTTCTCGTTTTTGCTTTTCCCTTATTTGCTTGCTAAAGAAAACCCAAAACTCCAAAAATATTTCAGTGTGTTTCTCTGAATTTCTTTTCTTTTTATTCGAGTTGTACCAAGGAGAAGACCACGATGAAAATGTTGAGTGGCTCTCATTTGAATAATTGTTGAACTAATAAAGAGCACATTTTACCTTGTCTTCTCCTGTTGAATAAAATATTTGCAGATTCCAGCTTAGTCCACGACACTCTTGCACTATTGTTATTTTCATATCATTCGGTCATGCAAGTGAAAGGCAATAATGATGACATTCGATGAACTGGTCGTGGCAGAGAGAAACTGGTATGAACTCGACTTGTTCTGTCTGTGTAAATATGTTTAATCGAGTATCCATGATTCTGCTCGTTATGATTAACCATGTTTGCAATGACAATTAGAGATTATAGTTTCTCATGCCATGCATAAGTAGCTGGGAGTTGATAATGATTTATCTTGGATATCAACATAGCATTAAAATGATTGTGATGTAGTATGATGATATGGTATCCTCCTCTGAATGTTTAAGTGGCTTGACTTGGTACATGTTCATGCATGTAGTTGAATCAAAACCAACATAGCCTCTATAATATTTATGTTCATATCCTACTCATGTTAGTGTCCAATGTTACTTATGCATAATGCATGGTTATGATCATTGTTGCTCTCTAGCTGGCCGCTTCTCAATCTAAATTGCTAGCCTTCGCCTGTACTAAGTGGGGATTCTGCTTGTACATCAAAAACCTTGAACCCAAAGCTATTCCAGATGAGCCCACCATACCAACCTATACACGGTATTACCGTACCGTCCTAAGTAAATTTGCATGTGCCACCTCTAAAAACTTCTAAAAAAATTATCCGTTTTATGTGCCTGGATCATTCATGGAATGACAGGAGGTGGTCTGTATCTTCCATACTAAGAAGGTTATTCTCAGGTCGAGTGTTTATTCACTCGCCATCGCACAAGAAAAGGTAGGTAATAGGGATGCCCAGTCCCAAACTGCAAAATACAAAAAGAGTTGATAGCTCGAATAATCAAACAAAAACTCGCAATGGAGTCAGGACCTTTACTTTTATCACTTGGGAACCACCACCAGCCTTTTTAACATGGGAGATATTGATAATTGATGGTCGTGAAGTAAATGAGAACGGTGCATGTCTCAAAATATCATTTATCTTTGTTTTTAAAATTGAGCTCTGGCACCTCTCCAAATCACCGCTTCCCTTTGTGAAGGGACTATCTATTTACTTTTATGTTGTGTCATCACCTTCTAAAAAAGCGCCAAAAACTGAGTAGGGCACAGTTGCCATGATTTACGCATTGTGTGTAGCTAATGTTGGGTGCATCCGGATTGGATCTTTTCTACCATGAATTACAATGTTTAGTCGCTTCTTGAACTTTGGAGGTGTTCTGCATGTATGTTTTGTGGTCTTAGAAAGGGCTAGCGAGATACCATTATTGTCATATTATATCATGGTTGTTTTGACAACGTGTTGCTATTTGAGATATCTTATTATTGCTCGCTAGCTGATTATGTCATTGATACGAGTCATTATAATGTTTAAGGGTAATTGTCGACATGGTTAGTTATAATGTTGGCTGAAAACCTGGGTGTTGTTTATATTTATGCTAACGAGAGCAAAAGAGTTCGTAAAAGTTTTTATTTTTCACTTTCAGTTTATCAACTGAATTGCTTGAGGACAAGCAAAGGTTTAAGATTTGGGGAGTTGGTACTTCTCCAACATATCTACTTTTCCTAACACTTTCCCTCTTGTTTTGGACTCTAATTTGCATGATTTGAATGAAACTAACCCCGGACTGACGCTGTTTTCAGCAGAACTACCATGGTGTTGTTTTTGTGCAGAAATAAAAGTTCTCGGAATGGAATGAAACTTTGCGAGGATTTTTTATATCGATAATAAGAATTTCTAGAGCCAAGACCTGCCAGAGAGGGGCACCTTGGTGGGTACAGCCCACTAGGGTGCGCCCACATCTCCTGGCGCGCCCAGGTGGGTTGTCCCCACCTGGTGGCCCCGCAGACCCTGATTCCAACGCTATAAAAATCCTATTTTTGGAGAAAAATATCAAGGAGAAATAATTATCACAATCCACGAGACGGAGCCGCCGCCAAGACCTGTTCTTCCTCGCGAGGGCAAATCGGGAGTCCGTTTGGGGCTCCGGAGAGGGGGATCTTCGTTCCTCATCGTCACCAACCCTTCTCCTTCGCAAATTCCATGACGCTCCCCACTGGGAGTGAGTAATTCCTTTGTAGGATCGCTGGTTGGTGAGGAGTTGGATGAGATTCATCATGTAATCGAGTTAGTTTTGTTAGGGCTCACTATGTTCTTAGATTGATGTTGCTATGACTTTGCCATGCTTAATGCTTATCACTATGGGCCTGGGTGTCATGATTTCAGATCTGAACTGTTTATGTTATCATCATTATATCCATGTTCTAGGTCCGATCTTGCAAGTTATAGTCACCTACTACGTGTTATGATCCGGTAACCCCTGCTACCTCTTGAGCATGCATTGGTTTTCCCTTGAAGAGGAAACGGTGATGCAGCAAAGTAGCGTAAGTATTTCCCTCAGTTTTATAGAACCAAGGTATCAGTCCAGTAGGAGACAACACACAAGTCACCTAGTACCTGCACAAACAATCAAGATCCTCGCAACCAATGTGATAAAGGGGTTGTCAATCCCTTCATGGTCACTTGCGAAAGTGAGATCTGATAGAGATAGTAAGATAAATTTTTTTTGGTATTTTGTTGTGTATATTGGAAAATAAAGATTGCATAATAGTAAACGAGACGCGATAATAAAAGAGATGCATTATAATAAGAAAGAGACCCGGGGGCATAGGTTTCACTAGTGGCTTCTCTCATGATAGCATATATTACGGTGGGTGAACAAATTACTGCCGAGCAATTGATAGAAAAGTGCATAGTTATGAAGATATCTAAGGCAATGATCATGCATATAGGCATCACGTTCATGTCAAGTAGATCGAAACGATTCTGCATCTACTACTATTGCTCCACACATCGACCGCTATCCAGCATGCATCTAGAGTATTAAGTTCATAAGAACAGAGTAACGCATTAAGCAAGATGACGTGATGTAGAGGGATAAACTCAAGCAATATGATATAAACCCAATATTTTTTATCCTCGATGGCAACAATACAATACGTGCCTTGCTGCCCCTATTGTCACTGGGAAAGGACACTGCAAGATTGAACCCAAAGCTAAGCACTTCTCCCATTGCAACAAAGATCAATCTAGTATGCCAAACTAAACCGATAATTCGAAGAGACTTGCAAAGATATCAAATCATGCATATAATAATTTAGAGAAGAACCAAATAATATTAATAGATAATCAAGTTCATAAACCCACAATTCATCGGATCTCGGCAAACACATCGCAAAAGAGTATTACAACGAATAGATCTCCAAGAACATCGAGGAGAACTTTGTGTTGAAGATCAAAGAGAGAGAAGAAGCCATCTAGCTAATAACTATGGACCCGAAGGTCTATGGTAAACTACTCACGCTTCATCGGAGAGGCTTTGGTATTGATGTAGAAGCCTTCCATGATCGATTGCCCCTCCGGCAGATCGTCGAAAAAGTCCCCAAGATGGCATCTCACAGGTACAAAAGGTTGTCGCGGTGGAAAAGTGGTTTCGTGGCTCCCCCTGATGTTTCTAGGGTATAAGAGTATATATAGGCGAAAGAAGTACGTCGGTGGAGCTCCGTGGGGCCCACGAGGGTGGGGGGCGCGCCCTCCTATCTCGTGGCCGCCTCACGGTGTTCCAGACTTCCACTCCAAGTGTCCTAGTTTGCTTTCAGTCCAAGAAAGATCATCGCGAAGGTTTCATTATGTTTGGTATTCCTTTTCTGCGAAACACTAAAATAGGCAAAAAAAACAAAAACTGGCACTTGGCCTCCGGTTAATAGGTTAGTCCCAAAAATAATATAAAAGAGCATATTAAAGCCCATTAAACATCACAAACAGGTAATATAATAGCATGGAACAATAAAAAATTATAGATACATTGGAGACGTATCAAGCATCCCCAAGCTTAATTCCTGCTCGTCCTCGAGTAGGTAAATGCTAAAAAAAGAATTTTTGATGTGGAATGCTACCTAACATATTGATCAACGTAATTTTATTTATTGTGGCATGAATGGTCAGATCCAAAAGATTCAAGACAAAAGTTTAATATTGACATAAAAATAATAATACTTCAAGCATACTAACAAAGTAATTATGTCCTCTCAAAATAACATGGCCAAAGAAAGTTCATCCCTACAAAATCATATAGTTTGGTCATGCTCCATCTTTGTCACACAAAGTATTCAAATCATGCACGACCCCGATGACAAGCCAAGCAATTGTTTCATACTTTAGTGATCTCAAACCTTTTCAACTTTCACGCAATACATGAGCGTGAGCCATGGACATAGCACTATAGGTGGAATAGAGTGGTGGTTGTGGAGAATACAAAAAGGAGGAAGATGGTCTCACATCAACTAGGCATATCAATAGGCTATGGAGATGCCCATTAATAGATATCAATGTGAGTGAGTGAGTAGGGATTGCCATGCAACATATGCACTAGAGCTATAAATGTAAGAAAGCTCAACAAAAGAAACTTAGTGGGTGTGCATCCAACTTGCTTGCTCACGAAGACCTAGGGCATTTGAGGAAGCCCATCGTTGGAATATACAAGCCAAGTTCTATAATGAAAATTTCCCACTAGTATATGAAAGTGACAAAATAAGAGACTCTCTGTCATGAAGATCACGGTGCTACTTTGAATAGTAGCATTGTCCCTTCTCTCTTTTTCTCTCATTTTTTTCTTTTCTCTCTCTCTTTTTTGGGCCTTTTTTTATTTTTTATTTCCTCACATGAGACAATGCTCTAATAATGATGATCATCACACTTCTATTTATTTAGAACTCAAAGATTACAACTCGATACTTAGAACAAAAAATATGACTCTATATGTGTGCCTCCTACGGTGTACCGGGATGTGCAATGAATCAATAGTGACATGTATGAAAAAATCATGAATGGTGGCTTTGCCACAAATACGATGTCAACTACATGATCATGCAAGGCAATATGACAATGATGGAGCATGTCATAATAAATGGAACGGTGGAAAGTTGCATGGCAATATATCTCGGAATGGCTATGGAAATGCCATAATATGTAGGTATGGTGGCTATTTTGAGGAAGGTAAACGGTGGGTTTATGGTACCAGCGAAAGTTTCGCGGTACTATAGAGGCTAGAAATGGTGGAAGGGTGAGAGTGCGTATAATCCATGGACTAAACATTAGTCATAAAGAACTCACATACCTATTGCTGTCGAATTTCGGGTTCCAGCGGACCCTTGAGGTTTGAACACTTGGGTGCGTGCGGAGATCTCTCCCCTACCGATCTACGTCCAATCTCCTCGCATGATCTAAGCTGGAAACAACGAACAACCCAAGGGACACGAGGTTTATACTAGTTCGGGCCACTGTTGTGGTGTAATACCCTACTCCAGTGTATGTTGTGGTGGATTGCCTCAGGGGGCTGATGATGAACAGTACAAGGGAAGAACAGCCACGCGAGAGGTGTTCTTGAGCTGGTGCGATGAACTGCTAGGGTGAGTTCAGTTGCCTCTCTCTCTCTCTCGCTCTCTCTCTCTCTCTCTCTGCCAGGGCTCTACCAGATTTCTGGATGTTTTCTAGATGTCTCTACTCTGTGGTGGCTAGCTCTATTTATAGAGGCCCTAGGCCTCTCCCCAAATAATGAGCGGGAAGGGCGCCAACAATTGGCCATTTTGAAGGGGATCATCTAGTACAAGTTATCCTGACCACAGGTGGTCTTCGGCTGCCAAAAGTACTGGTGATGACACCGTCTTGGGCTCCACGGTGACCTCCATCCTGCCGCTCTGCTGGTCTTGGTCTCGTTGCACCGGAATGGCAACCTTTGCCTGATGCCTTGGCCTGTGCTTGCCCCATTTGCACCAAAGGGGAAACAAGGACACTGTGCAAGCCGGCGCCCGCCTGGTCTCGATCGTCATGGCTTGCGTCACGGGTTCCTCGCGAGGTATCCCCGCCTTGATCTCTCCGCCTCCTCGCGAGCCAGACGGATGAGGCCGCCTCTGAGGAAGCTTCCTGTTGTCCGCCCCGCGAGGCTTGGCCCCTCGTGAGGGTCTTGAGCTTGAGATGATGAAGATGGGCCTTGGGCCCCCACTTGAGCCATGCCGCAGGCCGCAGGCAGGCAAGTCTGGGGATCCTCGTTCCTAGAATACTGACAGTAGCCCCCGGGCCCAAGGCGCGCCCGGGCTTGGCCCAGCCAGGAAGCAAAGGGGAAAGCGCGAAGCACCGCGGGCCCCAACAGCCTGCGGCCTTGGGCGCCGCATGGCGATTGATTGGACGTGGGCGTTTGCGCTTCCCCATGATGCCTCGGCGACCGCACGACTCGACAAGTCCCTGCATGCAGAGAAACCGGTCATGATTACCTGCGATCGTGGTGCTCGGCGGTTGGCCTCCTTTGGCTATAAGTACGAGGCTGGGCGAGCCCCTTTAGTCCATCCCTTCTTGCTGCTCCTTTCTTCTTCTTGGCTACTCGCCGTCCCCATGGCCCCAAAGAGATTCTCGGCCGCGGAGAAAGGAAAGGCCCCCCCGGGCAGGGCCTGACACCCCCGACCAAGCACGACCGAGGCCGCCCTCACATGTATACCACGGTCCCCGTGGTAGCCTCCCGCGGCCATGGAGGCGGTTCCCTACGCGGTGTTGAGCACTCGGTTGCCGACGGGGGGCACGCCGTGGGTGTGCGCCCCCTAGGCCACGCTTTCGCTCTGCGGAGGTGCTGCCGGAGTTCGTCGTGTGGTCGGCGGACCCATCCAGCACCCGGCTCCAGCTCCCCCGTTTCTTCGTAGATGAACTGCCGGCCAACGCTCGGTGCGGCTTCTGGCTCCAGGCAGACGGCTGCTGCAGCAGGGCCTCCTGGGCCTCGGGGAACAGGGCTCTGACACGTGGCTGGCAAATGTTTGCCCGCGCGCGCGGCCTGGGCCGGTGGTGTACCCTGTACTTCAAGTTCGATGGCGACGCCACCCTCTATGTGAGGGTGTTTGGGGAAGATGGTAGCCGTGCCGGGTGCTGCCCTGAAGACGACAACCGCGGCCGCCTGCCCCGCCCCGACACTGACCAGGATGAAGATGGCGACTGGCGTACAGGCGGTGATGCTCGGGGTTTGCTGAGCTTCGGCGACCCCCTCTCAGGCAGAAGCTCCTCCAGCGGTGGGCGCAACCAGCCCCTGCACCGTCGCGCCCGCCTGGGTGAAGGTAGCGGGTCAGCCCGCCATCGCGCCCCGGTGAAGCGAGAGGAGGGATCCGCCTGAGCCTCGGGAGCAGCTCGAGCCTTCGCTGTGGGTTGGCGCAGGACGAATCGCGCCCGTTTTATTTTCTTTCTTATCCTGCGTAGAAATAGAAAGTAATGTAGGGCCCCGTGGGGGCATGTTAGAACTGCTGTTGTTTAACCATCGTGATGTCTCCGCTATTTCTACGCTGTGTTTCTGCGCCGCGCACCCATGTGCGGGAACTATTTTAGCTCGGTGGGGCTTGGCGCGGTCCTCACCTCCCGAGGTCATGGCCTCGTCATGCGCTTTGTGCCCTGCAAGGATCAGTAGGAGGGGTAGCTTACGGTCTTGGTTGTCGGGGCGATCGGCCTAGGTCCTGCGCTCGTGTCGCGATGGCCGTGGGGCATGGACTGGGAGGGGTGCTCCCGCAGAGGACTCGGATAGGAAATCTCCAAATGATCGGGGTAGAAAACACTCGCGAGGGCGCCCACGACTCCCTCGCGAGACTTGTGCGAGAGAAAGCGAGGCAAGCAAGCGAGAAAGACAAAGAGTCACAAGCCAGGAGCGTTAGCAACTCCAATAGAACTTCAAACGGGAATAAACAAGCCAACTGCAGAAAGCAAATGGGAAAGCCGTGTCCGGCACCTATTCTAGTCTTCGACGTCTTCTCACCAGCGCAGAGCTAAGTGCTGCCACTGGGCATGGGTGGGAGCCCCCGAGGGCTGAGGGCGGCACTCCGGAGACTCTGGGGCGTGTACAACCCCACTCATTATTACGTGAGAGTGTCACGGGCGGCGAGCTTCACAGGCATTTGCCTTCTTCACAGGCACCGGGCCTTTCCCAAAACGCAACAGCTTCACAGGCATTCGCCTTCTTCATAGGCACCGGGCCTTTCCCAAAATGCAGCAGCTTCACAGGCATTCGCCTTCTTCACAGGCACCGGGCCTTTCCCAAAACGCAGCAGCTTCATAGGCATTCGCCTTCTTCACAGGCATCGGGCCTTTCCCAAAACGCAGCAGCTTCACACGCATTCGCCTTCTTCACAGGCACCGGGCCTTTCCTAGGCGCTAGGCCTCGCTCAGCGATAGAACCTCCGGAGATGTTGAATGTTCCACGCATTCTGGATGGGTACCCCCTCCGTGGTCTCCAAGCGCGCGAAGCCAGGCCTGGAAACATGAACAACCTTGAATGGGACCTCCCACATGGGAGAGAGCTTGTGCAGCCCCTCCCTGGAGAGAACCCGTCTAAGCACGAGATCCCCTACCTCAAGAGTTCTGGCGCGGATGTTGCGGCAGTGGTATCGTCGCAGCGCCTGTTGATACCTTGCCGCTCGCAGCGCGGCTTCTCGACGGTGTTCCTCCCCCAGCATGAGATCCGTCCCCCACATGGAATCCTGCTGCGTCTCGTCGAACACCAGGACCCGTGCGGAGCGACGCCTGACCTCGTGAGGGAGAACATCCTTTGCTCCGTAGACGAGGAAGAACGGGGTCTCGCCAGTCGGCTTGGTCGCAGTTGTGCGGATTGACCACAACACGGACTAGAGCTCATCGTACCAGCCCCTGCCGTAGGCTTCCAGCTTCTTCTTGAAGGTCCTGGCTTTAAGGCCCCTTAGGACCTCTGCGTTCGCCCGCTCGGCCTGGCCGTTGCTCCGGGGGTGTGCTACCGAAGCGTAGCATATCTGCGTTCCAAGGTTAGCACAATATGTTTTGAAGAGATTACTGGTGAATTATGAACTGTTGTCGGTGATGATGTGGTTGGGCACCCCAAATCGGCTCACGAGGCCCTTGATGAATTTGACCGCTGAGCCTGTCGGGATTGTGCGGAGGGCTTCCACCTCAGCCCACTTGGTGAATTTGTCCACGGCGACATAGAGGTAGCGATAGCCCCCTGGCGCCCGAGGGAACGGGCCCAGAATGTCCATCCCCCAAACTGCGAACGGACATGAGAGGGGTATAGTCTGTAGACCCCCCGCAGGCTGATGGATCTACTTAGCGTGAAACTGGCAAGCCTCGCAAGCCTTTACAAGCTCAACGACGTCGTTGAGCGCTGTGGGCCAATAGAATCCACTATGGAACGCCTTGCCGACGAGGGTCCGTGACGATGAGTGGTGCCCGCAGTCTCCGCCGTGTATGTCCGCCAGTAGCTCCTTCCCTAGCTCTCGGGAGATGCAACGTAGGGACACGTCATTTGGTCGCTTCCTTTAGAGCTCTCCATCCCTGATGCAATAAGCCGTGGCCTGCCACACTACACGCTCCGCTTCCTCCTCATTCTCCGGCAGAGTCCCCTGCATCAGGTAGTTTTGAGCTCCGGGATCCAACACCCTTCCTGAGGCTCTAACGCCAGGAGCAGGCGTGCCCCTGAGACTGGGCCACAGACCGGGGCTCCTGAGGCAGGCGGCTGAGGGAGCTCCTCCCTTGGTTGCGCCGTGCTCGACGGTGACGGCACCGCCGAGGGTTTAAAGAGCCATTCCTCAAAAATGCCAGGCTCCTGAGGCAGCCGCCTAGATGCCCTCTTGGCAATGTCATCAGCCTCCTGATTGGTGCCGCGAGGCACATGCTGCAACTCCAGCCCCCAGAACTGTTTCTCCATCTTGCGAACCTCAGCGAGGTAGGCTTCCATGTGCTCGTCCTTTGGCTCGTATATCTTGTTGGAGAAGTTGACGAGGAGCTGCGAATCACCCTTGATGATGAGGCGCTTCACCCCTAAGGCAGTTGCGGCCTTCAAGCCTGCTATTAGGCCTTCGTACTCCGCTATGTTGTTGGAGACCTTTTCTCCGTGCTGGAAGCAAAGTTGTACGGCGTAGTAGAGTTTGTCCTGGGTAGGGGATACGAGCACTGCGCCAGCTCCCGCACCGTGTCGGGAGAATGCCCCATCAAAGTACATGAACCAGCCATCCGGTGCTTCACTTCCCGAGGAAAGTGATCGGTCTTCGCCTGGCTCGAGACACGGCGCTTCCGCCCATTCTGCCACGAAATCCACAAGTGCGGCTCCCTTGATGACTCTGGTCATACTGAATTCTAGCTGAAATGCCTGTAGCTCGATGTTCCATTCAGCAACCCTTCCAGCTGAGTTGGGGCTCCTGAGCACTCTTTCCAAGGGGTATGCTGAGACGACTTTGATGGGATGTCCTTGGAAGTAGTGGCGCAGCTTGCGCGAGGCCACTAGTAGCATGATGAGGAGTTTTTGAGGCATGGGATACCGTGCCCTTGCGTCGTGTAGCACTGTGCTGACGAAGTACACGGGATGCTCGACGAGGTTGAGGGTGCTGGCGCTGCTTGCGTCCTCCAGAGGTCGAGGCGTCTCTTGAGACGACGGAGCTCCCAGTGCTTGGTCGCCTGAAGAGGCCTCTCCTGCTCCGGGTGCGTTCTCCTGCTGCGGCTGTTCCTTTCCGGTTGTGGTTGCGGCCTTCGCGAGGCCCTCCTGGCTCTGCTTTACTTCAGTTCGGACGGTCGATGCGTCCTTAGCACAACGCTCCTCCCTGACCACTACCAGGGCTGCGCTAGCGGAGTAGGGGGTGGCCGCAAGGTAGAGCACCAGGGGCTCCCGAGGATGCGGAGCTACCATCACTGGTGGACTGGTAAGGTACCTCTTGAGGTCTTGGAATGCCTTGTCGGCCTCTTCAGTCCATTCGAAGGGACCCTTTTTCTTCATCAGCTTGAAGAAGGGCAGCGCTCGTTCCCCCAGCTTGGAGATGAAACACCCCAGCGCAGTTACAAGCCCGGTGAGCTTCTGCATTTCTCTGAGGGTCCTTGGAGGGCTCATGTCTTCGACTGCCTTGACCTTCTTCGGGTTGGCCTCGATGCCCCTGTGGGATACGAGGAAACCCAGGAGCTTGCCCGAGGGGACTCCAAACACACACTTCTCCGGGTTGAGCCGTAGGTCCACTTCGTTAAGGCTCGCGAAGGTTTCTTCCAGGTCCTGTATCAGGGTTCTTGACTCACGAGACTTCACCACAATGTCATCGACGTAAGCTTCAGCGTTCCTCCCGAGCTGCCGGCCTAAGGCGATGTGCATCAGCCGCTGAAAGGTCGCGCCTGTGTTGCGCAACCCAAACGGCATGCACGTATAGCAGTACACTCCACACGGGATCAGGAAGGCCGTCTTCTCCATGTCTTCTACCGCCATCTTGATCTGGTGATAGCCCGAGAAGGCATCTAGGAAGCACAATAGGTCACACTCTGCAGTGGAGTCGACTATCTGGTCAATGCGGGGGAGCGGAAATGGATCCTGCGGGCAGGCCTTGTTGAGGTTGGTGAAGTCGACGCACATGTGGTCCTTTCCTCCCTTTTTCGGCACAACGACCGGATTAGCCAGCCAACCAGGGTAGCGGACCTCGCGGATAACTCCTGCAACCTCTAGCTTCCGGGTCTCTTGAACGATGAAAGCCTATTTCTCAGTAGACTGCCGCCTTGCCTTCTGCTTCACGGGGCGCACATTGGGGCACACGTTGAGGTGATGCTCAATCACTTCCCTTGGGACCCCTGCTAACTGATCAGGTTCCCATGCGAACACCTTCTTGTTCGCAAGCAGGAACCTGATCAGGGCTTTCTCCTGCTCGGGCTCGAGGTTGGCCCCTATGGTGAAGGTGGCGCTAGCGGAACCGTCCTCGTCGACTGGTACCTGCTTGGTTTCTGCCTTGTCTTGGGTGAACAACTGCTTCTTTTTAGCCGGCGCAGCCCCCTTGGGCTCTAGGGCGTCGGTACTAGTGGGCTGCACCACCGCGGCCGCCCTGAAAACAAACTGGAGCACCTGCAGCGCATCCCTTGTGTCTCCTGACACGGTGAGGACGCCGCTGCTCCCAGGCATCTTCGTGAGGTTGTATGCCGAGCGAGTTGTTGCCATGAACCGAGCCAAGGACGGATAGCCGAGGATGGCGTTGTAGGGGAGGCCAATGGGGGCGATGTCGAAGTCGATCAGCTCCGTGCGGAAGTTGTCGCAGGTGCCGAAGGTCACTGGGAGGCGGATTTGTCCCAAGGAGGCGGTGGAACCGGCTCCGACGCCCGAGAAAGGCCTGTTGGGTTGGAGCCGCTCCAGCGGCATGTGGAGGAGGCTGAAGGCCTCCACCAAGAGCACGTTGAGGCCGGCACCACCGTCGATGAGGGTCCCGGTGATGGCCACTTGGCAGATGGTGGGGGTGCACAGCATCGGGAGCGCGCCCGAACCAATGGGGTTGAAGGGGTGGTCCTCCGAGTCGAAGGTTAGATCGGCCTCAGGCGCCACCCAACCCGGGGGGGGGGCTTCTCGGCGCTTGGAGGCGATGCTGATCCGGCGGGTGAACGGCTTGACGTGATGGCTCGAGGGTGGTGCCTGGGAGCCACCCAGGAGAGCTGCGACGACGGGCGGTGCTGGTGCGGAGAAACGAGCGAGGAAGAGGTCGCGCAGCTCCTCCCGGGAGGTGACAGAGGCCGTCGGCAGGTGGAGGAGCCACGCGCGCGGGATGCCGGTGAGGGCCATGGGAAACCAGTTGGCCATCACCCGTTCATCGCCCCCGGCTCTAAGGACGGTCTCCTCATACGCCAGCAGGAAAATCACCGGGTCCGTCGCGCCGTCGTAGCGCGGCGTCGTCTCGGGCCTGAACTTGCGCGGCCACTGCACCTGTCGCAAGGCGGGGGCCAAAGCCCGGAGCCCCCTGGCCCCAGTGTCGACATCCGTTGCTGGAGCGGGCGGCGCGTTGTCCTCCATGATGGCGGGATGCAATGTTGGGGGAGAGCGGGTCGTCAGGAGGGAGGACTCCGGCGCACCCCTACCTAGCGCGCCAAATGTCGGATTTCGGGTTCCGGCAGACCGTTGAGGTTTGAACACTGGGGTGCGCGCGAAGATCTCTCCCCTACCAATCTACGTCCAATCTCCTCACGTGATCTAAGCTGGAAAAAACGAACAACCCAAGGGACACAAGGTTTATACTGGTTCGGACCACCGTTGTGGTGTAATACCCTACTCCAGTGTGTGGTGTGGTGGATTGCCTCAGGGGGCTAATGATGAACAGTACAAGGGAAGAACATTATCACGAGAGGTGTTCTTGAGCTGGTGCGATGAACTGCTAGGGTGAGTTCAGTCGCCTCTCTCTCTCTCTGCTAGGGCTCTACCAGATTTCTGGATGTTTTCTAGATGTCTCTACTCTGTGGTGGCTAGCTCTATTTATAGAGGCCCTGGGCCTCTCCCCAAATAATGAGCGGGAAGGGCGCCAACAATTGGCCATTTTGAAGGGGAACATCTAGTACATGTTATCCTGACCAAAGGCGGTCTTCGGCTGCCAAAAGTACTAGTGATGATGCTGTCTTGGGCTCCACGGTGACCTCCGTCGTGCCGCTCTGCTGGTCTTGGTCTCGTTGCACCAGAATAGCAACCTTTGCCCGATGCCTTGGCCTGTGCTTGCCCCCTTTGCACCAAAGGGGAAACAAGGACACTGCGCAGGCCGGCGCCCGCCTGGTCTCGATTTTCATGTCTTGCATCACGGGTTCCTCGCGAGGTCTCTCCACCTTGATCTCTCCACCTCCTTGCGAGCCTGCCGGATGAGGCCGCCTCTGAGGAAGCTTCCTATCATCCGCCTCGCGAGGCTTGGCCCCTCGCGAGGGTCTTGAGCTTGAGCTGATGAAGATGGGCCATGCTGGGCCCCCACTTGAGCCATGCCACAGGCAGGCAAGTCTGGGGACCCCCGTTCCCAGAACGCTGACAATTGCAAAAATCTACAAGTCATCAAAAACCAAGCACTACACGCATGCTCCTAGGGGTATAGATTGGTAGGAAAAGACCATCGCTCGTCCCCGACCGCCACTCATAAGGAAGACAATCAAAGAAATACCTCATGCTTCAAATTTGTTACACAACGGTTACCATACGTGCATGCTACGGGACTTGCAAACCTCAACACAAGTATTTATAAAATTAACAACTACTCAACTAGCATGACTCTAATATCACCATCCTCATGTCTCAAAACAATCATCAAGTATCAAACTTCTCCTACTATTCAACGCACTTTATATTAAAGTTTTTATTATACCCATCTTGGATGCCAATCATATTAGGACTAGTTTTATAACCAAAGCAAATTACCATGCTGCTCTAAAAGACTCTCAAAATAATATAAGTGAAGCATGAGATATCAATAATTTCTATAAAATAAAACCACCACCGTGCTCTAAAAAGGTATAAGTGAAGCACTAGAGCAAAATTGTATAGCTCAAAAGATATAAGTGAAGCACATAGAGTATTCTAATAAATTCCGATTCATGCGTGTATCTCCCAAAAGGTGTGTAAAGCAAGGATGGTTGTGGTAAACTAAAAAGCAAAGACACAAATCATACAAGACACTACAAGCAAAACAAATATCATGTGGTGAATAAAAATATAGCCTCAAGTAAAGTTACCGATAAACGAAGATGAAAGAGGGGATGCCTTTCGGGGCATCCCCAAGCTTAGGCTTTTGGTTTTCCTTGAATTTTACCTTGGGGTGCCTTGGGCATCCCCAATCTTAGGCTCTTGCCACTCCTTGTTTCAAAATCCATCAAATCGTGACCCAAAAACTTCAAAACTTCACAACACAAAACTCAACAGAAAATCTCGTGAGCTCCGTTAGTATAAGAAAATAAACCACCACTTTAAGGTACTACAATTAACTCATTATTTATTTATATTGGTGTTAAAACTAATATATTCCAACTTTTCTATGGTTCATACCCCCTGATACTAGCCATAGATGCAGCAAAATAAGCAAACAACACACAAAAAACAGAATCTGTCAAAAACAGAACAGTCTGTAGCAATCTGTAGGTTTCGAATACTTCTGTAACTCCAAAAATTCTGAAAAATTAGGAAGACCAGGAAAATTTGTATATTGATCTTCTGCAGTTGTAATTCGTCTTTTATCGCTCTCTGGTAAAAAATGAAAATTATTTTCATGAGCGCATACTTTCTGTTTTTATCAGCAAGATCAAACAACAATCACCCAAGAAGATCCTAAAGGCTTTACTTGGCACACAGACTAATTAAAACATAAAAACACAATCATAATCAACTAAACAGGAACAAAAAGCAAAGAAAAAAAATAAAATTGGGTTGCCTCCCAACAAGCGCTATCGTTTAACGCCCCTAGCTAGGCATAAAAGCAAGAATAGATCTAGGTATTTCCATCTTCGGTATGCAATTCTTCAATTGAACACTTATAACCCTTAGGATGTTCTTTGTTTTTTCTAATGATCAAACTCCTAGGTAGGAAATCAAGAAATTCATTTGTAGCAAAAGGTTCCTTAATGATATCTAAAAAGTTGGGGTGAACACTTATTGATTTGAGGTCTTCATTTTTCTTACTAGAAGATTCACCCTTATTTTTAGGAACATAGATAAGCTTGGAAACTTTGGTAGGAGGAGGATTTGAGGTATTTTTAACGGCAGAGAAAGCGGAACCCAAGTTGGTAATAATATCTTCAAGTTTATCATTTCTAGTGGAATCTTGATTTATCTTCTCATTAACTATGGGTTCCTTTTCCTTAAGATTTTTTAGAGTAACTCCTACCTTGGATCCATATTGAGTAATTTGGTTGTGGATCTTTTTATTCAAATTTTCAATTAACTCTATTTTCAATGATATCAAGCTTTTGCATCACATGTTCCAAAGTTAAAATAGTTTTATTGACCAAAAGAGGTGGTGGGCCTAACAAATCTACCATAGCGTTATAAGAATCAAAAGTATGGCTTCCCAAGAAATTCCCTCCAGTAATGGTGTCAAGAACATATCTATACCAAGGAGTGATGCCTACGTAAAAATTGCAAAGAAGAACGGAAGTAGATTGATTTTTAGTAGATCTATTCTGAGCATTGCAAATTCTATACCAAGCATCTTTTAGGTTTTCTCCCTCCCTTTGTTTAAAATTAAGAACTTCATTATCGGGAGTATTAACAATGATTCGAGAACTATCCATGAAGGAAAAACAAATGATCTAACACATGGACACACAAGAGGGAAGCGAAAAGAGACGAACGGAAGAAGGGCGAATAAAACGGCAAAGGTGAAGTGGGGGAGAGGAAAATGAGAGGTAAATGGCAAATAATGTAATGCGAGGGAGAAGAGTTTATGCTGGGTACTTGGTATTTCTTGACTTGGCGTAGATCTCCCCGGCAACGGCGCCAGAAATCCATCTTTCTACCTCTTGAGCATGCGTTGGTTTTCCCTCGAAGAGGAAAGGGTGATGCGGCAAAGTATCGTAAGTATTTCCCTCAGTTTTTGAGAACCAAGGTATCAATCCAGTAGGAGACAACACACAAGTCACCTAGTACCCGCACAAACAATCAAGAACCTCGCAACCAACATGATAAAGGGGTTGTCAATCCCTTCACAGTCACTTGCGAAAGTGAGATCTGATAGAGATAGTAAGATAAATATTTTTGGTATTTTGTTGTATATATTGAAAAATAAAGATTGCAAAATAGTAAACGAGATACGATAATAAACGAGATGCAATATAATAAGAAAGAGACCCGAGGGCCATAGGTTTCACTAGTGGCTTCTCTCATGATAGCATGTATTAGGG
Organism: Triticum aestivum; assembly: GCF_018294505.1. Taxonomy (NCBI): domain Eukaryota; kingdom Viridiplantae; phylum Streptophyta; class Magnoliopsida; order Poales; family Poaceae; genus Triticum; species Triticum aestivum. The sequence goes on from NC_057803.1 coordinate 57,605,516, forward strand.
TGGGTGAACAAATTACTGCCGAGCAATTTGTCGGCGTTCTGGGAACGGGGGTCCCCAGACTTGCCTGCCTGCGGCCTGCGGCGTGGCTCAAGTGGGGGCCCAACGCGGCCCATCTTCATCAGCTCAAGCTCAAGATCCTCCTGAGGGGCCAAGCCTCGCGGGGTGGATGACAAAAGGCTTCCTCAGAGACAGCCTCATCAGGCAGGCTCGCGAGGAGGCGGAGAGATCAAGGCAGGGGTACCTCGCGAGGAGCCCGTGACGCAAGCCGTGACGATCGAGACCAGGCGGGCGCCAAGCATGCGCCGGCTTGCGCGGTGTCCTTGTTTCCCCTTTGGTGCAAAGGGGGCAAGCACAGGCCAAGGCATCGGGCAAAGGTTACCATTCCGGTGCAACGAGACCAAGACCAATAGAGCGGCAGGACGGAGGTCACCGTGGAGCCCAAGACGGCGTCATCACCAGTGCTTTTGGCAGCCGAAGACCACCTTTGGTCAGGATAACTTGTACTAGATGTTCCCCTTCAAAACAGCCAATTGTTGGCGCCCTTCCCACTCATTATTTGGGGGAGAGGCCCAGGGCCTCTATAAATAGAGCTAGCCACCGCAGAGTGGAAGGGGGGACAGGGAGACAAAAGGAGGGAGAGAGTAGAGACATCTAGAGATCTGATAGAGCCCTAGCAGAGAGAGAGAGAGAGGCGACTGAACTCATCCAAGCAGTTCATCGCACCAGCTCAAGAACACCTCTCGCGAGGCTGTTCTTCCCTTGTACTGTCCATCATCAGCCCCTGAGGCAATCCACCTCACCACACACTGGAGTAGGGTATTACACCACAACGGTGGCCCGAACCAGTATAAACCTCATGTCCCTTGTGTTGTTTGTTGTTTCCAGCTTAGATCACGTGAGGAGATTGGACGTAGATCGGTAGGGGAGAGATCTCCGCGCGCACCCCAGTGTTCGAACCTCAAGGGTCTGCCGGAACCTGAAATCCGACATTTGGCGCGCCAGGTAGGGGTGCGCCGGAATCTTTCTTCTGCTGTTCGTGTGTGATCTTCTGTCGTGTCCATGGCTGACGCTCGTCGGGCTCGCGCCGACCGCCGGGCTCCTCTCGCCACCCACGTTGCCCAGACGGTGCCCATCGACGGACGTCCTCGTCGTTCCCCGTCGCCTGCCGCCACCGGCCCGGCGGGGAACGAGCAGCAGGCCTCGTCCCAGCATCCTTCGGTACGGCGGGAGGGCCGCACCGCCACACCATCGCTAACTCCAGCTGCTTCGTCATCCCACGCCCGTCGCGCCCCCACGGACGCGCACGCCGCACTGCTCCTGGCAAGAGAGCTCTAGCACTACCGCCCCGTCGACGACCTCTACGAGGACTGGCTCGCCCGCATCACCGAGCTCGTCAGTGCCGCAGGGGGTCCCCCTTGCCGTCCCTCTCGCTGCCTTGCCCACCATTCCGCGCAGGAGGCGAGGATCAGGAGGTGCCTCTACCACCTCCTCCCCAAGGAGGCGCCCTGGCTCCAAGGTGCGCAGCCCCAGGGCGAGACCCTTCGCGTCCGGCGCCTGTGCAGCAAGAAAGGAGCTGCCAACAGATCCCTCGTCCCCAAGAAGGTGCTCGTGCGCTCCCAGCGCCGGCGCGCCAAGATCGCGTCCCTGCACCTCCATGCCAAGACCCCGCGCTGCTCCAAGCGGCGGCGCGCGGTAATCCCCAGGAACAAGCCCAACACCAGCAAAAGGCGCCGGTGGCCACGGCAGGCTGCCGCGCCCTCACCCCCATGGCCAGGCAAGTTCAAGCCTGACCTGCCCCCTCGCTACGATGGCACGGCGGACCCCGCGGAGTTCCTACAGCTCTACGAGCTATGCATCGAAGCCGCCAACAGAGACGAAAGGGTCATGGCGAACTGGTTTCCCATGACGCTCAAGGACGGGGCGCGCACCTGGCTCCTGAACCTGGCTCCTGGCACAATCTCCTCCTGGGACGAGATGCCCACTCGCTTCATCGCCAACTTTCAGGGCACCCGCGACCGGCCCCCGGTCGTGAGCGATCTGCGCCGCATCAAGCAGCAGCAAGGGGAAACCCTGCAGAAATACATCCAGCGCTTCAACAATGCTCGCCTCAAGATCTCCAAGGTGACTGAAGAATCCATCATCTCGGCCTTCTTCGATGGCGTACGCGACATCAAGATGAAGGAGGAGCTAGCAATCCATGAAGACCTATGCACATCCCTGGAGCTGTTCAACTTGGCGACCAAGTGCGCCAGGGCTGAGGAAGGGCGCCTTTCCCTCCTCGAACTCCCGGCTGCCGACCCAGAAGAGAAGCAGCCCAAGGCCAAGGACGTGAAGCGCAAGGGGGTTGCCGTGCTAGCAGCGGAACCAGACACCAAGCGAGGCAGGGATCAGCCTGAGTCATCCAAGGGCAGCCGGTACTGCGTGTACCACGACCTCCACACCCACAACACCAACGAATGTCAAGAGCTCAGGGCCGTGAGAGATGGACGTGTCGGCTGATGCCCCGAGCGCAATGACAGGGGCTATGGCTGAGGAGGAGGAAGAGGTGGCGGACGATGGGAAGACTGTGGCCCTCGCCAAGGGTGGCGTGACCGACCTTACGAGGATCGCTGGCAGGACCAGCCTCGCGAGGAAGGCTGGAGAGATCAGCCTCGTGAGGATCACCCGCACGGCAACGCATGCCTTCCTCCTCTGCCGCCGCCGCCAAGGAGGAACGAAGACCAACATCAAGACGAGGGAGGCTGGGGGGCTTCTAGGAGCCGTGCGCAATCGCTTGCATCTTGGGTGGAGCGCAGGCCCCAGCCTCACAACACATCTTCAAGTAGTTTGCTCGTGAGGTGAATGCAGTCCTCCCCAAGCTTGAGGCCACGCGCCCTCTCAGGTGGTTTGCATGCGCTATCATGTTCAACTCAGCGGATCAGCTCAAGTGCGCGGCAACGGCCGGAGTCCTCCCGATGCTTTGCTCCCCAGTCATCAGCAACGTGCAGGTCACCAGGACCCTCATTGACGGCGGAGCAGGACTCAACGTCCTGTCCGTCGAGATGTTTGACAATCTCCAAGTGTCGTACGATCAGCTTCAGCCGACCAAGCCCTTCTCAGGAGTCACTGACGGTTCCACTGTTCCAATAGGGCATGTTCGCCTTCCAGTCACCTTCGAGCACCGCAACAACTACCGCACCGAGCTCATCGACTTCGACGTCGCCCACATCCATCTGCCATACAACGCCATCCTCGGGTACCCAGCCCTGGCCAAGTTCATGGAAGTGACTCACCATGGATACAATGTCCTCAAGATGTCAGGAAGCGGTGGAGTCATCACCGTACCCTGTGAAGAAAGGGACGTAGTGTGTTCACTTGAGCGCGCGTTCCAAGCCGCAGCAATTGAAGACCCAGACCACTGGAACGGAAGACTACCCGAGGCGACCCTTAAGAAGAAGAAGGTTTCGCCTGGCCCAAGCCATAAGCAGGCAGTCGCCTCCAGAGGTGTTGCGTCAAGATCTGTGCCCAATGAGGGAGCGCCACCCTCTCTCTCATAGGAAGGCGCATCTGGCGCCCTCCTCAGGCGGGGCTCGGGGGCTCTTTCTTGGAGAGCCACCGACTTTGCCAAGGTCGCGAGGGAGGCGCTCGGGCACCACTTGGAGGGGTGCTTCCAGGCACATTTCCCTCAGGAAGGTACAAGGAAAGGAAGACCAAACCCACAAGAGTTCATCGCAAGGAACACCCAGGAGCTATAGGAGTCGAGAGTCATGCGCGGCAGCCGCCGCTTGACCACCATGGCCCCACATCCAGGCGAGGATGGTGGGCTGCGTCTGCATCGACGTGCCAGGGCTCAACCGAGCTGCGTCTCAGGAGCGCCTCTGGCCTTCGCGCGTGGGGCGTTGTGAGGGTCCACCCCACAGCTATGTTCGCATGCCTTTCGGCCTGCCGAACGCGGTCGCCGCTCATCAGCACCTGCTGAGGAGCATTCTGGAGGACCAGGAGGTCGGGCATTGTGCGGTCCTGGCGGAGATGGAGATGGCCCTCGGAGACCCACCTGCACCCCCGGAGCCTCTTGAGGCTCGTGGGCCTGGGGGCTCGTGAGGATCGATGTCTTCATCATGCATCGCCTGCTTCTTCAACATCACTTCATGTTCAACGGCACCAGGTGACATCTTTCTAAGTTCCGTTTTTAGCTGGGAGTGCCCACAGGGCCGCATCATTCCCAGGTCGCATGGGTCCGTCCCTGCGACATGTATCTGTTTTGCTTATGCTCTTTACTTACCTTGTTGGGGCGCCCCTCGGGCTGCATCATCCCCGAGCTGCTCGGGCCTGGCCCAGTGGCGTTTGCTTCTCTCGCGTCTACTTAAAATGAATTTGCTCTTTCGCGCTTAATTGTCACCTGCTGCTTATCGCGGACTTCTCCGCTTTCATGCAAAGCACTTGCACGTTAAAAGGGGGTACCTAAGCATCGCGACTCATGGGCTCCTACTGGCTCTCCAGCCTTCACCCCCTGGCCTTGACCCACGGCATCACGACCTGTCATACCAACGGCGGCTGAGCTAGCTCGAGGGACGGGACCTGAGGACGTAGAGCATTTGCATTATAACCACCCTGCAGGAACACACCATTGATAAAGGCCCAGAGCCAGGCGCAACCCGCCTCTAGGTAGGGCCTCGTGAGTCCCGCGCTGGCTCACGAGTGCCCAGATACACCTCTCCTAGCCCTACCGTGCCGGCCACATGTCAGGGCGGGGCTGTACACGCCCCGGGGGCTCCTCCCAGAGGGGAGCCCCCTCCCACGTACCAGTGGAAGCACCATGCTCCGCGCTGGCCGACGACACTGCCGAGGAGCGGCTATGCCCGTACACATACGGAAGCACTATGCTCCGCGCTGGTGATAAACAACTGAGGGAGGCCTACGGCCGTACCAACCACAGGGAGCCCAGAGCTCAGTGTCCGGCACCATCGCAATGCCTCCCCTCAGGAGCGCCGTGCGAGGGGGCTGGACACGGGGGCTACGCCCGAGCGCACGCCACCCAGCCAGGTCCCTCGGACCTGGTCGTCACGCGCCCCTCGCCGAGTGGAGCCAAGGTATGGAAACCCGTCTGAACGTCAAAGGGAACTCCTGAGCATCGCGACTCAGGAGCCTAACTTGCCTCGTAGCCCCTCGCTCCTTAGTCCCGTCCTGGTTTCCGGTCGGGGCTATAGCTGGGTGAGGTATGCGCGGGGCGGGCCCTGCCGACGCAGAACGATCAATCCACTCCTCGTTCCCCCCTTTCCTACTTGTTGCTTGCGCGTCAAAGGGGACTCCTGAGCATCGCAACTCAGGAGCCTAACTTGCCACGTAGCCCCTTGCTCCTTAGTCCCGTCCTGGTTTCCGGTCGGGGCTAACGCTGGGTGAGGTATGCGCGGGGCCGGGCCCTGCCGACGTAGAGCGCGAGCAAGTAGGGGAGAAAAATGCAAATTCCAGGAAATTCAAAGCAATTATTACAAGCCATAGATTGTTTCACGACGCCAAACACAAGTTAAACGCGTCCGCGAGGGATGGTGCATGTTGCAGGAATAAAAACAGGACAGTGAAGGGATCACTCTCCAGTGGCGCCGCTGCCTGTGGTGGAGTCACGTTGGGCGACTCCGCCTCCTGGGGCTGCGGAGCTGGCGGCACTGCGCCCGGGCAAGATGCTGAAGGTGCAGAACCTCCCTAGCAAAGCTTCGGCTCGGCCTTTCACGGCCTCAGCGGCAGCGGCGACAAGGTCGCCGCTCACAGGTTCCAGCAGGCTGTCGAAGTCGACGTCGGGGTCACGCAGGTAGACATGACTGAGGACATGCGTCAGTGCTGCAGAAGACAGGGCACGCACCTTGGCCTCGGCCGTGGGGCCAAGGCCGTCTACGACATCTTCAAGCGCATGGACCAGGAAGGGAAGCAGCTTGGCGGGGCCATCCTCCGCACCGGCCAATGGCTCCTCCAAGCTGCTCTCGTAAAGCGTCTTCAGCGCGGCATGAGCCTTCTTCTCCATCTTCGCGAAGGCCACCCGATCCTCCGCCAGGACCTTCTCCTTGGCGTCTAGCTCGGTCCTCTCCGCTAGCAGCGACCGCTCCAGCGTCTCCAATCGGCCGTGGCGGTCATCAAGCTCGACGTTCTGGTCCTTGATGACAGCCTCCCGAGCCTTCATCTCCTTCTCTTTCTCCTGGCGGCCGTGGACCTCCTTGGCGAGCTCGTCGCGCAGGCCTTGCAGCTCGGTCTCCAGCACCTTGCAGCGAGCCTTGGTAGCCGCAGCGTCGCCCAGGGCAGCGTCGCGAGCGGCCTTGGCTTGGTTGGCGGCCTGCTTCTTCCCATCGGAGGCCGACACGGCCTGGCTCAGCGCTGCTCGGACGGAGGCAGCGGAACGGGCCCAGCCAGAAGCTAGCTCCAGGCGCCTGGCCACTAGGCGAGGGTCCGCGCTCAGAAGATCCTCCCGCAGCTGGCTCAGTTCACTGGCGACCTAGTCGAGTACGGTGGTAGAAGGAACAGAAGAAGCAGGAACTGGCGGAGCAAGCGAAGAGGACGGCAGCGTGATCACGGCTTGGCAGGAAGGAACCCCCTAAGCCTTGGCTGCCCCGGCTGCAGCATCGAACGTAGTCGACCGCAGGGTCAGCGGAGCCACGGGGGCTGACTCCTCGCCGAGGCATCCCAGTCGGCCTCGCGAGGATGACCGGGCAGGGGAGGCACGAGCCTCGCTGTCTTTCCCCTCAGCGAACGAAGGCGCCATCCCGGCAGGTGGACTCGCCCCAAGTAGGGCTGCAGAAGCCCCTTTCAACCTCTTCGCCGCAGGCGCCGACCTCACAAAAGAATATGGACGTCAAGCCTCGGCAGCAGAAACCAAGCAAAGCACGAATCGAGCACTTATTGGTCGTCGCTCCGGACCCAAGCAACCTCCGGCCAAACTTGAAGCCCGAGAGCCTACGGCTGGGGTCAGCCTTGGGAGGCCCGGAAGCAGAGGGCATGTCAGGAGGGCTGGAGCTGGCCTCAGACCGCCCAGGGACCAGAGCAGACCTTGGAGGAACCATCCCCGACCTGCCCTTCCTTGCGACAAAGGGGGAGTCCTCCCCTCCTCGCCTGGCGCCGGCCTCGTCGTCGTCCGGCATGGAGCGGAGGGCATGGGACCTGCGCCGAGGGAAAGACTCCCTTGACTCCTCGCCAGTCACCTCAGAGTTAGACTCTTCCTCCTCTGCCTCTTCTCCCCCCTCGCTCCCGCTGGAGCTGTCGGAGGACACGTTCACCATCGCCAGCACCACAAGACCCTGGGGAGCTTTCGCGGGCACCAGCCCCTCACCATTGAAGGTGGGCATGGCATTCACCACCTGCTCCCAGTCGTCATGAAGGAACAGGGGGACGAGGGCGCCCACCGGCTTCGCCACGTCTCCCCCAACTAAGGAATGGAGGGCCGCGGCCAGATTCTCGTTGGTCAGGGCTTCAGAACTTAGGTGCAAGGCGGCGTCCGCTTCCCCAAGCCTCCACAACGGGAGCGAGTGCTCCTGGAGTGGAGCCACCCGGTGCTCCAAGAACTCACTCAGGAGCGTGGCCCTGGTCAGCTTCGCCGCCCCCAAGTTGCTTGGCCTCAGGTCCGCGTTCATCCTCTTCAGCACTGCCTTCGCACAGGGGTCGACGAGCTTTGCGCGGGACCACGCATCGACAGCCTTGGGCTACCCCGTAGGCAACCCCAGACGGGGGTGGAGGCGCCCGATGTCCAACATGACCCACTTGCTCCGGAAGCCTTCGATTCTCTTCCCAGGCTTCGAGGTAGCATTGGAATTGGAGTATGCGATGAAGCTCGCACATGCGGAGATATGGCCACCAGAAACCCGGAGGAAAAAATAGTGACGCAACAGGGCCACCGAGGGCTTTAGCCTGACGTGGGCCTCACAGTAGTAAGCAAAAATCACCAGGAGAAGAACAGAGTTGGGGTGGAGATGCAGAGCCTGCAAGTTGTACTGGCGGAGAATAGGAAAGAAGAACTCAGAGAAAGGAGGCACCAGACCAGCGACGATGGCACTCACAAAGAGCGGATAGAAGGTGCTCCCCCTGCCTTCAGGCTGGTCGGAGCCGACCTTGAGCACAGTCGCCCCCTTGCTGCCCTGCGCCACCGTCATTAGGCGCGTGAGGGCGAGGTTCATCTCAGGCAGGTTCGGGGAATCCAGAGCCGGCGAGTACCAGGCCTCGGTCGGGGACTTGCGAGGCGCCATGGTGTGCCGGATGAGGAGGATTGAGACAGATCTAGAGGATTTCTGGAGCAAGAAGGAGGAGAGCGAGAAAGGGGATCTAGGGCGAGGCGAGCGAGAACAAAGCGGGTAAGTCTGGCCCGGGCACCTCTTTTGTCAGATGGACAGTTGCCGAAGCGTCGTGGGAAGCGCAGATGCCCACGACTAATCAATCGCCATGCGGCACCCAAGGCCGCAGGCTATTGGGGCCCGCGGCGCTTCGTGCTTGCCTCTTCGCTTCCCTGCTAGGCCAAGCCCGGGTGCGCCTTGGGCCTGGGGGCTACTGTCGGCGTTCTAGGAACATGGGTCCCCAGACTTGCCTGCCTGCGGCCTGTGGCGTGGCTCAAGTGGGGGCCCAGCGCGGCCCATCTTCATCAGCTCAAGCTCAAGACCCTCGCGAGGGGCCAAGCCTCGCGGGGTGGATGACAGAAAGCTTCCTCAGAGGCAGCCTCATCAGGCAGGCTCGCGAGGAGGCGGAGAGATCAAGGCAGGGGTAACTCAAGAGGAGCCCGTGACGCAAGCCATGACGATCGAGACCAGGCAGGCGCCAGGCGTGCGCCGGCGTGCGCAGTGTCCTTGTTTCCTTTTTGGTACAAAGGGGGCAAGCACGGGCCAAGGCATCAGGCAAAGGTTACCATTCCGGTGCAACGAGACCAAGACCAACAGAGCGACAGGACAGAGGTCACCGTGGAGCCCAAGACGGCGTCATCACCAGTGCTTTTGGTAGCCGAAGACCACCTTTGGTCAGGATAACTTGTACTAGATGTTCCCCTTCAAAAAGGCCAATTGTTGGCGCCCTTCCCGCTCATTATTTGGGGAGAGGCCCAGGGCCTCTATAAATAGAGCTAGCCACCGCAGAGTGGAAGGGGGGATAGAGAGAGAAAAGGAGGGAGAGAGTAGAGACATCTAGAGATCTGATAGAGCCCTAGCAGAGAGAGAGAGGGAGGCGACTGAACTCATCCAAGCAGTTCATCGCACCAGCTCAAGAACACCTCCCGCGAGGCTGTTCTTCCCTTGTACTGTCCATCATCAGCCCCTGAGGCAATCCACCACACCACACACTGGAGTAGGGTATTACACCACAACGGTGGCCCGAACCAGTATAAACCTCGTGTCCCTTGTGTTGTTCGTTGTTTCCAGCTTAGATAACGCGAGGAGATTGGACGTAGATCGGTAGGGGAGAGATCTCTGCGCGCACCCTAGTGTTCGAACCTCAAGGGTCTGCCGGAACCCGAAATCCGACACAATTGATAGAAAAGTGCATAGTTGTGAAGATATCTAAGGCAATGATCATGAATATAGGCATCACATTCGCGTCAAGTAGATCGAAATGATTCTACATCTACTACTATTACTCCACACTTCGACCGCTATCCAGCATGCATCTAGAGTATTAAGTTCATAAGAACATAGTAACGCATTCAGCAAGATGACATGATGTAGAGGGATAAATGATAACCCACAAGTATAGGGGATCGCAACAGTTTTCAAGGGTAGAGTATTCAACCCAAATTTATTGATTCGACACAAGGGGAGCCAAAGAATATTCTCAAGTATTAGCAGCTGAGTTGTCAATTGAACCACACCTAGAAACTTAATATCTGCAGCAAGGTATTTAGTAGCAAAGTAATATGATAGTAGTGGTAACGGTAGCAAAAGTAATATTTTTGGTTTTATAGTGATTGTAACAGTAGCAACGGAAAAGTAAATAAGCGAAGAACAATATATAAAAAGCTCGTAGGCATTGGATCAGTGATGGAGAATTGTGTCAGATGCAATTAATCATGCAACAGTTATAACATAGGGTGACACGGAACTAGCTCCAACTCATCAATGTAATGTAGGCATGTATTATGAATATAGTCATACGTGCTTATGGAAAAGAACTTGCATGACATCTTTTGTCCTACCCTCCCGTGGCAGCGGGGTCCTATTGGAAACTAAGGGATATTAAGGCCTCCTTTTAATAGAGTGCCGGACCAAAGCATTAACACATAGTGAATACATGAACTCCTCAAACTACGGTCATCACCAGTAAGTATCCCGATTATTGTCACTTCGGGGTTAACGGATCATAACACATAATAGGTGTCTATAGACTTGCAAGATAGGATCAAGAACTCACATATATTCATGAAAACATAATAGGTTCAGATCTGAAATCATGGCACTCGGGCCCTAGTGACAAGCATTAAGCATAGCAAAGTCATAGCAACATCAATCTCAGAACATAGTGGATACTAGGGATCAAACCTTAACAAAACTAACTCGATTACATGATAAATCTCATCCAACCCATCACCGTCCAGCAAGCCTACGATGGAATTACTCACGCACGGCGGTGAACATCATGAAATTGGTGATATAGGAAGGTTGATGATGACGATGGCAACAGATTCCCATCCCCGGAGCCCCGAACAGACTCCAGATCAGCCGTCCCGAGAGAGTTTAGGGCTTAGCGGCGGCTCCGTATCGTAAAACGCAATGAATCCTTCTGTCTTATTTTTTCTCCCCGAACACGAATATATGGAGTTGGAGTTGAGGTCGGTGGAGCGTCAGGGGGCCCACGAGGCGGGGGCGCGCCTAGGGGGGTAGGCGCACCCTCCACCCTCATGGATAGGGTGTGGGCCCCCTGACTTGGATTCTTCTTCTAGTATTTCTCATATATTCCAAAAATAATCTCCGTTGATTTTCAGGTCATTCCGAGAACTTTTATTTCTGCACAAGAATAACAATATGGCAATTCTGCTGAAAACAACGTCAGTCCGGGTTAGTTCCATTCAAATCATGCAAGTTAGAGTCCAAAACAAGGGAAAAGGTGTTTGGAAAAGCAGATACGACGGAGGCGTATCAACTCCCCCAAGCTTAAACATTTGCTTGTCCTCAAGCAATTCAGTTGACAAACTGAAAGTGATAAAGAAAGACTTTTACAAACTCTGTTTGCTCTTGTTGTTGTAAATATGTAAAGCCAGCATTCAAGTTTCAGCAAAGATTCTGAACTAACCATTTTCACAATAACCTTTAGGTCTCATGTTTACTCATATCAATGGCATAATCAAGTAGCGAGCAATAATAATAAATCTCAGATGAAAACACTTTCTCAAAACAATCATAATATGATATAACAAGATGGTATCTCGCTAGCCCTTTCTCAGACCGAAAAACATAAATGCAGAGCACCTTTAAAGATCAAGGACTGATTAGACATTATAATTCATGGTAAAAGAGATCCAGTCCAGCCATAATCAATGTAAACTAATAGTAATGGATGCAAATGACAGCGGTGCTCTCCAACTGGTGCCTTTTAATAAAAGGATGATGACTCAACATAAAAGTAAATGGATAGGCCCTTCGCAGAGGGAAGCAGGGATTTTGTAGAGGTGCCAGAGCTCGGTTTTGAAATAGAGATGAATAATATTTTGATCGATATACTTTCATTGTCAACATAACAACCAAGAGATCTCGATATCTTCCATGCTACACACATTATAGGCGGTTCCCAAGCTGAATGGTAAAGTTTATACTCCCCCACCACCAACAAGCATCAATCCATGGCTTGCCCGAAGCAACGGGTGCCTCCAACTAACAACAATCCTGGGGGAGTTTTGTTTGCAATTTTTTTGATTTGATTTGAGCATGGGACTGGGCATCCATGTGACCAGCCATTTTCTCGTGAATGAGGAGCGGAGTCCACTCCTCTTGAGAATAACCCGCCTAGCATGGAGGATACAAACAGCCCTAGTTGATACATGAGCTATTCGAGCATACAAAACAGAATGTTTATTTGAAGGTTTAGAGTTTGGCACATACAAATTTACTTGGAACGTCAGGTAGATACCGTATAAAGGTAGGTATGGTGGACTCATATGGAATAACTTTGGGATTTATGGAATTGGATGCACAAGCAGTATTCCTGCTTAGTACAAGTGAAGGCTAGAAAAAGACTGGGAAGCGGCCAGCTAGAGAGCGACAACAGTCATGAACATGCATTAACATTAATCAATACCGAATGCAAGCATGAGTAGGATATAATGCACCATGAACATAAATATCATAGAGGCTATGTTGATTTTGTTTCAACTAGATGCATGAACATGTGCCAAGTCAAACCACTCAAATCGTTCAAAGGAGGATACCACACTATCATACCACATCACAACCATTTTAATAGCATGTTGGCACGCAAGGTAAACCATTATAAACTCCTATCTAATTAGGCATGGCATAAGCAACTACAATCTCTAATTGTCATTGCAAACATGTTTCTTTCATAATAGGCTGAATCGGGAATGATGAACTAATCATATTTACAAAAACAAGAGAGATCGAGTTCATACCAGCTTTTCTCATCTTAATCAGTTCATCATATATCATCATTATTGCCTTTCACATGCACGACCGAATAGTGTGGATAATAATAATAGTGCACGTGCATTGGACTAAGCTGAAATATGCAAGCATTCAATTCAAGGGAGAAGACAAGGTAATATGGGCTCTTTGTTAGATCAACAATAATGCATATAAGAGCCACTCAACATTTTCATCATGGTCTTCTCCTCTCGACCCCCAAAGAAAAGAAATAAAAAAACTATTTACACGGGAAAGCTCCCAACAAGCAAAAGAAGAATGAGAAATCTTTTTGGGTTTTCTTTTTAATTACTACTACAAGCATGGAAAATAAACTAGCTAAAAGCTACAACTAATTTTTTGGTTTTTCTTAAGGTTTTTGAAACACACAAGAAGAAAACTTTAAAAGAAAATAAACTAGCATGGATGATACAATGAAAAAGTATGAGCACCAGCAATTGGCATGAGTGTGTGAACATGAATGTAATGTCAGTGAGAGATACATACTCCCCTAAGCTTAGGCTTTTGGCCTAAGTTAGTCTATGCCCATGGATCAAAACTGTAGTTGGGGTCGTACTGAGAAGGGTCCTCGGATTGCCACTAGCTGGCGATCTCCTCCGGATTCCACTGATAAACGGACTAACGGTGAGGGTCAGATGGTGGCTCCGACTCTGCAGCTGACATCTAGCCCCGTAGGCATGAATGGCCTCCGGCAGAACAAGGTATATGCCTGAAAATATGTTGAACAAAGAGGGCACAAGCAAGGTAATAAACTCACAATATTTTTTGTTAATATCTTTAGATTTGAGTGTCTTATTCTTAAACTTAATAATAACTCATGTGGGTACCATACTCTTATAACCTAGAGCATTAGGAGGCAACAACTTTTCCTTCTTCTCTCATAATGCTGATGATGGTATGTTAAATTTGTGCAGCAAGTACGGTTTCAGATTTTAACCGTTTAGCAACAATAAGCGCCTTAAACTGAAAGTAGTATCCTGAAACGAGGGCATGTGCGCAAAATAACAATATCAGGGGCACTAAGGTTTCCACAGTTCCCACGAACCAATTAAGTATCTACTAGCAAATATTGTGAAGTAACGTAGAACAGGAAAATGTATGCTAGTGATTCTTGCATCGGAAACTTCCTCGTTTCCCCTACAGCAATCATATCAATAAATCCCCCCACATCATACGATGTGGTTCCTCTATGTGCCCTCAAAGGGTATCAACAACCCGACAAAATCATAAAGTGACATCTCCTTATGCTCATCATATAAATAAAATTCCACCGAAGGTGGTGATCCCCTAGCATGGAAATGAAAATGTTGCACAAAGATATTGGTGATTAAGAGGTACTGTTCACGCTGGTCGTGGAGGAAGGCGGTGAGGCCTGCATTCTCAGCCAAATGATAAAAATCTTCATGAATACCAGCTTCTCTCAAGAACTCATCGCAAGGCCATTCACATGGCCGAACCTCCGCAGTACGAGGGAGTTTATACTTGGGCTTCTTGTTCTCTTCACTTTGCTTATCCTTCGAGCTTCGGCTCGATGAGCCCCTCAAAAATCTCTTCATCTTTTTTTGACAATTTCTGAAATTTTTAGTAACTTAAAATTAAAATGAACCAAACTCAACAAAATTGATAGCAACTACTCCTACAAGTTCCTAGAGGCTATATCATGCATTAAAACTACTTTGACCACATAAATTTGACATGCAAGCTCAAGAACAGGGTCGCCTAAGCAGCTAAAATTTGCAATGAATAAAGCACTAGAACAAAAACTAATTGGACCATTGGAGGAGTCACATACCAAAGGACAATCCCCCAAAGTTGTTTTGTGAATGGAGCCTTGAACAAGGAGATCGAAAATGGCAGCAAGATGAGCTAAAACTTGGGTTTGAGCTGGTTGGTGATTTTTTTGGGAGGAAGAAGGAGTGTGTGGTGGCTGGAATAAGTGGAGGGGGGGCACCAGGGGCCCACGAGGCAGGGGGCACGCCCTGGACCCTCATGGCCAGGTGCTGGCTCCCCCTAATGTGTCTTTAGTGCCAGATAATCTCAAATATTTCAGAAAAAATCATATTTAAATTTCAGGGCATTTGGAGAACTTTTATTTTTGGGGTATTTTTATATTGCACGGATAATCAGAAAAGAGACAGAAATTACTATTTTTTTATTTATTTAGTATAAATAACAGAAAGTAGAAAGAGGGTACAGAGAGTTATGTTTTCTAAATTCATCCATCTCATGATCATCAAGAGGAATCCATTAACAAGGTTGATCAAGTCTTGTTAACAAACTCATTTCGAATAACATGAAACCGGAGAATTTTCGAATAACACTAGGTTACCTCAACGGGGATATGCACATCCCCAACAATAAGAATATCATATTTCTTCTTAACAGTAGGAAGAGGAAATTCAAAACCTACAATAGTAATTGTTGTAATTTTTCCAATAGAATTGATTCTGTGGACTTGAGGTTGTTTCCTCGAAAAGTGTACCGTATGCTCATTACTATTAACATGAAAAGTGACATTGCCTTTATTGTAGTCAATAACAGCCCCTGGAGTATTCAAAAAGGGTCTCCCAAGAATAATAGACATACTATCGTCCTCGGGAATATCAAGAATGACAAAGTCCGTTAAAATAGTAACGTTTGCAACCACAACAGGCACATCCTCACAAATACCGACAGGTATAGCAGTTGATTTATCAACAATTTGCAAATATATTTCAGTAGGTGTCAACTTATTCAAATCGAGTCTACTATATAAAGAGAGAGGCATAACACTAACACCGGCTCCAAGATCACATAAAATAGTTTTAACATAGTTTCTTTAGTGGAGCATGGTATAGTTGGTACTCCTGGATCTCCAAGTTTTTTGGTATTCCATCCTTAAAAGTATAATTAGCAAGCATGGTGGAAATTTGAGCTTTCGATATCTTTCTCTTATTAGTAACAATTTCCTTCATATACTTAGCATAAGGATTCATTTTAACCATATCAGTCAAACGCATACGCAAAAAGATAGGTCTAATTATTTCAGCAAAGCGCTCAAAATCCTCGTCATCCTTTTTCTTGGATGGTTTAGGAGGAAAAGGCATGGGTTTCTGAACCCATGATTCTCTTTCTTTACCGTGCTTTCTAGCAACAAAGTCTCTCTTATCATAACGTTGATTCTTTGATTGCGGGTTATCAAGATCATCAACAGGTTCAATCTCTACATCATTATCATTACTAGGTTGAGCATCAACATGAACATCATCATTAACATTATCACTAGGTTCATGTTCATTACCAGATTGTGTTTCAGCATCAGAGATAGAAATATCATTGGGATTCTCAGGTGTGTCAACAATAGGTTCACTAGAAGCATGTAAGGTCTTATCATTTTTCTTTTTCTTCCTCTTAGTAGGACTAGGTGCATCAATATTTGCTCTCTGAGAATCTTGCTCAATTCTCTTGGGGTAGCCCTCGGGATATAAAGGTTCTTGAGTCATTTTACCACCTCTAGTCATAACTCTAACAGCATTATCATTTTTCTTATTATTTAGTTCATTGAGAAAATCATTATGAGCTTTAAGCACTTGTTCTACTTGAGTGGTGACCATAGAAGCATGTTTACTAATAAGTTTAAGTTCACCTTTAACTCTAGACATATAATCACTCAAGTGTTCAAGCATATCAGCATTGTGTTTCAATTGTCTACCAACATAAGCATTGAAGTTTTCTTGTTTAACCATAAAGTCATCAAACTCATCCAAGCATTGGCTAGCAAACTTAGTAAATGGGATTTCACATTTATCAAATCTATAGAGAGAATTTACCTTTACTACCTGTGTCGGGTTATCAAGACCATGTATTTCTTCAATAGGTGGTAAATTCTTAACATCTTCAACTTTAATACCTTTTTCTTTCATAGATTTCTTTGCCTCTTGCATATCTTCACCACTGAGAAATAGAATACCCCTTTTCTTCGGAGTTGGTTCAGGAAGTGTACAATTATTTTCATTACTCAACATATTATTCAATAGCAATTCAGCTTGATCAACAGTTCTTTCCCTGAAAACACAACCAGCATAACTATCCAGGTAGTCTCTGGAAGCATCGGTTAGTGCATTATAAAAGATATCAAGTATTTCATTTTCTTGAGAGGATGATCATGCAAAGCATTAAGTAATCGGAGAAGCCTCCCCCAAGCTTGTGGGAGACACTCTTCTTCAATTTGCACAAAATTATATATTTCCCTTACAGCAGCTTGTTTCTTATGAGCGGGGAAATATTTAGCAGAGAAGTAATAAATCATATCCTGGGGACTACGCACACAACCAGGATCAAGAGAATTAAACCATGTTTTAGCATAACCCTTTAATGAGAACGGAAATAACTTAAGGATAAAGTAATAGCGAGTTTTCTCAACATTAGTGAACAGGGTGGCTATATCATTTAATTTTGTAAGATGTGCCACAACAGTTTCAGATTCATAGCCATAAAAAGGATCAGATTCAACCAAAGTAATTAACTCAGGATCGACAGAGAAATCATAATCCTTATTAGTAATAAAGATAGGTGAAGTTGCAAAAGCAGGGTCATATTTCATTCTAGCATTCAAAGACTTTTCTTTAAGCTTAGCTAATAATTTCTTAAGATCAGATCTATCATTGCAAGCTAGGAAGTCTCTAGCAATTTCTTCTTCCATAACATAACCCTCACGCACAACAGGCAATTCATATCTAGGGGGAGAATCTTCATCATCACTTTCTTCAATATTATCAGTTTCAATAATTTCATTCTCTCTAACCCTAGCAAGTTGTTCATCACTAAATTCACCTAGTGGCACAGTATTATCAAGCATAGAGGTAGTTTCATCATAAGTATCATGCAAAGTAGAAGTGGCATCATCAATAACATGCGACATATAAGAATGAATAGCATGTGTAGGTGTCGCAAGTTTACTCAAAACAGAAGGTGAATCAAGTGCAAAGCTAGATGGCAGTTCCTTACCTCCCCTCGAAGTTGAGGGAAAAATCTTGGTTCTTTGATCTTTCAAGTTCTTCATAGTGATATGCAGATATGAATCCCAAGTGACTCAAAGAATAGAGCTATGCTCCCCGGCAACGGCGACAGAAAATAGTCTTGACAAAAAAATACACTTTTGTGATGATATGTGTTTGTCACAGTAGGTCACGTTTTTTTTCATGCATGTACATCCACGACAAATTTATGACAGAATCAAAATAGTCATACATGTGCCGTCGTAGAAGTGTTCCATGACATTACCAAAATTATCATCACGGAAGTGTCCACTTCCATGACGATAAATTGCGCGTCATAGAAGTGCTTTCGTCAAGGGTGACCGACACGTGGCATCCACCATAACGGAACGCCGTTAAGCTATCGGGTCGAGTTTTGGATCCGATAACCCATTAACAGCCCCGACCAATGGGAAATTTCCACGTGTAAAATTCTTATTGGCCGGACAAAACACGTGTCAGCTCGTCAGTGGGTCAGATTGGTGCCTATGATATGTCGACACGTGCCACGGCCCACCACTGGCCCATTTAGCTTACAAAGCCGGCCTGTTTGACTTGGTCAAAAGTTAACGGGCTGGCCCATGAAAAGCATGTTAACGGTCTCTTCGCAAATAGCCCATTTAACGGCCTGTTAACTCACGGCCCGTTAGGCCCTAAAGGAAATCGGCCTAACAACATCATGTGGGCCATCGAATATAACACCAGCCCATTTCACTTTCGGCCCATGTATGGCACACGATGTCTTTCGGCCCATATGAGGCCTTCGTATCTTTCGGCCCTTTATAGGCCCACGGTGACTCTAGCCCATAATGAACAGTAATTTTGTTTATACCTGTTAACGGCCCATGATTTACATGGGCCGTTTCCAGCCCTGTTAGCTTTCGGCCTATTGACGGCCCATACGTTCTTGGGCTCCTTTTCAGCCCTTGATTACTTCCGGCCCGTTACTGGCATGTTCCCCTAATGGGCCAAATTCGGCCCATGGCATGAGTCGGCCCATTACTGGCCTGTTCCCCTAATGGGCCAAATTCGGCCCATGGCAAGAGTCGACCCGTTATTGGCATGTTACCCTAATGGGCCAAATTCGGCCCATGGCAAGAGTCAGCCCGTTTCTGGACTGTTAACCCGCTGCGCCGTTTCCAGCCCGTCCTATATTCTGGCGCATTAACAACCTGTTATGCTTGTGACAGAATTAAGCCTTTGCTGTCCTACGGCCTGTTAACAGCATGTTACTGTGCTAGGCCGATACCAATTACGCCCGATTACGACCCATGTAGACCCATTTATCCGACGGCCCGAGGCCCACCGATTACAGGCCCATTTATCGATGGCCCGTAGGAGACCCATGGATCCTACGGCCCGTATATGGCCCATGGTAGTTGCGGCAACTAGCGAACTAGGGAAAAAGAAGACTAGGAAATAAATAAGGCCGAAACTAATGCTAGGTTATTAAGGCGATTGCACAGATTACATCCACTCGGCATCAAAGATCGCCACCAGTGCAAATATAGGGAACACCCTACACTATACAAAAATGGCTTGCTATTTTCTTCAGCTGGTGGCTGCACATTAAGAATATTTTGTATCGCACCAAAACAAATTACAACTATATAACAAAAGGAAGGTTAGCATAAAACTTAACAGTCTAGCAGATAAATGCACCACCAGAAGTTTAGAAGCTTAGTTCATTTGACCTGACTGTTACGTTTTCATGCTGTATTGTCCGATGGAGCACCATAACCGTCGCCTTCATTTCCCCTAAGCTCCTGAACAACATAGCAAATGTCTAATAGTCTGGTTTCAAAACCATGCATATCTTGACGACATTGAGCAATGTTTCTCCTTGTTTCACAAAGGGTCTCTATTAGGAATGGACTTGTGTCTGGACCGTAGATACAACATTGCTTTGAGCTTGCATATCTTGATCATGAGGCAGTTTGGACGATATTGCCTTAACAACCAACCCAGTATTACGCAGGAACGTGCTTTTGGCACTGTTAGTGGACAGGTACTGACCCACTGCAGCAAGAGCTGACATTGCGGTTATAGTTGCCTCGCCACCTTCAGAAGGTGGCGGTTCCACCATTTTTTCCATAGCTCGCTGAAAAGTTGAGGTTTTACATTAGTAGTACCAGAACAGAAGATATTAAGGAGGCAGCAAAACCAAACAAAATAGCTTTGGTCTATATACAGAACTTATTCTGGTGAACCCATGTAAAATATTAGTTGTATTTTATTGCAAAGTACATAATAAAACCAGGTTCCAAACATATGACCATGTACCATCGCTAATGTATTGTCTATTTCTTCACATTGTATTGAGGGCTAAGGATAAAGAGACGAAGTTTATAATACGGTAAGCATAGTATGACATCATTCATATCACAAAACAACTGAGAACAGACAAACAGGCAATTGTAACGTTGTGTGGGCAAGTCCAGCACGGAACTAGATTACGGGTCAAGATCAAAGGAACATCACTCCTCTCTTTTAAACCTTGTAAGGTGCAATGATACGCTAAGACAATTGTGTATAAATTGAAAAGAGTAATAGACATTGGCTGCAAACCATGCAGTTCAAGGCACAAGTCAGAGTAAGTAGTAGTTAAAAGGCATGAGGATTAAGGACTTACAACAGCGGCTTTGACTGGTGTAGTCATGCCCTTCTTCTTGCTGGTGTGACAGTCCTTGAAGATTTCCACAACATTTGGTTCAGGTACTTTTTGGTCCTTGCGGGCTTTCCTCTGCATTTCGAACAAGTCAATATAGATCTGATAATATGGTACAGCGAAAAGAGTGAAACAACAGCTAATTACAAGAGCCTCGCAGTGTGCAATATAGCTACGAGATCCTGTCGTCTGTTGGAATTTCACTTTCGTACGGTTGGCCTTGTTCTTTGAACAGTTCACCTACAAGAAGATAGATTTGTGTGGCACATGCGTAAATAGGACTTCAACATGTGATCTGATCACATATATATAATGTACCTGATACTTCGGATCAGACCAGTGTTTAACAAGGCCCCTCCAGTCTTCATCCGATATATTTTCCACTGGAGATGTTTGGGAAAGTTCACTGTTAGCCTTGCCTTCAAAGTGAGTTTTCCTCAAGTTATACCGATACTGTCGCAGAGCAGACTTGAAAACATGGGTGCAAGCTTGTCTGGTTGCATCATCTTGGCTATCCAACTTGAACCTCATCTGTTGAAAATTATGGGAGTCTCATTATCAGCAACCTAGAAAGTATGGGACAGAGCAAGACGATATTACTAGTTTCCATACATAACCATACTTACAGATAAATGGTCGAGGAAGGTGTTGAACTGGGTTTCGTCTTTGTCATTCCTGTACTGAATCCATGTTGGGAGGATACGTACATGACACCTAATGGCAACCGCTGCCTCTGATACTAACTTGGCTGACTCTGTAGCATCACGTGGCCTTTTTAAACCTGCCTCAAAACGGATCTCCATTCTTCCTCCTCTAGATTTAGTTAACCTATCGAGCATTATCCCTGATGTTTGTTTCCTCTTGCGCCTAGGTGCTAGTCCAACAACGAACATAGGAAGTGTTAGTGTACATCAAACTGTGAGACTACATATAAAGAAGCATGCAACTGTAACTTGACTCCAGCAACTACCTTCTTGCTGTTGAAGCTCACAAGGTTCATCTGATATTGCCAACTCGTCTTGTGTCAAGAGTGCTTGGGAAGTAGTGTCAGGTGGCAAGGGAGCTTGAGAACGTGCTGCTAGCTCAGTTGATGCACGAGTAAGTCGTGCAGCTGGTAGTACTATGGTAGGTGTTGCAAGAACTAGGGCTGTCTTTGCTTGTTTGGTGGCAGCTATTTGTTTCTGTTTGGATTTTTTTGCAACTTGTGTAGCATGGGATGCCGTGTTTGTAGAATTTTCAGCTGGACTTTGACCTTCTATTGCACCATCAGTACCAGCAGAATCTGCAGGATTCATCCGCTTCTCATTCCCTGCCATTTTGTGTTTCTTCCTCTTTCTTTGTGCCATGTTAAGTCAAGCCGACAAGAAAAACGAATAAAAATTTAGTTCTTCAGAACAAATTGATGTGTGATGCAAATGAACTGAACTTTGATGTTAGACAACCACATGATAGGAGGATGTAATATTTATGAAAAACAGGATGGAAGAGATAACCAGAACTATGATGTGTAAACTAAGAAGAAGACATTTCACCAAATTAGAAGCAATGCAATGGAAGGTAGACACCATATGAAAGATGCTACAAATATCGCTCTGCCAAGTTAATAGTGTATCATCATAAATGGCGTTTAAACAAATGTGAAGCAGTACAAGAAATAAATCATATGCAAGATGCAAACAATATCACACTACCATGTTAGAGGTCTCTCGTCATTAGTGCCCTTGCATATTCACAGAATTGCATATTCACAGCTTATGATGTGTAAACTAAGGAGAATGCATTTCAACAAACTAGAAGCAATGAAAGCTAGACACCATATGAAAGATGCAACGAATATCACTCTACCAAGTTAAAACTGTCTCGTCATAAGTGCCATTTCAACAAATTAGTAGTACAAGCTAGAAAAGAATGTGAGATGTAACCTATATCACACTTCGAAGTCAAACATGTCTTATGATAAGTGATTGTTGCAGGTTACACAACAGTAGTAATTTGATGTAAGAACATGGTGTGATAGACAGATATTGCATGTTCTAGAAATTGGAACACGTGTCTTATTCAAGTATAATGTGTAAAGTAAGCAGATGGAATTCAAAAAAATTAGAAGCAATAAAAGCTAGACATCACACATAACATGCAACCACATATAACAGTGCCAAGTTAGAGGGAGCACCGGTGACGCTGCACTAGGGAGACGTGCTCATCATAAACACAGCTTTGTTGAGTGTCTATGCATGTGTTGTCTTGGAAATCATCTTGGGGGTGTGGACGAGTAGACACTATAGAGGCCCTCCGTTCGGAAGGAGCACCTTTATCCGCTGCCTTGCTAACTTCCTTCCGCTTTCTTGATTTTGAATTGTCAAGTAAAACCGACAAGAAAAAGCAATAAAATTCTCTCTTCAGAACTTATTCATGCATGATACTGACAATCACTACTTTGATGTAAGGCAAACACATGATACCAGGATGGAATATGTACGAAAAACAGGACGACATGGCATGTTCACAACTGTTTGTGTAAACTAAGTAGAAATCATTCCAGCTAATAAGAAGCAATGCAAGCTAGACACCACATGAAAGATGCAACCAATATGACTCTGCCAAGTTAAAAGCGTCCCATCATAAATGGAATTTCAACATATTAAAAGCAGCGCATGCTATAAATCATATGAAAGATGCAACTAATATTGCACTACATATACTAAAGGTGTCTCGTCATGTTGATTGATGCGGGATACAAAAAAACAATAGTTTTATGTAAGGACATGCTTAATAGACAGATGTACTATGTACTAAATACAGGAAGGCATGTCACATTAACAGGTATAATGTATAAGCTAAGGAGACTAGCACATGCAGTTTAACCAGATTGGAAGAATTACAATCTAGACACCGTATGCAACATGCAACCACATATCACACTGCCAAGTTAGAGCAAGCACCTACGATGCTAGTGTAGGGGAAATGCTGTAATCAACTACAGAGCTACGTTCACTATCTTCATCTAGCATTTCTGTTTCTTGAGAATCATGTCTGAAGGTTGACGTTGCATTCTTTAAATGAGGAGTAGTCCCCTTGCCTGCCTGCCTTGTCATAAGTGATTGATGAGGGATACACAAGAACATTAGTTTGATGTAAGAACATGGTTAATACACAGATGTACCAGTATGTACCAAAAACAGAAAGGCATGTCATATTCAAAGGTATAATGTGTAAGCTAAGCAGATGCAATTTAACCAAATTGGAAGCAATACAAGCTAGACATCCGGCTGGAGTGGTGAGCATGATCATCTAGGACCTGAGAGCCTGGTGGGAGGTGGGATGCTTCGCCATCATCGCAGCTTTTTAGTTGGCTTCCAGGTGATGCCTATCTTTGCTGGGCTTGTCACTGGCTCGGCCAGTGCCCTGACTAGCTATTTGTCTTCTGGTGCTCACAGGACGGTGGTTCATGTAAAAAAAATATCTTTCCTTATCTTACCGATTTCGGCCTTTCGAATACAAGCTAGACACCATATGGAACATGCAACCACATATGACACCGCAAAGTTAAAGCAAGCACCTGGGATGGTGGTTCATTGCGAGCGAGGTCATCAACTCCAGAGCTACGTTTACCGTCTCCATCTGCTGACACTGCACCCTTTATAGAACTGTAGCGTGTCTTGCCTACCCGCATACGAAGCTGGAGCGACTTCTGAAATACCCTTGCATAAAAACACAATAGTGAGAGTAAGGGTGAAGTGTGTGCAGAACTAGTGCACTATAAAAGTAGTAGATAGCAGGTGGCTGAAAAATAAATGACAGGAGACATATGATAGCTCTACAACATTGCATGGCAAACAAAATTAGATTCTACTCCATATGATTTTGTAATATATGAGCACAGGAAATGCAGGTACTCCTCCAGCACACCACCACATGTGGTCATATCTAAGATAACAGTCGATTGAAAATAAATAGGTTAGTCAATTTTTTTAATGAACCGTTTGATCTATAAGGAATGGGCAGATGGCCTTCGTCTACCTCCCGCCAGTCACTGTTGATGATCTTTCTCGAACCGCCAGCGACCACCGGCCCAGACCCCTGCCTCCGCCGCCCCGCCCTCCCATCGACCTCACACCACCGCCATGCTTGGCAGTGCCCCCAGGCCATCCCTTTAATCCCGGTCGACCTCCAGATCGGGCGCCAGTAGCTCTAGGCCGCACACGCCCCTAAGATAAACACCAAGGCGCTGCTTCTCTGGCGTAATAGGCGTACTAGCGCCTGTTACGCCGGGGAATGCTTCTGTTAATTGGGAATCAACTGGCCAGAAATTGAAATTCAGGGGGGCGACGGACCTCTAGCTAAGGTGAAATAGTATATGAGGAGAAACCTTGTGCATCGCGAGTTACTAGGAACATCTAGTATCAAAAAGAAGCGGTCAACTAGTGTCTTCTGTGGAATGAATACCATGCAAGCAGAGGCATAAGAGGAGTACCTTTTTCGGTTGCCGGTGTGGTCACCTCCACATGTCGCGCCGATCTTCTTCTTTTTACCGGGGAAACCGATGTTTTGGAGGGTGCAGGCTTGGATGAACCCATGGCCAAATTGTTGACTGTGTTGCCGTGGCCGTATGTCCGTGGAGGGGAAGCAGATCCGAGGCGGCGAAGGACGGTGTAGCAGGAACAGCTCCGGTGCGGTGGAGGGTGGCGAAGTTGGAGCAGCAGCGGTGAGGCGTAGGATGGCGTGGTTGAACTGGCTCGGGTACGAACGACTCGGCCTCGGCTTCAACTACTAGCCATGGAGGGCGTTGCGGTTGAGGTTGCGGTGGACGACGACGTCGGGGTATCTGCTCCGGCGTGATGGAGGAGGGCGGTGGTTGATGGGTGGGATGGGGTGGCGGACGGAGGATGCCGGGGTTTTGCGGCTGGTGGAGAGGTAGTTTTGGCGCCCACGGAGTACAAATGGGGAATCCGACGGGTGGGGGGAACCATGTTTCGGTCTAGGACGCGCTTGTTTTTGGCTTTTTTGAACAGAAGATGGGACGCGCTTGTTTGAAATTTGGGGAAAGTACAAACTTTGCCCCCCTCTTAAATTTTGGACCTACTGCGGTTCGGGGATAGGATGGTAATCCCAAGTGTCCCAAATAGTGGGCGGGAGCGATTTCGGCCGCGTGCATGTGTGCTTAGGCGACCATTGTGTATGAATGATTTTCGGATGCGGTGTGTGGCGTCTAGATGAAGCTACAAACCTACCCCGGTATAGACCTTTGGACGTCGGGTCGGTAGGTTTCATGGGTCGGAGTTATTAGAAAATTAATTTCCTTGTACTACCAAACATTGGTCTCACGCGGTTTCGGGCGAGTAGAGGCTCTTTTGGCGCTTCATTCGAAATTTTGAAACACAAGCATTCACGTTTAGAGTACTCTTGAACTATAAGGATTGACCTAAATAGACAACGTTATATTTGACCTTGTATGTTTGAAAACCTCATTAAATTATCCGCTTCTTTTTGAAATTTTGACACTTGAAAATCCTATAACTACGATTATTTTGGAATGGAGGAACTAATTTTGAATCTATTTTGTACACGACTACATATGCTATTATGTACAAAATCAGAGCAAAGATTGGTGCCCCCGTAATTTAGGTATGGTTTACAAATGCCATGATATCAAATTCAAACAATTGAATGGACTTCATGTTGAATTCGATTTATTCAAACCACCTTAAGTTGAATTCAAATGTATGCTAGTTCATAGGTAGCTATTTATAATGTCGATTGTGTAACTTTCGTATGTATAATGTGCTTTACACACACAACATGAACTATACTCACGTTTATATTCGATTGCTAAAGTGATGCATTGTCTGGAGTTCAAAATACTAACTATGTGGATCAATTGTGTCGAATAATAACATAGACATTCTCAAATTCGATAGAATCTAGATGTCTGATGGATCAATGACCGCTCCCTACGCGAATTGCAAATATCATGATCCCATCCTAATATTTGGATACAATTTATATCTTTAATCAATGTGTAGAGCAGTCTTTTACGTGTAGTTTCACTCTCCATCAGTGGTCTCTTACACATGCTCACACACTCTCTCCCGAGGTGTCTTTCTCGCACACATGCTCTAGATATAACCCTCCCTCCCTCTCGTAACCATTTACAATTGTTTCCACTAACCTTTATCACAAGCACTCTTCCTCTCGCAAACATACACACGCACAATCCTCATCGACCCTTTCTATATGCATGGACCTGCCTACGTGTCTCATGTACGCACATTATCTTTACGCCTGTCTCTCACGCATTGTCTCACACCTCTCTTCCTAATCGACGAGTATGATTCTAGCAGAGCATTCTGTAGGATGCCCCTTAAAGTTAGGTTGGATGAATAGTAATTTCAGAGATAAAGGGGTTACCTTAGTCCGACAACCTAGGGTTACAAATCCTAGCCGGCTTTGTTAGTGGACACAGAGTCCTTCACAATTCTTCTATCTTTTTCTTGTACGACTAGTCATCCATGGGTCTTCCTAAATGCGTCACAGGCCGACCAATGTGGCGCAGGACGGAACCGAACGAAGGGCCTCACCTCGACCCACCGGACCTCACGCGGTGACACACCATCTGCCCCCACGTCTCACACCCACACATACCAACACAAATACCACACACACAGAAAATTTCTCCTGGTGCCTCTATTCCCTCCCCCTTGCATATACACACTCAAGGGAATGGAATCTCTTGTCGTGACATCATATTCGTCTCTCCCTCTCTAGACCACTCTCATTTCTCGTGCTATCTCTCCCACGCCCCCCGGTCGGCCCCTCTGTCCATGCCTCTCTCGAATACGTAATACACACACATACCTCTCTAGGCCCCGCCAAATGCATCAACTACACATTCACACATGTTACATCATGTACCCCATTGATCTAAAAAGCCCTCTCTTCATGTTTATTTCGCATACAACATTCCTTTTGAATAAAGTGTGGCCATAAAATTATTTTAGAGTTTCTACATATATACAACATTACAAAGTTATATGGAGGAGTACGAACGCTAATTTACATTGCATGGTGCCCACAATGATATTTATTCCGCACTGTGAATTTGTATATTTTTATACTATATACAAAGTTAGTCATAATAAAGAGAAACTAAGAGCATCTCTCTCTCCATCGCATACCCCCCTGTACGCCCCTTTCACGTATGCACACAAAACTATCTCCAGGTCCTCTAAAAGTAAGCCCCCAGAAAATTCACGCATGTTCCATCTTTCTCTCACGATATATGCAATGACGATCATTGTATTTGAAGCGAAAGCATGATACGTACATTAGACTTCAGAATCCACTCATTACGGTCACCATTTACGTTTAGTGGTTATTATACAGTCACGGGCTCACCGTACAACTCTGTATTTGCTCATGACATGACTAATTGACCAGTTAAACGCTCCACGTGGCACCTCAAGTGTTGCATCACATTATCTCACTACCATCGTGCCCACCTGTCGACTTGTATCTACTCTACATCTACACTCTTATAAAATACATAAAATACACTCTTATATAAAACGGAGTTTGTGATGATGGTGTGCCTGCCATCCTGCAATATAGGCCGTCCGATTTATATCTGACGGATAGGAAAGAACCTATGGCAATTTTGCAAAAAGGTACCCACACACCTCCCCACATTTGCAAATAAGGCCTTCCCTCGTTCATCCTTTTCTCTCACAAGATAAACAAGTCATGCAAATGCATCTTGATGTTACGTGCAACGCACGGGCATCTTGCTAGTAAGAATGAAAACAAATGACAAAAAAATATTTGGACGGTGGTTCAAAGTCATGACCGCGCGCACAGTGGACAAGGTGGCCTTCTATTGGTATGCTGAGCCGTCTGTTTTAACACACATGAGCTGGTGTGGTGACTATACACACACGGACGCATGCACACGAACTGCATCCACGCAACACTCACACAAACACATGCACCCATGCACGCACGCAACACTCACACGTACACACGTAGCCACGCATGCGCGCAACACTCACACACACGCACGTAATACTCAGACGCACACACGCACACATGCATGCACACACCAGTACACCACACGACCAACACACACTCTCACGCTCAAGTGCTCAACCTTCACGTGCATTCGCACACATCAGGCCCTGACAGACACATACACAACCAGGTGATTTCCGCGCACGGGTTGGAGCCTTGTCGTGCCTGCATAAATTTGTGTTTATCTGACCTTTTGCCTATGTGAAATGACATGTGGGACCCACAAGGAACATGGTCAATTTAACTAGTCAACATGGCGCCATGCAGACTATTTGGTCGGTCAACATAGTGCAATCCGATGTTGAACTGTGAGCAAGTGACTGTATAATCACCACAAAACGTATATAGTGACCGTAATCAGCTTATTCTGAAGTTCAGTGACCGTATTACACTTTTCTCTCTGTAGGCCCTCCAAAACTACATCTCTACACGTTCTCGCATGTTACACCAACAACTATACAATACAGCACTACTACTACACTCTAACACAATAAATCATATGTGTTCTTAGTTTTACTAGATATCATATTGTTACTTATAATTATTCATTTTGCATACATTAAAATTGCCTTTGAAATGTATGGCCAGTATCATCTACCGCGCGGGAAAAATCCCGCCCTTTCCTGTTTAATCGGGTTTGTATCGATGGATCGTGCGAAACAACAAAACTATAGTACTATACAGTACAAGTGATAGTTCACTGGGCCGTCGTGTCGTCCACTCCTCCATCGTAAGAGTGGAGCGCTCGCTTTCATAAATCTCCTAGTCCCTTTCGCCGACATGTGGGACATCAAGCTACCGGGTCCACGTGCCATAGAGGAATACAGTGTAGAGCAGCCGGGGTGAAGCACCCCAGTCATGGCGCCGGCGTAGTAATGAGCAATGAGGCGTCAAATCACAAAGCTGCACCTTTCCCACAGTTAAGTTGGAGGGACGAAGCAACCATCATTTCACTCGTTGCTGAATCCGCTTCTCCCTCATCTTCTTCAACTTAACCACGTGTTGCTTCTGCCGTTATTCTGCCTCATGTGGGACGCGGATCGGCTTGGTAAAGCACTGACACATGGGACCGTATGTTAGCAAACCGCCAGGACAACGTCCTCCGAAAATAAGAAGCCTAATCCTATACTTACAAAGGGCTACATAGCTGCTACATATACTTTCCATCTAATCTATATATGCCCCCCCTGATTTTCAGGTGGGGTGGGCCTAATGCTCTCCTTTAATCCAATCAAATAGTCCCACATCACACCAGTTCGTAACTTTACGTAAACCATTACATGGATGTAGCATTGCTCAAATAAGTAACCTCCCCCGCCATCCGCGCGGCAAAATCACCTCCTTTTTACTAATCTTGATTCTATAATTTTTTAGATCAATATAATTGAGATTTGTATAGATAGCACACAGGATTAAAACCAAGTGGTACGGTTAAGGGCATCCACAATGTGTAGCCAAATGTGAAAATAGCTTTTGGCATCGTGGGAACCATTATGGACGGTGTTGCCAAAGCCAAAAAGATGGAACCGAAGCTCCCTGATTGATTGATTGAAGGAATAGAAAAATGCAATGTCTCTCTTTCTCCCATGCTTGGACGCATGTAGTACATCATAGAGCACAGAGTCTACTCCCCTGTCCCTTCTATCACAAATCACAAAGCAGTGAGGCGTCAAATCACAAAAGCACGAACGAAGCAACCATCATTTCACTCTTTGCTGACTCTGCTTCTCCATCGTCTTCTTCGAGAAACCATCTCACCGCACTAGTACTCCTAGTAGTACTAGTAAAGGACTTCCTGGATGCAAATAAGGCGGTTGTCTCAGCTTGCAGGCGGCACTTGCGAACGACTTACCGTGGTCTCCTTCAATGGTGTTCTTCGTCGAACGCACTTCGCCAAATCACCAAAAAAAAGATATCGTCGACGTCACCGCAATGGGGAAGGAAATCAAATATAGTTACTACCTCCATTTTTTGTACACAAGGCCAGTATATCAAAATTACAATTTGCAAAGGGCCACTAACACTAATCGAGGCAAAATTGATGGGGTTAGCAACCAAGGACATTAATATCCCCTGCATGCATGCGGAAGTGAGAAGGTTGGTTTGCATGGCGCTGCATTAATCAAGCGATGAGGAGTGAGATGGTTAGCTCTTTGGTCTTTGGAGAAAAAATACGCATTAATTGACACGTGAAACGAGGATTTGTATCGATTAAATCCCGCGAAGGAAAACCCCGCCTTTCTTTTTTAACACTAGTACTCCTAGTATGTACATACTTATCCTGTTTGGGTCTAGGCTTTGCATTGCCAAACTTCGCCACACATTTTTGCCAAGCTTGCCTAAAGTTTTCAAAATGAGAAGGAGGTACACTTGCGCACTGCTTTCCACTCAAATCATCTTTCCACCAAATCCAAATCTACGAGAGAGAGTTGAGTGTTGGGGAGACTATCATTTGAAGAACAAGAGCAAGGAGTTCATCAACAACACACCATCTATTACCTTTTGGAGAGTGGTGTCTCCTAGATTGGTTAGGTGTCACTTGGGAGCCTCCGACAAGATTGTGGAGTTGAACCAAGGAGTTTGTACGGGCAAGGATATCACCTACTTCGTGAAGATCTACCCTAGTGAGGCAAGTCCTTCATGGGCGATGACCATGGTGGGATAGACAAGGTTGCTTCTTCGTGGACCCTTCGTGGGTGGAGCCCTCCGTGGACTCACGCAACTGTTACCCTTCGTGGGTTGAAGTCTCCATTAATGTGGATGTATGATAGCACCACCTATCGCCAAAAATCTCCGTGTCTACATTGTGTTCGCTCCCTCCAAACTCCTCCCTTTACCTTCATATGCAAATGTTTTACATTCCACTGCTATACTCTTAGACTTGCATGTGTAGGTCGATTGCTTAACTAGTGCTAAGTTGATAAAATCTTCCAAGACTTCAAATTGGGAAAATGCTAGATTTTTATTTGGTCAAGTAATCTAATCACCCCTAGACATACTTTCGATCCTACAAGTGGTATCAGAGCTTTGGTCTCCATATGCCTTGATTTCCATAGCTTTGGTGATCATAGCCTTGGTTTCACAAACTAGGAGAGTATGGCATCTAGAGAGGGAAATTACCACCGTAGAGGTCCTTACTTTGAAGGTACTAATTTTGCTAGTTGGAAGCTGTTGACACCAGATTTTGGCATGGTCACGAATCCGGGTTCGTATGCAAAAGTTAGAGGCAACACTTCGCGGGCCGGCCCTGAGTGAGAAAGTATTCGGCCTTTGCCGGCTGAATGAAACCTTGCCGAGGTAAAACCTTGTCGATGTGAGAGCTTGCCGGCGTGGAAAGCTTGCCGGCGGAGAAGCTTGCCGGTGTGAAATCTTGCCGAGGAAGAAACCTTGCCAAAGAGGAATTCTTGCCGGGGTAGAAACCTTGCCGAGTAGGAACTCTTGCCGGGCTAGAAACCTTGCCGAGCTAGGGAGAACCCTTGCCGGTGTAAAAACCTTGTCGGTGCGGAAAGCTTACCCGGGTGGAAGGTCTGCCGGGGTGGAGGTTGTGATAGTCAATCCGACCAGAAGCTGAAGATGGGCTCAAATGATTATCTAGATGGACTCAAATGGAGAAGTGATCTACATGAAAGAGTTCCATATTATTGATATGAACATCTTTGAAATTTGGGTCATCACCGTCTGATTTCATCTCGAAGGCCGAAACTATGCTCAAAGTACCAAGATCTTATATTCAAAGTACAGTTTAGCCGATTAAGCCCCCAAGACGACCTCAAATGAAAAAATGATCTACATGGGTTGTCTTCGTCTCGTCGAAAAAATCGATTTTTATATAAAAATCGTTCAAATCCGAGTTCGTATGAAAAAGTTAGAGCAATCAGAGTGCGGCCCTGTCACGAGGCGAGATGTGGCGCGCCCCACCAGACACATGTCTGACGGGTAGCGCGAGGAAATAGCCTGTGTTACGAGACCGATCTGACCCTCAAGATGATCTCTGATCAAAAAACCTTCAATATGAAAGTTGTTCGTCTCGTTGAAACGGTTAAGATTGCTTTTGGGCTTATTTTCATTCGAGATCGTTTACCACCGCAAAAAAGACCCGCAAGGTGCAGCCAGTTTAAACCGAACAGTTTTGGAAAGTTCGGATAAAACCAGTCCGAATTTGACTAGGGTTTTGGACGTGAATTGATGTAATTTTCTTGTAAGGAAAGCCTAGATAAATCCTTTGCTTGTACGGGAAGTCCAGCCGCCTCTTATATATGTTGGGGGTGACGGCCGATTGAAACAACACACAATCGAACAAACACATCTACTACTTTTTCGTGTTCATCTACTTTTTATCTCTCCTTTGTATCTTTCTTCTCGTTCTTCGCTAGTTCTTCATGCTGGAGGGCTGCGGATCCACGAGGCTCTAGGGGCGAGAGAATCGACCTGGAGCAGCCCATAGCCGTCGCGAGCCCTGACGGGGTCCCTCCCGGGCAAACGAGGCTTCGGGTCTACAAAAGCATCTGCCGGCTGTCCTGCGTATCGTGCTGCCTGTCAGATCTCCTTCGACGCGAGCTGCGGTGCATCATCCCCAGCGTCGAGGGTACACGGTGACGTGTTCATGTGCGAACACACTTTTTGGCGACTCCGCTGGGGAACGAAGCTTTGAACGGTCTCCAGGCCGTTCTTGCTACGAAGAGATCATCATCTAGGGTTTCTACAAAGGTAATATGAATACCCAATTCCCTACTGTAGATGCAAATAATTCATATGGTGTTACTAGATCGTTCAATGAGTATACTCTATTGGCCAGCCCTAGTTTGTTCAATCATGCATCTAATTACGTGCATAGGCCGATTCAGAGTAATTTACATGCTTCAACTTTTTATGATACTAGTAACATGCATCATATGTATCCCAACTCTCATGCATCGGCAACCCCACAAATTGTTATGCCGATGAACAACATGGTGAGTTTGGTTAATAAATTTGAAACACCTCATGTTAGGATTTCCAATGCCATGCAAGAAAGTGTTTCACCCTTTTATTCATCGGCAAGTAATGTGCAATATACTAATCCAACCATGCCGATGAACGAGAGAATTGGCCATGCTACTACTAGCTATTCGGCCAGTTATTCCCAACCGTCATATGCTACACCTCATGAAAATAATTTTTCAGCACCATACACAACTGTAGATGTTCATAATTCGACTTCCGACCTTCCTGGTCATAGCCGAATGAATGTAAATTTTACAGGAGCGGTTGTGCCCAATATTGTAGAAGATGAGGTAGTGGTGGCTGCATTGAAGAGTTTAGCCCAAAATAAGAGGATTAGTGCTCTTTGCCTTGAACAACATGAAAAGGGGATATTTCCTGATTATGCCACAATAAAATCTAGAGTTTTGCAAGAAGATGAATCTTTGCCAATTGATAAAATTGGCGAGCAAAAATATGGTTTTACAACAATGCATATGCCTTCACCTAGTACTACATCATATTATACACCCCCACTATTGCAAAATTTCGGCAACAATGATGTGTCATTGCCGAAAGAATCTAAAAGCATTGGGGGGCAATCGTATCCGGAGTGGGCTGAAATTGAGAAAAAGCTTAAAGCCAACTTTGCCACTCGCCGTCAGAAACAAATAGAAAAATAATTGGCTCAGATAAAAGAAGGTTTGCCAATTGGTAGTATCAATGAAAAGAAGGATGATTCGGAACTTGAAAGTGCTTCGGTTGAAAAAGCCGAATCAAGTAGTATATATTCCGAATCCATCAAATCCAAAGAGGCAAGCATTATTGAGAAAGGGCATGGCAAGCATAGCAAAACAACCGTGCTTGATTTTTCTGAAGTTAATGGAACCTACTTCCTGCCCTATGAGTTCCGTGCCGTAGAAATTGACAAGCCTCAAGGACAAGAGCAAGTAGCCAAACAATGTTCGGCTGATAAGGATCTTCAAGGTAATGATTCACGGAATAAAGAAAAAGATGATGAAGAGGCGTTGGGGAGCCACCCAAAGATGAAGTAAGATATTGTTCAAGCCACACCACTATCATGCTCTCCCAACATATTTGAAGAGGTATGTTTAGCAAGTAATTTACATATTTTCAGATTTGGTCAAAACTTTATTGTTGATGCATCCATCAGAAAAATCCTCTTAAGTAATTCTGAAAGACCAATGAAGAAGGGAAATTTACTTGTTAGCAATAAAATTGTTATGGAACATATCGGTCAACCCATTGCGCCATTTATGAAGACCAATAATGACTTATTGTTACAGCCAAAGCTTTCCCCATTGCTTTATATAAGGTTCATATCTAGTTGGGTAGCTTTGCTTATTTCGTACTTGGCTTGCACTTGGTCTCAACTGAGACATGTATGTTCTAAATATCTTTGTTTCAGAAATTTAAAGCCAAGGTTAAATTCTATTGAGAAAACCGATGCTAATATAATATCTTATCGAAAGACATCAGAGATAGAGTGGAAAACACAATGCATAGCCGAATGGGGTGATGCAAAATCTAAACCGTTCGTTTGCTTAACTCCAAAGCCGTTCTCACAAGAAGATCGGCTAGAAAATAAAAAAATTACCTTCAATTCCAATGTGTGTGATCAAATCTTTGATTTGTTGTTGAGATATAATTATATTAGAATTCTTGATCACCATGTTGAGCCATCTGTCCAGGGACGAATGTATTGTAAGTTGCATGATTCGTCCAAGCATAATTGTGAGGATTGCGACATGTTTCGTCAAATAATTAAATCGGCCATTGATAAAGGACGATTGAAATTTGTTGAGACACCAAGAAATGACCAGTCTATTCCGATTGGTCCCGATGGCAGAAAGTTTTTGCATCAGCTGCTTCAAGCCGATCAACTTAAAGAGAAGGTAAAAACTGCAGGTGATGAGACCAAGCTTTCAAGTAAAGAAAGTTGTTGAAGAGCATAATGAACATAATCTTGAGGGCGAGAGTTCCATCAGAGCTACAATGGAGACGCCAAGGACTGGGGGGCAGCAAGCAAATCCAATGATCGACGAAAGCAAACCAAAAGAAAACAAAGGCCGAAATAAGCGCAAGTGTAAGAGATCAAAAATCTCCTTTGTTGAACTATTGGATAAATATCAAAAGAAGAGTGAAGAGAAGAATACTTATCGACCAAATCATGCAAAGAAACCAATATCACCACCAAGGTGCAAATATGAGGATTGGTATTGGCAAAGTGAGAATTTCAATGCAACATATCCGTATCATTATTTTGGGCCGCCAATGCCAATGTCGTGGATGCCTCCCTATGCTCATGTAGATTCATATCCATCACGGGACATGTACGATACAAGGGCACATTCTCCATCTTATTTTAAACCATCTCACGAATATTATGCAGCTCCGAGAAGATCAACATTTGAACAATCACATGTTAAAGATCATTTCAATCATAAGGAGTCGGTCCAGAGCTCAAGGAAGAAGAAATAGGTGGTCAACCAAGTTTACCGTGTTAAAAGAGATGGTCGTAAGAGTGCAACTCCAGATTTGATCTCAAATGAAAAAGAGCCAATTAGAGTGTTCACATTGGCTACAAAAGGCAAAGAAGTGAAGCAACCAATTGATAAAAATCGGAGTGCCAAATCTGACGAAAAGAAGTTGAGGGTGCACAAGGCCAAAAAGGAATTGCCATTGGTCAAAACAGAATCACAGCCGAGATGCCCGCTCGGCTTATCGTATTGGCAAAAGAAGAAATTACAAAAACTTAGTGCACAAGAACTTGAAGAAAGGAGCATGGCATGGGTTCCCAAGAGGAGCAGTCAAAATAAAAATGATGTGCAACCTTCTATTGCAACAACTGTTACAAAAGTGAAGAAAGAGAAGAATGAAAGCAACAAACAATTAAGCCGAAGGTGTGCATCACAATATCAAAATCTTCGGTTAGCACATCATCCATATTCTTCAACCATACCATTCATGCCTTTGCCATGGAATTCATCCATAGGTATGATCAATTACCCTCCATGGATTTATTTTGATCCATGGATGCAACATAATTTTCTATATCATGACAGAGTATTACCAAATCACTATACATTTGGTTAGTTACATTTTTGTTGCTAATACAAAGGGGCCGGAATATTTTATTGCTATTTCATTTGTTTATTTGGGCTATACATACTTTGGTGGGTGAATTCTACATGGACCTCATGGTAATGGCCGATATTTATCTATCGCCCTAAGAATATGTCAAAGCATGGCCGATTTAGTATCCTAACATCGTCCTTAGTTCAATTGGAGACCAAAACAAAGTACATGTTCATTGATATTGTCCTAGTCTTTCAGTAGTACCATGGAGATTATACTTTGATGGTTCAGTTTGTAGCAATGGCCAAGGTGTTGGTATTGTTTATATATCTCCTCATGGTGCTGTTTTTGAAGCCTCGTGCCGCCTAGAATATTTTTGCACAAACAATCGAGCCGAATATGAAGCATTGTTATTCGGCCTAGAGATGTTACTTGCTATAGGTGTTACACATATTGAGGCTTACGATGATTCATTACTAGTAGTGCAACAAGTATCCAAAGTCTTTCAGTGTTTGGACGAATCACTTAATGTTTATCTTGATAAATGTCTGGATATAATTTCTACATTGGATTGTTTTAGCATTACTCATATATCTAGGCATGACAATTGGAGAGCAAATGAGTTGGCACAGCAAGCATCCGGCTATCATGTTGATCATGGAATGTTTCATATTTCTCAAAGACCGATGTCTTGTCTTGCCAATTTAGGAGAGGCCGAACCAGAACCCACTGATTCGGCCCTTAACAAAAAATCTAGTGCAGGTGACAATACCGACTGTTGGAAGCCCATTGTTGATTACTTGTGCAATCCGAGTGAAAGGGTGGACAGGTCTGTTCGGCGTATGGCTTTCAAGTATACAGTGAGAGATGACGGTCTTTATCGCCGAACAGTCGATGATGTTCTTCTAAAGTGCTTGGACGAAGACCAGGGAAGAGTTGCTATGGGAGAGGTACATGAAGGCATTTGTGGCACTCATCAGTCGGCTCCCAAGATGAAATGGTTATTGCGACGTGCTGGGTATTATTGCCTGACTATGATTAATGATTGCTTTAGATATTACAAAGGGTGTGAAGCTTGTAAAAATTTGGTGATATTCAGTTGGCTCCTGCTGCTATGTTACATCCCATTATCAAGCCGTGGCCTTTCAGAGGATGGGGTTTAGACTTTATTGGACAAATTTATCTGTCTTTCTCAAAGGGGCATCGGTTCGTATCGGTGGCAACCGATTATTTCACTAAATGGTCTGAAGCAGTACCTCTCAAGAACATGACACATACGGAGGTGATTAAATTCATAACTGAGCACATTATTCATAGATTCGGCATTCCTCAAACATTGACTACAGATCAAGGCTTCTCTTTCATGTCACACCAAGTTAGAGAATTTGCCGAATCTTATAACATAAAATTGCTCAATTCCTCTCCATATTATGCCCAAGCCAATGGACAAGCTGAGTCTAGCAATAAAATTTTAATCAAGCTCATCAAAAAGAAGATTGAGGATCATCCAAGGAGATGGCATGAGTTGTTGTCTGAAGCTTTGTGGGCACATAGAATCTCAAGACATGGTGCTACAAAGGTGACTCCATATGAGCTAGTATATGGTCAAGAGGCTGTTTTACCGGTGGAAGTGAATTTGAATGCTTTGAGAATAGCCAAAAAAATGATTTATCGGCAGTTGACTTTTATAACTTGATGATGGACAATATTGATGAGGTTGCCGATAAATGTTTGGCTGCTTTGAAGGCCATAGAGAGGGACAAGTTGAGGGTAGCAAGGGCTTACAATAAGAAAGTTAAGTTGAAGAATTTTCAAGTTGGCGATCTCGTCTGGAAAGTAATTCTCCCGATTGGTTCAAGGGACAGAAAATTCGGGAAGTGGTCTCCAAGTTGGGAAGGTCCTTTTAGAATTGCAAGAATAGTTCCCGGAAACTCTTATTTGGTGGAATCCGTACAAGGGGCACTGTTACCTCGAGCTCTCAATGGCAAGTACTTGAAGAAATACCACCCAAGTGTGTGGCAAGAAGCCTAAGTGGGCAATGGCCGATATACGACTATCGCCCTTAGCACAAACATGGTCGATACCTGATTATCGTCCTGAGGAAAATAAATGGCCGATGGAGTGTTGACATCGTCCTTAGAACAAACATAATACAAGTTATTTTTCGGCACACAAGCTTTGCCGAAAAATAGGGGGGCATGTGTTGACACCAGATTTTGGCATGGTCACGAATCCGGGTTCGTATGCAAAAGTTAGAGGCAACACTTCGCGGGCCGGCCCTGAGTGAGAAAGTATTCGGCCTTTGCCGGCTGAATGAAACCTTGCCGGGGTAAAACCTTGCCGATGTGAGAGCTTGCCGGCATGGAAAGATTGCCAGCGGAGAAGCTTGCCGGTGTGAAATCTTGCCGAGGAACAAACCTTGCCGAAGAGGAACTCTTGCCGGGGTAGAAACCTTGCCGAGGAGGAACTCTTGCCGGGGTAGAAACCTTTCCGAGCTAGGGAGAACCCTTGCTAGTGTAAAAACCTTGCCGGGGTGAAACCTTGTCGCTGCAGAAAGCTTACCCGGGTGGAAGGTCTGCCGGGGTGGAGGTTGTGATAGTCAATCCGACCAGAACCTGCAGATGGGCTCAAATGATTATCTAGATGGACACAAATGGAGAAGTGATCTACATGAAAGAGTTCCGTATTATTGATATGAACATCTTTGAAATTTGGGTCATCGTCGTCCGATTTCATCTCGAAGGCCGAAACTATGCTTAAAGTACCAAGATCTTATATTCAAAGTACAGTTTAGCCGATTAAGCCCCCAAGACTACCTCAAATGAAAAAATGATCTACACGGGTTGTCTTCGTCTCGTCGAAACGATTGATTTTGATATAAAAATCGTACAAATCTGAGTTCGTATGCAAAAGTTAGAGCAATCGGAGTGCAGCCCTGTCACGAGGCGAGATGTGGCACGCCCCACCAGACACATGTCTGACGGGTAGCGCGAGGAAATAGCCTGTGTTATGAGACCGATCTGACCGTCAAGATGATCTCTGATCAAAAAACCTTTAACATGAAAGTTGTTCGTCTCGTCGAAACGGTCAAGATTGCTTTTGGGCTTGTTTTCATCCGAGATCGTTTACCACCGCAAAAAAGACCCGCAAGGTGCAGCCAGTTTAAACCGAACAGTTTTGGAAAGTTCGGATAAAACCAGTCCGAATTTGACTAGGGTTTTGGACGTGAATTGATGTAATTTTCTTGTAAGGAAAGCCTAGATAAATCATTTGCTTGTATGGGAAGTCCAGCCGCCTCTTATATATGTTGTGGGTGACGGCCGATTGAAACAACACACAATCGAACAAACACATCTACTACTTTTTCGTGTTCGTCTACTTTTTATCTCTCATTTGTATCTTTCTTCTCATTCTTCGCTAGTTCTTCATGCTCGAGGGCTGCGGATCCACGAGGCTCTAGGGGCGAGCGAATCGATCTGGAGCAGCCCATAGCCACCGCGAGCCCTGATGGGGTCCCTCCCGGGCAAACGAGGCTTCGGGTCTACAAAAGCATCTGCCGGCTGTCCTGCGTATCGTGCTGCCGGTCAGATCTCCTTCGACGCGAGCTGCGGTGCATCACCCCCGGCGTCGAGGGTACACGGTGACGTGTTCGTGTGCGAACAGAAGCATAAGATAAAAATGCATATTCTTGGACATAACCCTGCCGTTTGGGCTATTGTGTGCATGGCTTGCAAGGTGAATTCTTCGATGGGAGAGAACTGAACCGTGAAAATAGCGCGGAAGAGTTGAAGATGTTGCAATACCATGCTCAAGCTTGCGATATCCTCTTCAACGGATTATGCCCCGAAGAATTCAACAAAATCAGCCATCTTGAGAATGCAAAGGAAATTTGGGATACTTTGATTGATATGCACGAGGGTACCGACTCCGTCAAGGAATCCAAATTGGATGTGCTTCAAAGTCAACTTGACAAGTTCAAAATGGAGGATGGTGTCGCCGAAATGTACTCTAGGCTTGCTCTCATCACAAATGAGATTGCCGGCTTAGGAAGTGAAGATATGACCGATAGATTCATCATCAAGAAGATCCTAAGAGCCTTGGATGGAAAATATGATACCATGTGCACATTGATCCAAATGATGCCGAACTACAAAGATCTCAAGCCAACAGAAGTCATTGGAAGAATTGTTGCTCATGAGATGTCACTGAAGGATAAGGAAGAGCTTCACAACAAGTCAAGTGGTGCTTACAAAGCCTCATGTGATGCTCCTACATCATCAAGTGAGAAACAAGACTTCAATGAAGAATTGAGCCTAATGGTGAAGAACTTCACCAAGTTCTACAAGAATAGAAGTAAGGAAAGAAGTTCCAAGTCAAGGTCCTACAATGAAAAAAGTGAAGGAAATATGCCCTAGAGGCAATAATAAAGTTATTATTTATTTCCTTATATCATGATAAATATTTATTATTCATGCTAGAATTGTATTAACCGGAAACATAATACATGTGTGAATACATAGACAAACAGAGTGTCACTAGTATGCGTCTACTTGACTAGCTCGTTGATCAAAGATGGTTAAGTTTCCTAACCATTGACATGGGTTGTCATTTGATTAACGAGATCACATCATTAGGAGAATGATGTCATTGACTTGACCATTCCGTTAGCTTAGCACTTGATCGTTTAGTTTGTTGCTATTGCTTTCTTCATGACTTATACATGTTCCTATGACTATGAGATTATGCAACCCCCGTTTACCAGAGGAACACTTTGTGTGCTACCAAACGTCACAACGTAACTGGTTGATTATAAAAGTGCTCTACAGGTGTCTCCGAAGGTACTTATTGGGTTGGCGTATTTCGAGATTAGGATTTGTCACTCCGATTGTCGGAGAGGTATCTCTGGGCCCTCTCAGTAATGCACATCACTTAAGCCTTGCAAGCATTGCAACTAATGAGTTAGTTGCGGGATGATGTATTACGAAACGAGTAAAGAGACTTGCCGGTAACGAGATTGAACTAGGTATTGAGATACCGACGATCGAATCTCGGGCAAGTAAACATACCGATGACAAAGGGAACAACGTATGTTGTTATGTGGTCTGACCGATAAAGATCTTCGTAGAATATGTAGGAGCCAATATCAGCATCCAGGTTCCGCTATTGGTTATTGACCGGAAACGTGTCTCGGTCATGTCTACATAGTTCTCGAACCCGTAGGGTCCGCATGCTTAACGCTACGCTTACAGTTATATTATGAGTTTATATGTTTTGATGTACCGAAGGAGTTCGGAGTCCCGGATGAGATCGGGCACATGACGAGGAGTCTCGAAATGGTCGAGACGTAAAGATTGATATATTGGACGACTATATTCGTACTTCGGAAAGGTTCCGTGTAATTCGGGTATTTTTCAGAGTACCGGAGAGTTACGGGAATTCGCCGGGGAGTATATGGGCCTTATTGGGCCATACGGGAATAGAGGAGATAGGCCAAAAGGAAGGAAGCCTGCGCCCCCCCTCTGGTCCGAATTGGAGAAGGGGTGCAGCCCCCTTTTCCTTCTCCCTCTCCTCGTCTTTCCTTCACTCCTACTCCAACAAGGAAAGGAGGAGTCCTACTCCCGGTGGGAGTAGAACTCCCCCTTGGGGGCACCTCCTCCTCTAGGCCGGCCCCTCCTCCTCCACTCCTTTATATACGTGGCCAGGGGCACCCCATAGATACAACAATTGATCTCTTGATCTCTTAGCCGTGTGCGGTGCCCCCCTCGACCATAATCCACCTCGATCATATTGTAGCGGTGCTTAGGCGAAGCCTTGCATCGGTAGAACATCATCATCGTCACCACGCCGTCGTGCTGACAGAACTCTCCCTCAACACTCGGCTGGATCGAAGTTCGAGGGACGTCATCGAGTTGAACGTGTGCAGAATTCGGAGGTGCCGTGCGTTCGGTACTTGATCGGTCGGATCGTGAAGACGTACGACTACATCAATCGCGTTGTGCTAACGCTTCCGCTTTTGGTCTACGAGGGTACATGGACAACACTCTCCCCTCTCGTTGCTTTGCAACACCATGATCTGGCGTGTGCGTAGGAATTTTTTTGAAATTACTACGTTCCCCACCAGTGGCATCCAAGCCTGGTTTTATGCGTTGATGTTATATGCACGAGTAGAACACAAGTGAGTTGTGGGCGATATAAGTCATACTGCTTACTTGCATGTCATACTTTGGTTCGGCGGTATTGTTGGATGAAGCGGCCTGGACCGACATTACGCGTATGCTTACGCGAGACTGGTTCTACCGACGTTCTTTGCACGCAGGTGGCTGGCGGGTGTCAGTTTCTCCAACTTTAGTTGAACCAAGTGTGGCTACGCCCGGTCCTTGCGAAGGTTAAAACAGCATCAACTTGACAAACTATCGTTGTAGTTTTGATGCGTAGATAAGAACGGTTCTTGCTAAGCCCGTAGCAGCCACGTAAAACTTGGAACAACAAAGTAGAGGATGTCTAAATTGTTTTTGCAGGGCATGTTGTGATGTGATATGGTCAAAACGTGATGTTATATTTTATTGTATGAGATGATCATGTTTTGTAACCGAGTCATCGGCAACTGGCAGGAGCCATATGGTTGTCGCTTTATTGTATTCAATGCATTCACCCTGTAATGCTTTACATTATCACTAAGCGGTAGCGATAGTCATGGAAGCATAAGATTGGCGAGACGACAACGATGCTACGATGGAGATCAAGGTGTCGCACCGGTGATGATGGTGATCATGAAGGTACTTCGGAGATGGAGATCACAAGCACAAGATGATGATGGCCATATCATATCACTTATATTGATTGCATGTGATGTTTATCTTTTATGCATCTTATCTTGCTTTGATTGATGGTAGCATTATAAGATGATATCTCACTAAATTTCAAGATAAAAGTGTTCTCCCTGAGTATGCACCATTGCCAAAGTTCGTCGTGCCCAGACACCACGTGATGATCGGGTGTGATAAGATCTACGTCCATCTACAATGGGTGCAAGCCAGTTTTTGCACACACAGAATACTCAGGTTAAACTTGATGAGCCTAGCATATGCAGATATGGCCTCGGAACACTGAGACCGAAAGGTCGAGCGTGAATCATATAGTAGATATGATCAACATATTGATGTTCACCATTGAAAGCTACTCCATTTCACGCGATAATCGGTTATGGTTTAGTTGATTTGGATCACGTGATCACTTAGAAGAATAGAGGGATGTCTTTCTAAGTGGGAGTTCTTAAGTAATATGATTAGTTGAACTTAAATTTATCATGAACTTAGTCCTGGTAGTATTAGCATATCTATGTTGTAGATCAATTTCTCGCATTTAGCTCCCCTGTTTTATTTTTGATATGTTCCTAGAGAAAACTAAGTTGAAAGATATTAGTAGCAATGATACAGATTGGATCCATGATCTGAGGTTTAT
The DNA here is from genome assembly GCF_018294505.1 of Triticum aestivum. Classification (NCBI taxonomy): domain Eukaryota; kingdom Viridiplantae; phylum Streptophyta; class Magnoliopsida; order Poales; family Poaceae; genus Triticum; species Triticum aestivum. The sequence continues at coordinate 57,649,366 of NC_057803.1, forward strand.
CCTCATTGCTGCACAGAAGAATTATGTCCTTGATGCACCGCTAGGTGACAAACCTATTGTAGGAGCAGATGCAGATGTTATGAATGTTTGGCTAGCTCAATATGATGACTAACTTAATAGTTTAGTGCACCATGCTTAAACGGCTTAGAATCGGGACTTCAAAGACGTTTTGAATGTCATGGACCATATGAGATGTTCTAGGAGTTGAAGTTAATATTTCAAGCAAATACCAGAGTTGAGAGATATTTGGAGTCTCCAACAAGTTCTATAGCTAAAAGATGGAGGAGAATAGCTCAAGCAGTGAGCATGTGCTCAGATTATCTGGGTACTACAATCGCTTGAATCAAGTAGGAGTTAATCTTCTAGATAAAATAGTGATTGACAGAATTCTCTAGTCACCATCACCAAGTTAGTAGAACTTTGTGATGAACTATAATATGCAAGGGATAACGGAAACGATTCCCAAGCTCTTCGTAATGCTGAAATCGACTATAGCGACCCGACCCGAATGGATCAAGTCTCTGTGCTTAAGTGTCATCCCTGGATCGGTATGCTGACACACACATTACTCGAGGATTTATAACATAGGTAAATCACATGTAAAAGTAACGTAAATACTATTACCTCAATCCAAAATAGCGGAAGTAACAAGGTTGTGGATTCCCCTTAACACCAACGGCAAAGTTGAGTGTAGAAATCATAACCCTAACGTATCACTTACTCGTCGTAAGATAACCTGCAACATGAGACGTTGCAGCCACAAAGGGTCAGTACATTGAATGTACTGGCAAATTCACACCATAGAGAATGATGAACAATGGCTATCACTACATGCATATTTGGCTGGTGGAAAAGCTCTATGGTTATAAGGTTTTTGCGAAAAGCCAATTTTTCCCTACTACAAAGGAACAAATTTTATTTAACTATCATGGTGGTTGTTGAACATTGAGAATGGTTGACAGCATTCTCAATCCCAATTAAATAACATCATTAAACCCAACAAACTTAATTTAAAGTAACATCATGAGATCCACAGGATAATCCAAGAACTAGATACTCAAGATGTCCATAACCGGGGACACGGCTAATCATGATTAGTTTATACACTCTGCAGAGGTTTGCGCACTTTCCCCACAAGACTCGATCTCCTCCGTTGGATATCTCGCACTGCATGGTGTTTGAGAAACGGATGACCGAGACATAGTCTTTCAGAAGTGCTAGCACCTTACGATCGGGGAGACCGTACCACCTACATCCCCTACATCTGCTAGTCTACCACTGTAAGAGTTCACACGACTTAGTCAACTATGCTAGAGCCCATAATAGCTTGTGGCTGCACACGGAAGTTTCTAGCATGAATAATCTCATGATCCCTTTGAGCCTGGGTGGCGGTCCAAAAGAAAACAGGCAAATCCTGGAATACCTAGGTGCCTAGACGGGCAATCCTGGAATACCAAGGTGCCTAGACGGGCAATCCTGGAATACCCAGATGTATGTTAAAGTTTCCACCTTAAGTAAACCATTAATTAACAATCTCACATCTATCATGAAATACTCTCAAAACCCAATCCACGTCTACGAGCATAGCATGGCAATGTAAGCATAACGTAAAAGTAACTCCCAAGGTTTAAATGCAGGGCAATAGGTTCCTACCTCATCAACTACATCCCAATACCCACATGTTATCAATCCTACTCATGCAATATTTGAGGTTGAAACTAATGCATAAAAACTGGGTGATAAAGGGGTATGATCAAAGCGTGAACTTGCCTGCAATGTTGATGAAGATGATTCACGCTCAAAACTCTTGATAGTTCTACTCGTCACACTCCGGTCAATCTATCGTAAGCAAGCAATAGTAACCACACATCAGCAATCACTCAAAAGATCAGAAAGATCGAAGAAGACGATTCAGAAAACTTCAAAACCAAGCAAATAACTCTTGCAACATAAAACAATTTCTAACAGTACCAAAATTATGTGAATTTGGCCTTATCAGAAAGTTTAGGTCAAGAGCTTCGATTTGCAAAAAGAATCAACTGAAACGGAGCTACGAAACTCAAGTTATGCTCAAAAGAAGTTTGAATTCAAATCTGTTCTAATTCAAATTTTAAACTTTTCAAAAACATGTTTGAGTTGGATTACTGGATAGAGGGGATCGTAACGAAGAAGTGGGTGTTGGTTTCATTGGATTTGGACTAACGAGTAAAAAGTTATAGTCGTTTGAAACCGAGGGACTAATCTGTATGAAAACTATCACAGATAGGCCCCTGGCGAAATTTAAAAGAAAAGGATAAAAACTAAAGAACGAACGTTCGTTACAAAACGCTAACGAACGAAAGTCGCTCGCTACCATACCCTAACTAACGAACGACAACTAAATAAATCTAACTAAAAAGAAAAACCGGCTAAATGAAAAACCAAGGAAACCAAATAAAAAAACCGGACCGGGCGATTTATTACCGCTTCGATGGTTTTCTTTTGAAAACCGGCGACGACGTTTTCCGGTGGCAGCGGCGGTTATGCGGCGATCGCCGGAGTCGGGAGGACGACGGCGGCGGCTCCGGTGCTCGGGGAGGGCAACGAGGAGGTCGGGAAGGGGCGGCGCGTCGCGGCGAGGAGGATGGCGGCGTCGGTGGCGGTCCACGGCGACGGAACGGAGCGGTAGCGGCGAGCGGATATCGCCGGCAGCGGCGAATCCCGGCGAGTGTGGCGGTGGTGGCTCGGCGAGATGCGGGAAGGAGCGGTGTCAAGGGCGCGGCGTCGGGGTCCCGCCGTTTAAAGGCCAGGGGAGGAGGCGAGGGGTGGCGTGGGGAAGGGGTCTGGACGGAGGAGGCCGGGGCGAAGACGGCACCGCCGGCGGAGTCGTGGCGGCTCGGGACTCCGTTCCGAGCTCGGGGACGAGCGGGGCGCGGTGACGGGCCGGTTGGGCCGTGGCCTGGCGACTGGGCCAGCCCGGTCCGGTCGGTCCAAAGTTCTTCTTTTTTTTCTTTTTTCTTTAAAAAAACTTCCAGACAAATTAAAATAATACGGCAAAAATAAAAATATTATATAGGCATATAATATATCAAGATTTTCAGAAAAAGATTCTCTACGACATGAACATTTTTATAGCACCAAATAAAATACACACAATTTCTAATAACTCAAAAAGTGCTCCTGCTCTAATAAAATCCAACAAAAACCACTTTAAAAATACCAAAATTAATTCAAATTTATTTGTCTCCAATTTTCTGATGTAGGGAATCATGTTACCCTATTTTCCATAAATTTTATTTTTGGAGAAATATAATTTGAATAAAACTCAAATAACTCCAAATTGAAAATAAATTCAAAATAACTTTGAATTAAATTCTTTGAAACTCCCAACTCATATTTCATAAGTTTTGAAGAAGTCATTTTATCTTCGCTCGTGAAAATCATTGTTGCATGAAGTTTATGAATTGAAATATTTCCAAATGAAATTCAATTATTTCCAAATAACCTTTCATTTAATTTAAATGGAAGAAGTCATATCATCTTCGCTCAAGGGTTTTGTATTTGAAAATAATTTGAATTCAGGGAGATCAGAAAGCAAATATGAAAGTTTGGGAAAGTCCTTTTATTCCCTCTCATTTAACTTTCAAAAAGTTTCGAATTCACTCAGTTTCAGACAATCAATCAAACAATCAATCTAATCTATCTATTTATTATAACATTCCAAAATATAGAATTTTGGGATGTTACAAACCTACCACCCTTAAAATGAATCTCGTCCTCGAGATTCGGAGAGGCTAGAAAGAAATAGGTTAGGGTCGGGGTCTTCTCAAAATCCATCAATTGTCGCAGGAGGGGGTTTGGGGTGCTACCACCCTTAGAAGCATGGTTACTGTTCCATTAAAACCCTTATACTCCATTTTTATTGTTAACAGTGTCGGTCTTCTTGGATCTTTAGGATAATTCCTTATCCGGGCTCTTCAGGTAGTGGCATAACCTTTTCCTCAATTCTTTTGTCCTTTCATCCTGGTAAGGTTATTCCGAGACTGGGTCTTCTTAGCTGACGGGTCTGGCGCCAATACTAATCAACTATCGATACCTCTCATGGTGGTCAACAATTTATGGTTTCTCCTGCAGCAAATGGGTCTGGGTTGATCCTCACCGTATAACCTTCGGTTGGCAAAAGCTGCCTTATACAAGGGAAAAAATTGCTATACCATTCTAAGGTTTAAACATGATTTGATCGTCATCTCTCTACTATAGGTAAGTCACTCAGATTTACCATCCCACATAGTAAGGCGAATAATAAGAGTAAGTCGGTATGGTGATCAATCCACCCCGCACCCAAATCATTACCTTGTACATGGTTTAGCGAATCTCGCATTCTAACACTCGGTCATCCTCACAAGCATTGCAGAATTCCTCTTGTTGACGAACTAAGTTCGGATAATTCCATGGATTCTGCAAGCCAAACAAACATCTATCGTTCCTTCACAACTCTTAGGTTTTGCGTTACTCCTATAAAATCGTCTGTCGACAAAGGTATATCCTCTTCCAGGGTTCTTCCTTCAGCAAGAATGTGCTTTCTTCTTGGCAGGTCCTGGGGCCTGTGGGTTATGGCCCATCTCATCACTTGTAGTCCTTGAACTTATCATCGGGCAACTTATCATTATTCCAACATCCAACTTCCTAGCATCCTTAAAATTCAAACAATTGTACTGTCTCTTTTCCTTCTATTGGCACCAAACTAGGACATGATTACTCAGACTCATCATGGAGTTTCCCTTGATCCATATTTCCAACATCATACCTCCTTTATATCCAATAGTAATTCATCTCTTCATCCTCGTGGGATATCCCACATACCGAAATAAAAACTTATACTTATGAAATCCATATTCCACTTCGTGGAATATCATTATCCTTTCCAGGGTCAAGCGTCCTTACAGGGGAATATCAGCCATCTCTGCATGGCACTTCTTCAACTAGGAACCATGAAACACATCATGAACTCCTGACAGTCCTTCAGGTGACTCCAAATTGTTGGCCACTTCTCCCATACGCTCCAAAACTCGGTATGGTCCTACAAATCTCGGGGCTAACTGTCCCTTAACTCCAAATCGTTGAACTCCTCGTAGAGGGGCACACGAAGACATGCTCTGTCTCCAATTTCATAGACTACCTCCTTGAGTTTTTTTTTGAGTCTGCATAACTCTTCTGCCTGGACTGAGCTACCTTCAGTCTATCTCGAATCAACTTAATATTCTCTTCTGACTCCTTGATCAAATTTGGTCCAAACAACTGACGATCTCCACTTCATCCCACATACTCTTGGGGCATCACACATATCGAGACAAAACTCGTATTCATTTTGTCCGAAATCCACTCAGTGGGGTATCCTTATCTTTTCCAGGGGTCAACGGTTCTTACAGGGTACTACCACCCTTAAAATGCACAAATCTTCCATAGACCATATTTCCCATATCCTTAGAATGGCCAAAATTCTTCTTCATAGAGTAACAACTCATAAGATCCATATTAGTACCAACGATGCTAACTTTATTCATTCTCAAGTGATTACAATCTCTCACTTTTCATTACATGTCTCAACTCAACACCTCAATATAAAAGAAAATGTTCTCACTTCTACTACTCCATTTCTTTTGTTGCAAACTCAACTATCTAGCACAAGTTTCCTTCTCCTTGGGGCATTCTCTGGCAAAGTGCCCTGCTCCATTACAACTAAAACATATTACTTTTGACAAGTATCGAGGTTTCCTTTTTGGGCAACTGTTGAGGTTGTGCCCTGACTCCTTGCACCTGTAGCAGGTGATATTACTCAGGTCCCTCCTGGGCTCCAATCGGTTTCTCTTCCTGGACTTTTCCATAATCAGGGATTCTATTTCCTGTGGGTCATATTGTAATTCCTCTATCGAGAATTCTACTAGATCCCCATTCAAACAATTTTGGGAGATGTGTCCTTCTTCTCCACATGAATAGCAAGACTTAGTGCAGGGTTTACTCGGGTCCTCTTTTTTTAGGTGTGTCCTCCACATCTTCTTTCATCACGGGTTCTTCTATAATTTCCATAAGGGCTCCTTTCTTTACTTCTTTCTTCTGCTGTACGGTTCTTCGTACCATGGGGTAAATGTGACACTGAGTAGGATAGTGGGTAATCCCTTCACACAAGAAACAAGTAATCTGCATAGTTGGGCATTCTTCAACAGGGTGACTTCCTTCACAATTTGGGCATTCATCCTTGTGTTCTTTATGGGTGTGTCCTATTTCTCCATAAATCTTGCATGCACAAGGTTTCTTCATATCCTTTCCATAAGGCTTCAAATTCTGGGACAAATGCCGAGACTTTGGCAAAGTCAACTTAAATTCTTTCCAAGTGGTTACTCCTTGCCATCCATTGATGGTTCGGTACATCCTCCACCAAGTAGCAGCACCTCTTTCAAAGCACTGAAGAGCATGCTGGGTCATATCATTTCCAACTATAGGGTTATTCTCCATGTGATCCTCCATGTTCTGAATCCATTGGTCCATCTCTAATTGACTCATCGGTCCAGAAAATATAAGCTCATCTTCATTCATCCTCTATTGGGTCCATGGGTTTGGGGTAAGATAAGAGAGAGGGAGAGGGATGCACACAATACAAACAATAGCTTTGAAAAGACAGATTTTATTGTGGCTGTCGAAAAAACATCAAACAAATGACAGCTCACAAACTTCGTATCTAACGTAGGTATATAACAGGGGTTTGGTCTTCTAAAGGTCAATAAATCTTCAACGTCGCCAGACTCTTCAGGTCTTATTCATGTCTCTCATGGCCTCTTACGATCGTGCTTGTCTTTCTCAAATCCTTTTGCCAGCTCATCTCTATTGACGCGATGTCTCTCGTGACATCCTTTAATATTCCGGAGTTGTATTTCAAACTTCTAGGTTTCAACATCCTTGGCATGAACCATGGTCTAGTTCCTGACGAATCTCCGGTTTCTCGTGGTTTTGCTCCTCCAGCTTGGCTACTTTCAGCTTCTAGGTCCTGAGTTCCTCATGAAATACTTCCTTGTCAAAATACTGCTTCTTGTAGGTCCATCTTAACTTCTTGATGTAATACTCCAGATCCCGGTGATACACTTAGCTAAGGTTAAAACTGCATCCTTTGCTGATAGATGCTCCATCAGCCTTCTACCATCCAATCCTTCAGAAGAAATGCATGCTCAGCTCAGCTCGGTGACCATAGTATCAGTGGTGATGACATCACGGATAACTGTGTTTCTGCCCTTGTCATTGCCATGAGCTATCTTCCATAGTTGATATCTCCTGCCTTAGGGTTTTCTTGACAAAACTTTGAGGTTTTTAACTCTCCATGCTTGGTCTTTCTCTGATACACCTTGATCTCGGGTATTGACAATTTCCATGGTCTGCCAAGTTCCATAAGGGTAGCCTTCCTAGGTCATAAAAATCTAGGAATTCTTCAGAGCCTTCAAAATCTCCTAGTCTTCGGTCTTCAACCGTTGTAGTTTCCATTATTCAGATGCACGAAAAATATTCTTCATTCCGAAATGGTCTTAGTTGTCCGATATCTTGTACTTCTTGGAGTGGTCTCATCAGTTGAATCTTCGTGTGGTCAAAAAGGGAAAGGGGTATAGTCTCACTAAGAGGAAATTTTTGAATAAGCCTAGAAGAGAAGAGAGGTAAAAGATCTTTTTGAAAGGGAAAGTTGTAGAGAAAAATCTTTGCTATGGGCTTGCCAGTTTCTAGGGTCACGTCCTACAGTCAACATGTGCTCTGATACCATCTTGTAGCGACCCGACCCGAATGGATCAAGTCTCGGTGCTTAAGTGTCATCCCTGGATCGGTATGCTGACACACACAGTACTCGAGGATTTATAACAGAGGTAAATCACATGTAAAAGTAACGTAAATACTATTACCTCAATCCAAAATAGTGGAAGTAACAAGGTTGTGGATTCCCATTAACACCAACGGCAAAGTTGAGTGTAGAAATCATAACCCTAACGTATCACTTACTCGTCGTAAGATAACCTGCAACATGAGATGTTGCAGCCACAAAGGGTCAGTACATTGAATGTACTGGCAAATTCACACCATAGAGAATGATGAACAATGGCTATCACTACATGCATATTTGGCTGGTGGAAAAGCTCTATGGTTATAAGGTTTTTGCGAAAAGCCAATTTTTCCCTACTACAAAGGAATAAATTTTTATTTAACTACCATGGTGGTTGTTGAACATTGAGAATGGTTGACAGCATTCTCAATCCCAATTAAATAACATCATTAAACCCAACAAACTTAATTTAAAGTAACATGATGAGATCCACAGGATAATCCAAGAACTAGATACTCAAGATGTCCATAACCGGGGACACGGCTAATCATGATTAGTTTATACACTCTGTAGAGGTTTGCGCACTTTCCCCACAAGACTCGATCTCCTCCGTTGGATATCTCGCACTGCATGGTGTTTGAGAAACGGATGACCGAGACATAGTCTTTCAGAAGTGCTAGCACCTTACGATCGGGTAGACCGTACCACCTACATCCCCAACATCTGCTAGTCTACCATTGTAAGAGTTTGCACGACTTAGTCAACTATGCTAGAGCCCATAATAGCTTGTGGCTGCACATGGAAGTTTCTAGCATGAATAATCTCATGATCCCTTTGAGCCTGGGTGGCGGTCCAAAAGAAAACAGGCAAATCCTGGAATACCCAGGTGCCTAGACAGGCAATTCTGGAATACCCAGGTGCCTCAATCCACCCAGATGTGAGTTAAAGTTTCCACCTTAAGTAAACCATTAATTAACAATCTCACATCTATCATGAAATACTCTCAAAACCCAATCCACGTCTACGAGCATAGCATGGCAATGTAAGCATAACGTAAAAGTAACTCCCAAGGTTTTAATGCAGGGCAATAGGTTCCTACCTCATCAACTACTTCCCAATACCCACATGTTATCAATCCTACTCATGCAATGTTTGAGGTTGAAACTAATGCATAAAAACTGGGTGATAAAGGGGTATGATCAAAGCGTGAACTTGCCTGCAATGTTGATGAAGATGATTCGCACTCAAAACTCTTTATAGTTCTACTCGTCACACTCCGGTCAATCTATCGTAAGCAAGCAATAGTAACCACACATAAGCAATCACTCAAAAGATCAAAAAGATCGAAGAAGACGATTCGGAAAACTTCAAAACCAAGCAAATAACTCTTGCAACATAAAACAATTTCTAACAGTACCAAAATTATGTGAATTTGGCCTTATCAGAAACTTTAGGTCAAGAGCTTCGATTTGCAAAAAGAATCAACTGAAACGGAGCTACGAAAGTCAAGTTATGCTCAAAAGAAGTTTGAATTCAAATCTGTTCTAATTCAAATTTTAAACTTTTCAAAAACATGTTTGAGTTGGATTACTGGATAGAGGGATCATAACGAAGAAGTGGGCATTGGTTTCATTGAATTTGGACTAACGAGTAAAAAGTTATAGTCGTTTGAAACCGAGGGACTAATCTGTAAGAAAAACTATCATAGATAGGTCCCTAGCGAAATTTAAAAGAAAAGGATAAAAACTAAAGAACGAACGTTCGTTACAGAACGCTAACGAATGAAAATCGATCGCTACCATACCCTAACTAACGAACGACCACTAAATAAATCTAACTAAAAAGAAAAACCGGCTAAATGAAAAACCAAGGAAACCAAATAAAAATAAACCGGATCGGGCGGTTTATTACTGGTTCGGTGGTTTTCTTTTGAAAACCGGCGACGGCGTTTTTCAGCGGCAGCGGCGGTTACGCGGCGATCGCCGGAGTCGGGAGGACGACGGCGGCGGCTCCGGTGGTCGGGGAGGGCAACGGGGAGGTCGGGGAGGGGCGGCGCGTCGCGGCGAGGAAGATGGCTGCGTCGGCGGCGGTCCACGCCGACGGAACGGAGCGGCAGCGGTGAGCGGATCTTGCCGGCGGCGGCGGATCCCGGCGAGTGCGGCTGCGGTGGCTCGGCGAGATGCGGGGAGGAGCGGGGTCGAGGGCGCGGCGTCGGGGGCCCGCCTTTTAAAGGCCATGGGAGGAGGCGAGGGGTGGCGTGGGGAAGGGGTCTGGACGGAGGAGGCCGGGGCGGAGATGGCGGCGCCGGCGGAGTCGTGGCAGCTCGGGACTCCGTCCCGAGATCGGGGACAAGCGGGGCGCGGTGACGGGCCGATTGGGCCGTGGCCTGGCGACTGGGCCAGCCCGGTCCGGTCAGTCCAAAGTTCTTTTTTTTTCTTTTTTCTTTTTTTTAAAAAAACTTCCAGACAAATTAAAATAATACGGCAAAAATAAAAATATTATATAGGCATATAATATATCAAAATTTTCAATAAAAGATTCTCTACGACATGAACATTTTTATAGCACCAAATAAAATACACACAATTTCTAATAACTCAAAAAGTGCTCCTGCTCTAATAAAATCCAATAAAACCCATTTTAAAAATACCAAAATTAATTCAAATTTATTTCTCTCCAATTTTCTGATGTAGGGAATCATGTTACCCTATTTTCCATAAATTTTATTTTTGGATAAAAATAATTTGAATAAAACTCAAATAACTCCAAATTGAAAATAAATTCAAAATAACTTTGAATTAAATTCTTTGAAACTCCCAACTCATATTTCATAAGTTTTGAAGAAGTCATTTTATCTTCGCTCGTGAAAATCATTGTTGCATGAAGTTTATGAATTGAAATATTTCCAAATGAAATTCAATTATTTTCAAATAACCTTTCATTTAATTTAAATGGAAGAAGTCATATCATCTTCGCTCAAGGGTTTTGTATTTGAAAAGAATTTGAATTCAGGGAGATCAGAAAGCAAATATGAAAGTTTGGGAAAGTCCTTTTATTCCCTCTCATTTAACTTTCAAAAAAGTTTTGAATTCACTCAGTTTCAGACAATCAATCAAATAATCAATCAAATCTATCTATTTATTATAACATTCCAAAATTTAGAATTTTGGGATGTTACAAACCTACCACCGTTAAAATGAATCTCATCCTCGAGATTCGGAGAGGCTAGAAAGAAATAGGTTAGGGTCGGGGTCTTCTCAAAATCCATCAATTGTCGCGGGAGGGGGTTTGGGGTGCTACCACCCTTAGAAGCATGGTTACGGTTCCATCAAAACCCTTATACTCCATTTTTATTGTTAACAGTGTCAGTCTTCTTGGAGCTTTAGGATAATTCCTTATCCGGGCTCTTCAGGTAGTGGCATAACCTTTTCCTCAATTCTTTTGTCCTTTCATCCTGGTAAGGTTATTCCGAGACTGGGTCTTCTTAGCTGACGGGTCTGGCGCCAATACTAATCAACTATCGATACCTCTCATGGTGGTCAACAATTTATGGTTTCTCCTGCAGGAAATGGGTCTAGGTTGATCCTCACCGTATAACCTTCGGTTGGCAAAAGCTGCCTTATACAAGGGAAAAAATTGCTATACCATTATAAGGTTTAAACAGGATTTTGATCGTCGTCTCTCTACTATAGGTAAGTCACTCAGATTTACCATCCCACATAGTAAGGCGAATAATAAGAGTAAGTCGGTATGGTGATCAATCCACCCCGCACCCAAATCATTACCTTGTACATGGTTTAGCGAATCTCGCATTCTAACACTCGGTCATCCTCACAAGCATTGCAGAATTCCTCTTGTCGACGAACTAAGTTTGGATAATTCCATGGATTCTGCAAGCCAAACAAACATCTATCGTTCCTTCACAACTCTCAGGTTTTGCGTTACTCCTATAAAATCGTCTGTCGACAAAGGTATATCCTCTTCTAGGGTTCTTCCTTCAGCAATAATGTGCTTTCTTCTTGGCAGCTCCTGGGGCCTGTGGGTTATGGCCCATCTCATCACTTGTAGTCCTTGAACTTATCATCGGGCAACTTATCATTATTCCAACATCCAACTTCCTAGCATCCTTAAAATTCATCCAATTGTACTGTCTCTTTTCCTTCTATTGGCACCAAACTAGGACATGATTACTCAGACTTATCATGGAGTTTCCCTTGATCCATATTTCCAACATCATACCTCCTTTATATCCAATAGTAATTCATCTCTTCATCCTCGTGGGATATCCCACATACCGAAATAAAAACTTATACTTATGAAATCCATATTCCACTTCATGGAATATCATTATCCTTTCCAGGGTCAACCGTCCTTACAGGGGAATATCAGCCATCTCTGCATGGCACTTCTTCAACTAGGAACCATGAAACACATTATGAACTCCTGACAGTCCTTCAGGTGACTCCAAATTGTTGTCCACTTCTCCCATACGCTCCAAAACTCGGTATGGTCCTACAAATCTCGGGGCTAACTGTCCCTTAACTCCAAATCGTTGAACTCCTCGCAGAGGGGCACACGAAGACATGCTCTGTCTCCAATTTCATAGACTACCTCCTTGAGTTTTTTTTGAGTCTGCATAACTCTTCTGCCTGGACTGAGCTACCTTCAGTCTATCTCGAATCAACTTAATATTCTCTTCTGACTCCTTGATCACATTTGGTCCAAACAACTGACGGTCTCCACTTCATCCCACATACTCTTGGGGCATCACACATATCGAGACAAAACTCGTATTCATTTTGTCCAAAATCCACTCAGTGGGGTATCCTTATCTTTTCCAGGGGTCAACGGTTCTTACAGGGTACTACCACCCTTAAAATGCACAAATCTTCCATAGACCATATTTCCCATATCCTTAGAATGGCCAAAATTCTTCTTCATAGAGTAACAACTCATAAGATCCATATCAGTACCAACGATGCTAACTTTATTCATTCTCAAGTGATTACAATCTCTCGCTTTTCCATTACATGTCTCAACTCAACACCTCAATATAAAAGAAAATGTTCTCACTTCTACTAGTCCATTTCTTTTGTTGCAAACTCAACTATCTAGCACAAGTTTCCTTCTCCTTGGGGCATTCTCTGGTAAAGTGCCCTGCTCCATTACAACTAAAACATATTACTTCTGACAAGTATCGAGGTTTCCTTTTTGGGCAATGTAACACCCCGGATATGACTTTCCCAATTTGTACTCCAACTCTTGCCGTTTCCGGCGTTAAGTTATTTTACTTTCTTGGGTTCAGGTCTTTGTCTCCGTGTGTTGTTGTCATTGTCATGCATCTCATATCATGTCATCATGTGCATCGCATTTGCATACGTGTTCATATCATTCATTCGAGCATTTTTCCCGTTTCCATTTTGCATTCCGGCGCTTCGTTCTCCTCCGGTGGTCATTTCTACCTTTCTTTCGTGTGTGGGGATTAAACATTTCCGGATTGGACCAAGACTTGCCAAGCGGCCTTGGTTTACTACCGGTAGGCCGCCTGTCAAGTTTCATACCATTTGGACTTCGTTTGATACTCCAACAGTTAACCGAGGGACCGAAAAGGCCTTGTGTGTGTTGCAGCCCAACACCCCTCCAATTTGGCCCAAAACCCACCTAATCCTTCTCCATCATCTAGATCGTTCGATCACGATCGCGTGGCCAAAACCACACATCATTTGGACTCTCCTAACTCCCTCTATGCCTATAAATAGGTCCTCCTCGAAAAATCCGGATCCCCCTCGTCCAAAACCCGAAAAAAAATCGTCTCCGCGCCGGCCGGACACGTCCGTCCGGGCCGGACGCTTCTGCCACCGCCAACCCGCGCGCGCCACGTGGCGCCGTGCCCACATCGCCTGTCCCCGCCACCGCGCGGCCCGGGAGCCCGGAGCCGGCCCCCGCGGCCCGCTCCCTCGCCCCGCCTCCTCGCGCCCGAGGCGCCGCCCGACCCCGCCCGGCTGGAGCGCGCCGCCGCCTCCACCCGCCTCCGCCCGGCGCCACCGCGCCGCCGTCGCCGGTCATCGCCGCCCCGCCGCCCGGTGCTCGCCGCCCCGCCGCCGTCCGGCGACCTCCTCCAACCACCGCCTCGCCTCCTCGCGCCGGCAAGCTCCTCAACTCCGGCGGCCACCCCCCATTTCCGGCGAACCTCGAAAAGCGTGCAGATCTCAGATCCGAATTTGTCTCGGGTTGACTTTTTGCCCGAAACCCTAGTCCATATGCTCCTGTTCATTGTGTCGTATCTCCGCATCCGTAACTCCGTTTTTGGCATATAGCATATCAAAATGTTCATCTCAGAGAGTACATCATTTCATTCCATTGCATCATTTTCATTTGAGTTCATCTTGATGTACGAAATGCTGTTAGAAGAGGGATACTTGAGATAATTGCCAGATCTGCTACTCCATTTAGATATTTGTCATTTTTGCCATGATTATTGTGTGCATGATATGCCCATGAGTTCTACATATGTTTTGTTTAGGGTTTTGTCTTCTTTCCAGAGGTGCAACCCATGTATTTTTGTGATGTGTGTGGTGACTAGCACGAACTTGCAAAGTGAGACACTTGGTAAAGCTGATTTCAGGGACTTAGCATTTCCACTAAGTCCTTGAGCTGTTTATCTCATATGGCCATATGTTCATATTGTTTCCTGGTGATCCGTGCCTCTTTTGAGGATGATCAGTAAGGATGTTTTGTTAATATGGTAGTGCTCTATCCATCCATGCCTTTGTTTGCAATTATGGAGCACCCTAGCTTGAGTCAATCGAGCTCTACTTTTGCTACTTTGTGAATCTGGGCAGATTGTCTACTTGTTAGAGATTTTGCCGATGACGTTGTAGTTGATCCGTGCATGCTATGCCTTTGTTCTTGCCATGTTTAGCTTGCATTTTGTGTATTCTTGATGGGTGTATGCTTAGATTATCATGACTTGCGCCGTAGTGAGTGCATCGAGCTTGTAATCATGCCTACTTGATATCTGTTTTCAGCATGCTCTAGTTTTCACTAAGTTTGAGAACTGATTATGTTTTTGCCATGTTCACATGCTTGCAATTGTATTTTCTGATCCCTTTTGGATCAAGGTCACTAAGGGACTTTTGTTAAGCTATTTGACTAGCTCCATTACATGCTTTACTTTGCCATGTTCAAGTCCTAAAGCATATAGTTTTGTTGCTCCGAAGTGTGCTACCTGAGCTGAGATTCCAGACAAGTGTTAATTTCACTAAGTCTGAAATCTGTTTGCCATATGCATTTTTGCCATGCTTGTTTGAACCTGTTAATGGATGAATTGGCCGTAGCTCAGTGCTAGACTTTTGTTAAGCATCTTGAATGCATCCTTGCCATGTATTTTGTTGTCATGTTTGGGTGCTGTAGCATGTTCATCTCTTTGCATTTAGATGGCTACTTGCTGTAAATCGCAGACCGGTGTCATATTTGAATCGCTTGCCATTTCCAAACCGTAACTCCGATTCCGGCGTTCTTTATATCGTTTTCAAGCGATATCATCTCATCTTTCCAGTGGCACACTTGGATTCCCAAGTTGAGGCCAGGTTCATTCATTCCTTGTCAAATCTTGCATATGCATCCCGCATCGCATCCCGCATAGCATACCATCTTTGCATCATATTGTTTGACCCTTGCACATGGTTGATTGTGTTCCGTTTGCTTGTTTGTCTTGTTTGGGTAGAGCCGGGAGACGAGTTCGCTAACGAGGAGCCCGTTGAGTTTGCTTTCGAGGATCCAGTCAACTCTGACAACTGTGCAGGCAAGATGATCATACCCTCGAAATCACTACTATCTGTGCTTTGCTAGATTGCTCGCTCTTTTGCTATGCCAATGCTACGATGCCTACCACTTGCTTTCAAGCCTCCCAACCATGTCCAACCTCTAACCCACCATGTCCTAGCAAACCGTTGATTGGCTATGTTACCGCTTTGCTCAGCCCCTCTTATAGCGTTGCTAGTTGCAGGTGAAGATTGAAGGTTGTTCCTTGTTGGAACATTTATTTACTTGTTGGGATATCATTATATTTCCATGTTATCTTAATGCATCTATATACTTGGTAAAGGGTGGAAGGCTCGGCCTCTCGCCTAGTGTTTTGTTCCACTCTTGCTGCCCTAGTTTCCGTCATATCGGTGTTATGTTCCTGGATTTTTGTGTTCCTTCCGCAGTTGGGTTATAATGGGAACCCCTTGATAGTTTGCCTTGATTAAAGCTTTTCCAGCAATGCCCAACCTTGGTTTTACCATTTTCCACCTAGCCTCTTTTCCCTTGGGTTTCCGGAGCCCGAGGGTCATCTTATTTTAAACCCCCCCGGGCTAGTGCTCCTCTAAGTGTTGGTCCGAACCAGGCAGCCTGCGGGGCCACCTCGGGGAAACTCGAGGGTTGGTTTTACTCGTAGCTTGACCTATCTGAGTGTGCCCTGAGAACGAGATATGTGCAGCTCCTATCAGGATTTGTCGGCACATTCGGGCGGTGTTGCTGGTCTTGTTTTAACCTGTCGAAGTGTCTTGAAGAACCGAGATACCGAGTCTGATCGGAACGTCTTGGGAGGAGGTCTATTCCTTCGTTGATCGTGAGAGCTTGTCATGGGCTAAGTTGGGACTCCCCTGCAGGGATCTGAACTTTCGAAAGTCGTGCCCGCGGTTATGGGTAGATCGGAATTTGTTAATGACTGGTTGTAGATAACTTGAACCTTAATTTAGTTAAAATGAATCAACTGAGTGTGTTGCCGTGATGGCCTCTTCTCGGCGGAGTCCGGGAAGTGGACACGGAGTTGGAGTAATGCTTGCGCAGGTTGTTCTCTAGTTTCTCGCTCGCGCTTTGCCTCCTCTTCTCGCTCTCTTTTGCGAACAGGATAGCCACCATATTTGCTAGTCGCTTGCTGCAGCTCCACTTATATTTACCTTGCCTTACCTATAAGCTTAAATAGTCTTGATCACGAGGGTGCGGATTCCTGAGTCCCTGTGGCTCACAGATTACTATTACACCAGATGCAGGGCCTGATGATTCCGCTCCAGGTGACGCGCTCGAGCTCAAGTGGGAGTTCGACGAGGACTCTGAACGATACTATGTTTCTTTTCCTGATGATCAGTAGTGGTGCCCAGTTGGGGGTGATCGGGACCGTGTCGCATGTTGGGTTATCTTTTATTTTGGTGCCATAGTCGGGCCATGAGTGTTTGGTTGATGTAATGTTATTTATGTACTTGATTGATGTGGCGAGTGTAAGCCAACTATGTTATCTCCCCTTTATTATTTATATTACGTGGGATGTTGTGAAGATTGCCTCATTTGCGACATATGCCTTCAATGCGATTATGCCTCTAAGTCGTGCCTCGACACATGGGAGATATAGTCGCATCGAGGGTGTTACAAGTTGGTAATCAGAGCCTTCCCCGACCTTAGGAGCCCCATTGCTTGATCGTTTTAGCAGCCGAGTTGTGTCTAGAAAAATGTTTTGAGTCATTTAGGAATTATATATCGGAGAGTTTAGGAATTCTTTTTACTTCCCAGTCTCCTCATCGCTCTGGTAAGGCATCCTGACGTAGAGTTTTGACTCTTCTCTTCTCAAATTTCACTAAAAAAAATTTAGGATCACGCGGGTATCTTGGGATCGTTCCGATGGTTTTATGATGAGAACATTGTCTTGGTGCCTCCTGTCTGGGGTTTTGTGGAAGTGTCCCGGGGAGTTGAGCTCTGAGGTGTTGTCGTCATAATTTTATCATTGCAGTTCTGGAATACCTGAATTTAGTACGCCGACATCGAAAATCTCTTTTATGCAGTTCGTTGGCGAGATAACCTCGACGCCACCCAGTACTGGGGCGGGAGTTCGGGAGTATCGCCATAACTTGTATAACGGATGCTTTTCGAAGGTTGAGGTAGATGGTTTCCGAAGTTTTTATCGGTTATGTGTTGAAGGATGGATACAGCGGGATGTAGGATTTGCTAGATTTGGGTGAGATATTATGCTTCCCCTGTATCCCCAACACCTGATTGCATAACCGGAAAGGTTCGGGAGTTTCATAGGTGGGAATTCTAGTAGCTCTAGTTCTTCTTCCACGGATATTGATTTGAGATTGGGATTTCTTACCGATTATTCGTTCTTGATCCGTACCTTGTTGATTTATTTCTCTACCTTAATTCTAAATGGCTTCTCAATTTATGGATATGTGACCATTTCAAGAGGAATGCATTCGTTCATTTTGTTCGGATGTGAAGACTATTTGTTGCAATTTTCATTCCGTTGGATTCAGCTTCTTTTGTCTATCAATGTGCTAATGGATGTCAACCTCTCCAGGATGGCTTCTCCAACACGCATGACTCTGAATCCTGATCCGCCACCACCACCACCTCCTCCGGAGGCATGGCAAGCTGTGATGGCCGCAACCAATGCAAACACATAGTTGATCATGCAAATTCTTCAAGAGCGCAATCAAGGCAACCAAGGGAACCAAGGCAACAATCAGAATCATTTTGCTACACTCAACCAGTTCCTTGCTACTGGGCCAAAGACAATTATGTTGAGGCAACTGATGCTGACGATTGGCTCGTGGATCTGTGCAAACATTTCGAGTGCAGTAACGTCAGGCCTGAGGACTTTGTCAAGTTCGCTTCTTTCCAACTCAAAGATCAAGCTGCAGAATGGTTCCAGCAGTACAAGGATTCCAGAGGTGGACGTGTTATTACTTGGGATTAATTTCGTCAAGATTTCCGAGCTCATCATATTCCTCAGAGTGTGGTTGAAAGCAAGCGTGAGGAATTCCGCAACCTGAAGCAAGGCTCTTTGTCTGTCTATGACTACAACAAGTTGTTCCAG
Organism: Triticum aestivum; assembly: GCF_018294505.1. Taxonomy (NCBI): domain Eukaryota; kingdom Viridiplantae; phylum Streptophyta; class Magnoliopsida; order Poales; family Poaceae; genus Triticum; species Triticum aestivum. The sequence continues at coordinate 57,668,055 of NC_057803.1, forward strand.
AAGCTCGCCCTATTTGCTAAGCAGGACGTACCTGATGAGAAGAGCATGATATATCAGTTCAGGGGTGGTCTCAGAGAAGAAATCCAGCTAGCTCTTGTTCTCTTTGAGCCCTTGAGGTACGATGAGTTCTACAACATGGCATTGAAGAAAGAGGCTGCTCAACTGAGATGTGATGCTTCCAAGAAGCGTGTCCAAGATGCTACTCCTTCTTCCTCTACTCAAGTGGCCAAGCAGTAGAAGTATTGGCTTCCTCCTCCTCCGTTCCGTCAGCCGTATCAGCAGAAGAGCAAAGGTGGCAGTGGTTCTTCCCACCCACCCAACCCTGGCTTTCAGAACAAGACTTCGTCTCAAGCTCCAAGATCGAGTGCTCCGTATCACCGTCCGCTTTCAGAGGTCACGTGCAACAAGTGCCAACAGAAGGGTCACTATGCCAACAAGTGTCTCAATCAGAGGCGTCTTCCTCCTCCTCCTCCTGTCAGATCGGCTAGTACAGCTGTGGTCAAGCATAACCCCAAGCACGCCAAGGTCAACTTGATGAATGCAGCTCAAGCAGAGGATTCGTCAGATGTCATCATGGGTAACCTTCCTTTTAATGATATTCCCGCAAAAGTTCTTTTTGACACTGGTGCATCACATTGTTTCATGTCAAAGACATTTTTTACCAAGCATGAGTTTGTTTCGTCTCATTTGGGAAAACAAATGGATATCGTTTCTCCTGGCAAACGTTTGAGTGCAAGTCTGGAGGTGCCAGATGTTACTATCACCTTGGGCGACTACAAGTTTCTTTCTTCCCCAATGGTTCTTGGCAACTCGGATATTGATCTTATTCTCGGAAATGGATTGGCTTTATAAGCACAAGGCTCAGCTTGATTGTGCAGCCAGACAGATTCAATTGACTCATTCGTCTGAGGATGTAATTGTCTTCGCCGCTCGTGATGATACCATCCATCTGTTTTCTCTCAATGAGAAGGGTGAACTGGATGCTATCTCGCAAATTCTAGTCATTTGTGAATATTAAGACGTCTTTCCAGAAGAGCTTCCAGGAATGCCTCCGCACCGGCCAGTTGAATTCGTTATTGATCTTGAGCCTGGCACGGAACCTGTGTGCAAGCGTCATTACAAGTTCGGACCTGAAGAGTTGAAGGAGCTGAAGAAGCAACTCAATATTCAAGAGAGAATGGGTCTCATCCGGCCTAGTTCTTCTCCGTGGGGTTGTGGTGTTCTTTTTTTGAAGAAGAAGGATGGAACGGACCGACTCTGTGTTGATTACCGTCCATTGAACAAGAAGACCATCAAGAACAAATATCCACTTCCCAATATCAACGAGCTGTTCGAACAACTCAAAGGTGCCCAAGTATTCTCCAAGCTTGATCTCCGTATGGGTTATCATCAGATTCGAATCCGTGAGCAAGATATTCCCAAGACGGCTTTCAGGACAAGCTATGGTTCATACGAATACATTGTCATGTCTTTTGGCCTCGTCAATGCTCCTCCGACTTTCTCTCGCATGATGAACTTCATCTTCAACGCCTACACCTATGACTTCGTTTTGGTCTATCTCAACGACATTCTGGTTTTCTCGAAGAACAAGGAAGATCATGCCAAGCATTTGCGTTTGGTTCTTGATAAGCTGAGGGAACACAAGTTCTACGCCAAGTTCTCTAAGTGCGAATTTTGGCTCGATGAGGTTCTTTATCTTGGCCATATCATCTCGGCCAAGGGCATTGCCGTGAATCCTGAGAAGGTGTCTGCAATTGTGAATTGGGAACCTCCTCAGAACGTGAAGCAACTCCGTAGCTTCCTCGGTCTCGCAAGCTTGCCGAAGATTCATTGAAAACTTTTCTAAGATCGCGAAGCCTCTCTCTAATCTTCTCCAGAAGCACGTCAAGTACGTTTGGTCTCTGGAGTGTGACATTGCTTTCAACACTTTGAAAGAGAAATTGATCACTGCTCCAGTTCTAACTCCGCCTGATGAATCCAAGCCGTACGAGGTCTTTTGTGATGCCTCTCTCCAAGGTCTTGGCGCGGTATTGATGCAAGAGAAGAAAGTTGTTGCTTATACCTCTCTCCAGTTGAAGCCTAATGAGAAGAACTACCCCACCCATGATCTCAAGTTGGCGGCAATTGTGCATGCTCTTTTGACTTGGAGACATCTCTTATTGGGAAGAAAAGTGGACATTTTCACTGATCACAAGAGTCTCAAGTACATCTTCACTCAGCCTAATCTCAACCTCAGGCAAACTCGATGGGTCGAAATGATTCAAGAGTATAATCCGTGTATCGAGTATACTCCAGGCAAGGCCAATGTGATTGCTGACGCATTGAGCAGAAAAGCTTATTGCAATAGTCTGATTCTCAAGCCTTATCAACCCGAGCTTTGTGAAGCTTTCCGCAAACTTAACCTGCAAGTTGTTCCTCAAGGTTTCCTCGCCAACCTTCAAGTCTCTCCTACCTTGGAAGACCAGATTCGCCAAGCTCAGCTTCTTGATGCTATGGTGAAAAAGGTGAAGATTGGGATTGCCAAGAGTCAACCCAAGTACAAGTGCTACCGCCTTGATGACAAGGATACTCTCTTCTTCGAGGAACGTATTGTTGTACCCAAAGGTGACCTCCGTAAAGTGATCTTGAACGAGGCTCACAATTCTCTCCTCTCCATCCACCCTGGGAGCACGAAGATGTATCAGGACCTCAAGCAGGCTTATTGGTGGACTCGAATGAAGCGCGAGATTGCTCAATTCGTGAATAAATGTGATGTCTGCAGAAGAGTGAAGGCAGAACACCAAAGGCCAGCGGGTCTCCTCCAACCTCTTGCCATTCCAGAATGGAAGTTTGACCACATTGAGATGGACTTCGTGACTGGGTTTCCAAGGTCCAAGCATGGCAATGATGCTATATTCGTTGTCATCGACAAACTCACCAAAGTGGCTCACTTTCTGCCTATCAAAGAGTCGATCACTGCAGCTCAATTGGCGGAACTCTATACCTCTCGAATTGTCTCTCTGCACGGTATTCGACAAGTGATCTCTTCAGACCGTGGCAGCATCTTTACCTCAAAGTTTTGGGATTCTTTTCAGAAGGCCATGGGCACCAACATCCGCTTCAGCACAACTTTCCATCCTCAAACTAGCGGTCAAGTCGAGCGTGTCAACCAGATTCTTGAAGATATGCTCAGGGCTTGTGTGATTTCCTTCGGCATGAAGTGGGAGGATTGTCTTCCATATGCTGAATTCTCCTACAACAACAGTTTTCAAGCAAGTTCGGGAAGGCCCCATTCGAAATTTTGTATGGCAGGAAGTGTCGTACCCCTCTCAACTGGTCTGAAACTGGTGAACGTCAGCTTCTCGGAAATGACTTAATCACAGAGGTAGAGGAAATGTGCAAAGTCATTCGAGATAACCTCAAAGCAGCCCAATCCCGTTAGAAAAGAGCTACTATGATAGTAAGCACCATGATTTGGCTTTCGACATCGGAGATCATGTTTACCTCCGCCTCTCTCCTATGGAAGGTACTCGTCGCTTTGGTATCAAAGGGAAGCTTGCCCCTAGATACGTGGGACCTTTCAAGATTGTCAGCAAGAGAGGCGACCTCGCCTATCAACTCGAGCTTCCTTCAAACTTTGCAAATGTTCATGACGTGTTCCATGTCTCTCAGCTCCGAAAGTGCTTCAAGACTCCTAACCGCACCGTCAACTTCGAGGACATTGAGCTCCAAGAAGATCTCTCTTATCGTGAGCACCCAGTTGCTATTCTTGAAGACACTGAATGCAAGACTCGCAATAAGTCAATCAAATTCCTCAAAGTCAAGTGGTCACACCATTCCGACCGTGAAGCTACCTGGGAACGCGAGGATCACCTCCGTTCTGAGTACCCGGCGTTCTTTCAGTCCTAGATCTCGGGACGAGATCCTTTCGTAGTGGTGGAGTGTTGTAACACCCCGGATATGACTTTCCCAATTTGTACTCCAACTCTTGCCATTTCTGGCGTTAAGTTATTTTACTTTCTCGGGTTCGGGTCTTTGTCTCCATGTGTTGTTGTAGTTGTCATGCATCTCATATCATGTCATCATGTGCATTGCATTTGCATACGTGTTCATCTCATGCATTCGAGCATTTTTCCCGTTGTCCGTATTTTATTCCGGCGCTTCGTTCTCCTCCGGTGGTCATTTCTATCTTTCTTTCGTGTGTGGGGATTAAACATTTCCGGATTGGACCGAGACTTGCCAAGCGGCCTTGGTTTACTACCGGTAGGCCGCCTGTCAAGTTTCGTACCATTTGGACTTCGTTTGATACTCCAACGGTTAACCGAGGGACCGAAAAAGCCTTGTGTGTGTTGCAGCCCAACACCCCTCCAATTTGGCCCAAAACCCACCTAATCCTTCTCCATCATCTAGATCGTTCGATCAGGATCGCGTGGCCAAAAACCGCACCTCATTTGGAATCTCCTAGCTCCATCTATGCCTATAAATAGGTCCTCCTCGAAAAATCCGGATCCCCCTCGTCCAAAACACTAAAAAAATCGTCTCCGCGCCGGCCGGACGCTTCCGCCGCCGCCAACCCGCCAGAAAATATAAGCTCATCTACATTCATCCTCTATTGGGTCCATGGGTTTGGGGTAAGATAAGAGAGAGGGAGAGGGATGCACACAATACAAACAATAGCTTTGAAAAGACAGATTTTATTGTGGCTGTCGAAAAAACATCAAACAAATGACAGCTCACAAACTTCGTATCTAACGTAGGTATATAACAGGGGTTTGGTCTTCTAAAGGTCAATAAATCTTCAACGTCGCCAGACTCTTCAGGTCTTATTCATGTCTATCATGGCCTCTTCCGATCGTGCTTGTCTTTCTCAAATCCTTTTGCCAGCTCATCTCTATTGACGCGATGTCTCTTGTGACATCCTTTAATATTCCGGAGTTGTATTTCAAACTTCTAGGTTTCAACATCCTTGGCATGAACCATGGTCTAGTTCCTGACGAATCTCCGGTTTCTCGTGGTTTTGCTCCTCCAGCTTGGCTACTTTCAGCTTCTAGGTCCTGAGTTCCTCATGAAATACTTCCTTGTCAAAATACTGCTTCTTGTAGGTCCATCTTAACTTCTTGATGTAACACTCCAGATCCTGGTGATACACTTAGCTAAGGTTAAAACTGCATCCTTTGCTAATAGATGCTCCATCAGCCTTCTACCATCCAATCCTTCAGAAGAAATGCATGCTCAGCTCAGCTCGGTGACAATAGTATCAGTGGTGATGACATCACGGATAACCGTGTTTCTGCCCTTGTCATTGCCATGAGCTATCTTCCATAGTTGATATCTCCTGCCTTAGGGTTTTCTTGACAAAACTTTGAGGTTTTTAACTCTCCATGATTGGTCTTTCTCTGGTACACCTTGATCTCGGGTATTGACAATTTCCATGGTCTACCAAGTTCCATAAGGGTAGCCTTCCTAGGTCATAAAAATCTAGGAATTCTTCAGAGCCTTCAAAATCTCCTAGTCTTCGGTCTTCAACCGTTGTAGTTTCCATTATTCAGATGCACGAAAAATACTCTTCATTCCGAAGTGGTCTTAGTTGTCCGATATCTTGTACTTCTTGGAGTGGTCTCATCAGTTGAATCTTCGTGTGGTCAAAAAGGGAAAGGGGTATAGTCTCACTAAGAGGAAATTTTTGAATAAGCCCAGAAGAGAAGAGAGGTAAAAGATCTTTTTGAAAGGTAAAGTTGAAGAGAAAAATCTTTGCTATGGGCTTGCCAGTTTCTAGGGTCACGTCCTACAGTCAACATGTGCTCTGATACCATCTTGTAGCGCCCCGACCCGAATGGATCAGGTCTCTGTGCTTAAGTGTCATCCCTGGATCGGTATGCTGACACACACAGTACTCGAGGATTTATAACAGAGGTAAATCACATGTAAAAGTAACGTAAATACTATTACCTCAATCCAAAATAGCGGAAGTAACAAGGTTGTGGATTCCCATTAACACCAACGGCAAAATTGAGTGTAGAAATCATAACCCTAACGTATCACTTACTCGTGGTAACATAACCTGCAACATGAGACGTTGCAGCTACAAAGGGTCAGTACATTGAATGTACTGGCAAATTCACACCATAGAGAATGATGAACAATGGCTATCACTACATGCATATTTGGCTGGTGGAAAAGCTCTATGGTTATAAGGTTTTTGTGAAAAGCCAATTTTTCCCTACTACAAAGGAATAAATTTTATTTAACTATCATGGTGGTTGTTGAACATTGAGAATGGTTGACAGCATTCTCAATCCCAATTAAATAACATCATTAAACCCAACAAACTTAATTTAAAGTAACATGATGAGATCCACAAGATAATCCAAGAACTAGATACTCAAGATGTCCATAACCGGGGGCACGGCTAATCATGATTAGTTTATACACTCTGTAGAGGTTTGCGCACTTTCCCCACAAGACTCGATCTCCTCCGTTGGATATCTCGCACTGCATGGTGTTTGAGAAATGGATGACCGAGACATAGTCTTTCAGAAGTGCTAGCACCTTACGATCGGGTAGACCATACCACCTACATCCCCTACATCTGCTAGTCTACCACTGTAAGAGTTCGCACGACTTAGTCAACTATGCTAGAGCCCATAATAGCTTGTGGCTGCACATGGAAGTTTCTAGCATGAATAATCTCATGATCCCTTTGAGCCTGGGTGGCGGTCCAAAAGAAAACAGGCAAATCCTGGAATGCCCGGGTGCCTAGACAGGCAATCCTGGAATACCCTGGTGCCTCAATCCACCCAGATGTGTGTTAAAGTTTCCACCTTAAGTAAACCATTAATTAACAATCTCACATCTATCATGAAATACTCTCAAAACCCAATCCACGTCTACGAGCATAGCATGGCAATGTAAGCATAACGTAAAAGTAACTCCCAAGGTTTTAATGCAGGGCAATAGGTTCCTACCTCATCAACTACTTCCCAATACCCACATGTTATCAATCCTACTCATGCAATGTTTGAGGTTGAAACTAATGCATAAAAACTGGGTGATAAAGGAGTATGATCAAAGCGTGAACTTGCCTGCAATGTTGATGAAGATGATTCGCACTCAAAACTCTTGATAGTTCTACTCGTCACACTCCGGTCAATCTATCGTAAGCTAGCAATAGTAACCACACATAAGCAATCACTCAAAAGATCAAAAAGATCGAAGAAGACGATTCGGAAATTTTCAAAACCAAGCAAATAACTCTTGCAACATAAAACAATTTCTAACAGTACCAAAATTATGTGAATTTGGCCTTATCAGAAAGTTTAGGTCAAGAGCTTCGATTTGCAAAAAGAATCAACTAAAACGGAGCTACGAAACTCAAGTTATGCTCAAAAGAAGTTTGAATTCAAATCTGTTCTAATTCAAATTTTAAACTTTTCAAAAACATGTTTGAGTTGGATTACTGGATAGAGGGGATCGTAATGAAGAAGTGGGCATTGGTTTCATTGAATTTGGACTAACGAGTAAAAAGTTATAGTCGTTTGAAACCGAGGGACTAATCTGTAAGAAAAACTATCACAGATAGGTCCCTGGCGAAATTTAAAAGAAAAGGATAAAAACTAAAGAACGAACGTTCGTTACAGAACGCTAACGAACGAAAATCGTTCGCTACCATACCCTAACTAACGAACGACCACTAAATAAATCTAACTAAAAGAAAAACTGGCTAAATGAAAAACCAAGGTAACCAAATAAAAATAAACCGGACCGTTGGTTTATTACCGGTTCGGTGGTTTTCTTTTGAAAACCGGCGACGTTGTTTTCCGGCGGTAGCGGCGGCTACCACGGCGATCATCGGAGTAGGGAGGACGACGGCGGCGGCTCCGGTGGTCGGGGAGGGCAACGGGGAGGTCGGGGAGGGGCAGCGCGTCGCGGCGAGGAGGATGGCGGCGTCAGCGGCGGTCCACGGCGATGGAACGGAGTGGCAGCGGCGAGCGGATCTCGCTGGCGGCGGCAGATCCCGGCGAGTGCGGCGGTGGTGGCTCGGCGAGATGCGGGGAGGAGCGGGGTCGAGGGCGCGGCGTCGGGGGCCCGCCTTTTAAAGGCCAGGGGAGGAGGCGAGGGGTGGCGTGGGGAAGGGGTCTGGACGGAGGAGGCCAGGGCGGAGACGGCGGTGCCGGTGGAGTCATGGCGGCTCGGGACCCCGTCCCGAGCTCGGGGACGAGCGGGGCACGGTGACGGGCCAGTTGGGCCATGGCCTGGCGACTGGGCCAGCCCGGTCCGGTCGGTCCAAAGTTCTTCTTTTTTCTTTTTTCTTTTTTTTTAAAAAAAACTTCCACACAAATTAAAATAATACGACAAAACTAAAAATATTATATAGGCATATAATATATCAAAATTTTCAGAAAAAGATTCTCTACGACATGAACATTTTTATAGCACCAAATAAAATACACACAATTTCTAATAACTCAAAAAGTGCTCCTGCTCTAAGAAAATCCAATAAAAACCATTTTAAAAATACCAAAATTAATTCAAATTTATTTCTCTCCAATTTTCTGATGTAGGGAATCATGTTACCCTATTTTCCATAAATTTTATTTTTGGAGAAAAATAATTTGAATAAAACTCAAATGACTCCAGATTGAAAATAAATTCAAAATAACTTTGAATTAAATTCTTTGAAACTCCCAACTCATATTTCATAAGTTTTGAAGAAGTCATTTTATCTTCGCTCATGAAAATCATTGCTGCATGAAGTTTATGAATTGAAATATTTCCAAATGAAATTCAATTATTTTCAAATACCCTTTCATTTAATTTAAATGGAAGAAGTCATATCATCTTCGCTCAAGGGTTTTGTATTTGAAAAGAATTTGAATTCAGGGAGATCAGAAAGCAAATATGAAAGTTTGGGAAAATCCTTTTATTCCCTCTCATTTAACTTTCAAAAAGTTTCGAATTCACTCAGTTTTAGACAATCAATCAAACAATCAATCAAATCTATCTATTTATTATAACATTCCAAAATTTAGAATTTGGGGATGTTACACCGACGAAGGTAGAAATCAAGAAAAATATCAAGTGTTGATGGTAGACAAGACCACTAGTTTCAAGAAAAGGGCAAAGGGAAGAAAGGGAACTTCAAGAAGAACGGCAAGCAAGTTGCTGCTCAAGTGAAGAAGCCCAAGTCTGGTCGTAAGCCTGAGACTAAGTGCTTCTAGTTTAAAGGGACTGGTCACTGGAAGCGGAACTGCCCCAAGTAATTGGCGGATAAGAAGGATGGAAAGTGAACATAGGTATATTTGATATACATGTTATTGATGTGTACTTTACTAGTGTTTATAGCAACCCCTCAGTATTTGATATTGGTTCAGTTGCTAAGAGTAGTAACTCGAAACGGGAGTTGCAGAATGAACAGAGACTAGTTAAGGGTGAAGTGACGATGTGTGTTGGAAGTGGTTCCAAGATTGATATGATCATCATCGCACATTCCATATACTTTCGGGATTAGTGTTGAACCTAAATAAGTGTTATTTGGTGTTTGCGTTGAGCATGAACATGATTTGATCATGTTTATTGCAATACGATTATTCATTTAAGTAAGAGAATAAATTGTTGTTCTGTTTACATGAATAAAACCTTCTATGGTGATACACCCAATGAAAATGGTTTGTTGGATCTCAATCGTGGTGATACACATTTTCATAATATTGAAGCCAAAAGATGCAAAGTTAACAATGATAGTGCAACTTATTTGTGGCACTACCGTTTAGGTCATATTGGTGTAAAGCGCATGAAGAAAATCCATGCTGATGGGCTTTTGGAATCACTTGATTATGAATCAGTTAATGCTTGCGAACCATGCCTCATGGGCAAGATGACTAAGACTCCGTTCTCTGAAACAATGGAGCGAGCAACAGATTTGTTGGAAATCATACATACTAATGTATGTGGTCTGATGAATATTGAGGCTCGTGGCAAGTATCATTATTTTCTGATCTTCACACATGACTTGAGCAGATATGAGTATATCTACTTGATGAAACACAAATCTGAAACATTTGAAATGTTCAAAGAATTTCAGAGTGAAGTGGAGAATCGTCGTAACAAAAATAAAAGTTTCTACGGTATGATCGCAGAAGTAAAATATTTGAGTTACAAGTTTGGCCTTCGGTTAATACAATGTGAAATAGTTTCACTACTCACGCCACCTAGAACACCACAATGTAATGGTGTGTTCGAACATCGTAACCGTACTTTATTAGATAAAATAGTGCGATATATGATGTCTCTTACCGATTTACCACTATCGTTTTGGGGTTATGCATTAGAGACAGATGCATTCACATTAAAAAGGGCACCATCTAAATCCGTTGAGACGACACCGTATGAACTGTGGTTTAGAAAGAAACCTAAGCTGTCGTTTCTTAAAGTTTGAGGTTGCAATGCTTGTGTGAAAAAGTTTCAACCTGATAAGCTTAGACCCAAATCGGAGAAGTGCGTCTTCATGGGATACCCAAAGGAGACAGTTAGGTACACCTTCTATCACAGATCCGGAGGCAAGTTATTCGTTGCTAAGAATGGATCCTTTCTTGAGAAGGAGTTTCTCTCGAAAGAAGTGAGTGGGAGGAAAGTAGAACTTGATGAGGTAACTGTACCTGCTCCCTTATTGGAAAGTAGTTCATCACAGAAATCTGTTCCTGTGACTACTACACCAATTAGTGAGGAAGCTAATGATGATGATCATGTAACTTCAGATCAAGTTACTACCGAACCTCGTAGGTAAACCAGAGTGATATCCGCACTAGAGTGGTAGGGTAATCCTATTCTGGAGGTCATGTTACTTGACCATGACGAACCTACAAACTATGAGGAAGCGATGATGAGCCCAGATTCCACGAAATGGCTTGAGGCCATGAAATCTGAGATGAGATCCATGTATGAGAACAAAGTATGGACTTTGATTGACTTGCCCAAAGATCGGCGAGCCATTGAGATTAAATGGATCTTCAAGAGGAAGACGAACGTTGATAGTAGTGTTACTATCTACAAAGCTAGAATTGTCGCAAAAAGGTTTTTGACAAGTTCAAGGTGTTGACTACGATGAGAGTTTCTCACTCGTATCTATGCTTAAGTCTGTTCGAATCATGTTAGCAATTGCCACATTTTATGAAATCTGGCAAATGGATAAACAAAACTACGTTCCTTAATGGATTTATTAAAGAAGAGTTGTATATGATGCAACCAGAAGGTTTTGTCAATCCTAAAGGTGCTAACAAAATATGCAAGCTCCAGCGATCCATCTATGGACTGGTGCAAGCATCTCGGAGTTGGAATATACGCTTTGATAAATTGATCAAAGCATATAGTTTTATAAAGACGTGCGGTGAAGCCTGTATTTACAAGAAAGTGAGTGGGAGCACTACAGCATTTCTGATAAGTATATGTGAATGACATATTGTTGATCGGAGATAATGTAGAATTATTCTGCAAAGCATAAAGGAGTGTTTGAAGGGAGTTTTTCAAAGAAAGACCTCGGTGAAGCTGCTTACATATTGAGCATCAAGATCTATAGAGATAGATCAAGATGCTTGATAAGTTTTTCAATGAGTACATACCTTGACAAGATTTTGAAGTAGTTCAAAATAGAACAGTCAAAGAAAGAGTTCTTGCATGTGTTACAAGGTGTGAAACTGAGTAAGACTCCAAGCCCGACCACGGCAGAAGATAGAAAGAGAATGAAAGTCATTCCCTATGCCTTGGCCATAGGTTCTATAAAATATGCCATGTTGTGTACCAGATCTATTGTATACCCTATGAGTAGATCATTCCCTATGCCTTGGCCATAGTTTTGGCAAGGGAGTACAATAGTGATCTATGAGTAGATCACTGGACAGCGGTCAAAATTATCCTTAGTGGAATAAGGATATGTTTCTCAATTATGGAGGTGACAAAAAGGTTCGTCGTAAAGGATTACGTCGATGCAAATTTTGACACTGATCCAGATGACTCAAAGTCTCAACTTGGATACATATTGAAAGTGGGAGCAATTAGCTAGAGTAGCTTAGTACAGAGCATTGTTGACATAGAAATTTGCAAAATACTTACGGATCTGAATGTGGCAGACCCGTTGACTAAACTTCTCTCACAAGCATAACATGATCACACCCTAGTACTCTTTGGGCGTTAATCACAAAGCGATGTGAACTAGATTATTGAATCTAGTAAATCCTTTGGGTGTTGGTCACATGATGATGTGAACTATGGGTGTTAATCACATGGTGATGTGAACTATTGGTATTAAATCACATGGCGATGTGAACTAGATTATTGACTCTAGTGCAAGTGGGAGACTGAAGGAAATATGCCCTAGAGGCAGTAATAAAGTTATTATTTATTTCCTTATATCATGATAAATGTTTATTATTCATGCTAGAAATTGTATTAACCGGAAACATATTACATGTGTGAATACATAGACAAACAGAGTGTCACTAGTATGCCTCTACTTGACTAGCTCGTTGATCAAAGATGGTTAAGTTTCCTAACCATTGACATGGGTTGTCATTTGATTAGCAGGATCACATCATTAGGAGAATGATGTCATTGACTTGACCCATTCCGTTAGCTTAGCACTTGATCGTTTAGTTTGTTGCTATTGCTTTCTTCATGACTTATACATGTTCCTATGACTATGAGATTATGCGATCCCTGTTTACCGGAGGAACACTTTTTGTGCTACCAAACGTCACAACATAACTGGGTGATTATAAAGGTGCTCTACAGGTGTCTCCAAAGGTACTTGTTGGGTTGGCGTATTTCGAGATTAGGATTTGTCACTCCGATTGTCGAAGAGGTATCTCTGGGCCCTCTCGGTAATGCACATCACTTAAGCCTTGAAAGCATTGCAACTAATGAGTTAGTTGCGGGATGATGTATTACGGAACGAGTAAAGAGACTTGCCGGTAACGAGATTGAACTAGGTATTGAGATACCGATGATCGAATCTCGGGCAAGTAACATACCGATGACAAAGGGAACAACGTATGTTGTTATGCGGTCTGACCGATAAAGATCTTCATAGAATATGTAGGAGCCAATATCAGCATCCAGGTTCCACTATTGGTTATTGACCGGAAACGTGTCTCGGTCATGTCTACATAGTTCTCGAACCCATAGGGTCCGCATGCTTAACGCTACGATGACAGTTATATTATGAGTTTATATGTTTTGATGTACTGAAGGAGTTCGGAATCCCGGATGAGATCGGGGACATCACGAGGAGTCTCTAAATGGTCGAGACGTAAAGATCAATATATTGGACGACTATATTCGGACTTCGGAAAGGTTCCGAGTGATTCGGTTATTTTTTGGAGTACCGGAGAGTTACGGGAATTCGCCGGGGAGTATATGGGCCTTATTGGGCCATACGGGAATAGAGGAGATAGGCCAAAAGGAAGGAGGCATGCGCCCCCCCCTCTGGTCCGAATTGGACAAGGGGTGCAGCCCCCTTTTCCTTCTCCCTCTCCTCCTCTTTCCTTCACTCCTACTCCAACAAGGAAAGGAGAGTAGGACTCCCCCCTTGGGCGCGCCTCCTCCTCTAGGCCGGCCCCCTCCTCATCCACTCCTTTATATACGTGGCCAGGGGCACCCCATAGATACAACAATTGATCTCTTGATCTCTTAGCCGTGTGCGGTGCCCCCCCTCCACCATAATCCAGCTCGATCATATCGTAGCGGTGCTTAGGCGAAGCCCTGCGTCGGTAGAACATCATCGTCGTCACCACGCTATACTCTTATACTTTCATGTGTAGGTCGATTGCTTAACTAGTGCTAAGTAGATAAAATCTTCCAAGATGTAAAATTGGGAAAATGCTAGATTTTTATTTGGTCAAGTAATCCAATCACCCCCTAGACATACTTTCGATCCTACAAGTGGTATCAGAGCTTTGGTCTCCATTTGCCTTGATTTCCATAGCTTTGGTGATCATAGCCTTGGTTTCACAACCTAGGAGAGTATGGCATCTAGCGAGGGAAATTACCACCGTAGAGGTCCTTACTTTGAAGGTACTAATTTTGCTAGTTGGAAGCATAAGATGAAAAGGCATATTCTTGGACATAACCCCGCCGTTTGGGCTATTATGTGTATGGCTTGCAAGGTGAATTCTTCGATGGAAGAGAACTGAACCGTGAAAATAGCGCGGAAGAGTTGAAGATGTTGCAATACCATGCTCAAGCTTGCGATATCCTCTTCAACGGATTATGCCCCGAAGAATTCAACAAAATCAGCCATCTTGAGAATGCAAAGGAAATTTGGGATACTTTGATTGATATGCACGAGGGTACCGACTCCATCAAGGAATCCAAATTGGATGTGCTTCAAAGTCAACTTGACAAGTTCAAAATGGAGGATGGTGTCGCCGAAATGTACTCTAGGCTTGCTCTCATCACAAATGAGATTGCCGGCTTAGGAAGTGAAGATATGACCGATAGATTCATCATCAAGAAGATCCTAAGAGCCTTGGATGGAAAATATGATACCATGTGCACATTCATCCAAATGATGCCGAACTACAAAGATCTCAAGCCAACAGAAGTCATTGGAAGAATTGTTGCTCATGAGATGTCACTCAAGGATAAGGAAGAGCTTCACAACAAGTCAAGTGGTGCTTACAAAGCCTCATGTGATGCTCCTACATCATCAAGTGAGAAACAAGCCTTCAGTGAAGAATTGAGCCTAATGGTGAAGAACTTCACCAAGTTCTACAAGAATAGAAGCAAGGAAAGAAGTTCCAAGTCAAGGTCCTACAGTGAAAAAAGTGAAGGAAATATGCCCTAGAGGCAATAATAAAGTTATTATTTATTTCCTTATATCATGATAAATGTTTATTATTCATGCTAGAATTGTATTAACTGGAAACATAATACATGTGTGAATACCTAGACAAATAGAGTGTCACTAGTATGCCTCTACTTGACTAGCTCGTTGATCAAAGATGGTTAAGTTTCCTAACCATTGACATGGGTTGTCATTTTATTAACGAGATCACATCATTAGGAGAATGATGTCATTGACTTGACCCATTCCGTTAGCTTAGCACTTGATCGTTTAGTTTGTTGCTATTGCTTTCTTCATGACTTCTACATGTTCCTATAACTATGAGATTATGCATCCCCCATTTACCGGAGGAACACTTTGTGTGCTACCAAACGTCACAACGTAACTGGGTGATTATAAAGGTGCTCTACAGGTGTCCCCGAAGGTACTTATTGGGATAGCGTATTTCGAGATTAGGATTTGTCACTCCGATTATCGGAGAGGTATCTCTGGGCCCTCTCGGTAATGCACATCACTTAAGGCTTGCAAGCATTGAAACTAATGAGTTAGTTGCGGGATGATGTATTATGGAACGAGTAAAGAGACTTGCCGATAACGAGATTGAACTAGGTATTGAGATACCAACGATCGAATCTCGGGCAAGTAACATACCGATGACAAAGGGAACAATGTATGTTGTTATGCGGTCTGACCGATAAAGATCTTCGTAGAATATGTAGGATCCAATATTAGCATCCAGGTTCCGCTATTGGTTATTGACCGGAAACGTGTCTCGGTCATGTCTACATAGTTCTCGAACCCGTAGGGTCCGCATGCTTAACGCTACGATGACAGTTATATTATGAGTTTATATGTTTTGATGTACCGAAGGAGTTCGGAGTCCCGGATGAGATCGGTGACATGACGAGGAGTCCCGGAATGGTCGAGACGTAAAGATCGATATATTGGACGACTATATTCGGACTTCGGAAAGGTTCCGAGTGATTCGGGTATTTTTTGGAGTACCGGAGAGTTACGGGAATTCGCCGGGGAGTATATGGGCCTTATTGGGCCATACGGGAATAAAGGAGATAGACCAAAAGGAAGGAGGCCTGCGCCCTCCCTCTGGTCCGAATTGAACAAGGGGTGCGGCCCCCTTTTCCTTCTCCCTCTCCTCCTCTTTCCTTCACTCCTACTCCAACAAGGAAAGGAGGAGTCCTACTCCCGGTGGGAGTAGGACTCCCTCCTTAGGCGCGCCTCCTCCTCTAGGCCGGCCCCTCCTCCTCCACTCCTTTATATACGTGGCCAGGGGCACCCCATAGATACAACAATTGATCTCGTGATCTCTTAGCCATGTGCGGTGCCCCTCTCCACCATAATCCACCTCGATCATATTGTAGCGGTGCTTAGGCAAAGCCCTGCGTCGGTAGAACATCATCATCGTCACCATGCCGTCATGCTGACGGAACTCTCCCTCAACACTCGGCTGGATCGGAGTTCGAGGGACGTCATCGAGTTGAACCTGTGCAGAACTCGGAGGTGCCATGCGTTCGGTACTTGATCGGTCGGATCGTGAAGACGTACGACTACATCGACCGCGTTGTGCTAACGCTTCCGCTTTTGGTCTATGAGGGTACGTGGACAACACTCTCCCCTCTCGTTGCTATGCATCACCATGATCTTGCGTGTGCGTAGGAATTTTTTGAAATTACTACGTTCCCCAACAAAAAGATCTTTGAGTCGTGAACGAAATTGATATAATTGTGGAAGACCCGGACACTACTCCAATGAGTGTACGCCCCCTACAAAAGAAGAGAAGATTCACCCAAGAGGAGAAGTAGAAGAGAATAATCACCACCAAGAGAGAGAAGGAGTAGAGATGATCGTTATGAACAAAGAACATCACAGAGAAGTAAGGATTCGGAAAGGAAGGACAAGTCATCAAGGAGCTACACAAAACAAAGACATCAAGCTCATGTTGGTGAATGGGTATCCGGCTCCGACTCCAACAATCACTCTGAGAGAAGTTATCACTCCGACTCCGAATATACTCAAGATGAAGGTGTTGCCGGTCTAGCACTTGTGTCAACCAACTCCTACGACATATTTGACTCACCAAATGAAGGAATTGGAAGATGCTTCATGGCTAAAGTTCCAAAGGTATCACACCCCGAGTATGTTGATTTCAATAGTGATAAAGATGATTTTCTAGGTGATGATGATTTACTTGTTGACAACTCTAGTGATGAAAACTATGATGAACTTGCTATTAGTCATGCTAATCAAGATAAAACGAATGATGATGATAAGAAGGAGATTGAGCGTCTAACTAAAGAACTAAACACTCTTAAGTTAGCTCATGAAACTACATTGGAAAATCACCGAGAGCTTTTAAAGACTCATGAGAAGTTACGCTTTGAAAAGCTCAACCTTGAGCAAGAGCATGGGTTTTTTAAAGCAATCAATGATGATCTTCGCAAGAAAAGTTCTTCTTACATTACCAAGCGTTTACTCTTGTCTACTTACATGCCACAAGTTAAATCTAGCAACAAGAGTAAGAAGGATTCTTCTTCTAGTAGTAACAATAATCATGTTAAATCCAATGTTGATGCTTCTAGTAGTTCTCTTGATTTCATTAATGATTCTCTTAGCCAAGTTATACTTGAGCAAGAAAATAGCTTATTGAAGGGAATTATAGAGAAAGGTGTTTACAAGAGCCTTACCGGGAGTAAGCAATTTGAGGAAACTGTACACAAGCAAGGAAGGCACCAGAAGAATCAAGGTATTGGTTTTGAACGGAAGTTCAATGCTAATGGAGTTGAGTGGGAAGAAGATCAATACCCTAATACGAAGTTTGTTCCTCAACAAGAGATGTATGATCCTACTTATTTCCAAGGATCAAAAGCTCAAGATGATCTTCCACCACAAGACCACAAGCAAAAAGGCAAGGACAAGCTTCAAGAGGAGATTGATGCATTTGAAGAAGCTCCTAAGGACTAGGTCAAGTGGGTTCCTAAGACTACATCAAGTTCTACTTCATCAAGTACAACTACAACTCCCATCAAGATGATGTGCATCCCAAAGAAGAACTAGAGAGTTCTTGAGGGTGACTCCGCCAACATACTTCACTCATAGCATTTTTGGCGAGGACAAGTGCAAACAACTTTCACATCTTGCACTAGTTTAAGGAGTCACAAACCCTCTTGTTATTAAGACAAGGGACAAGGTAACCTATTGCCTTCATGGACATCATCTTGTGTGAACATCACTCTATGTCTATGGATATCCTTGTTTGTTCCTTGTGGGACTAACCCGTGTGGGTATTGAAAGTGCAACTCGCTCCAATGGATTGCTCCACATGATCTACATCAACATTGAGCATCCACATCTTCAACACCTACATGAAGTCATCATCGACAAAACCCAAGGTTAGTTCATCCCTCTTAGGGGGGATATCACATCTAGGGGGAGCTTTACTCTAATCAATTGAGCTAAAGCAACTCTAATGGTGTGAACACAACAATGCTTTATGTAAAAGTGGTAACCCCACTTGTGCTTAAACAATGAGTATGACCTAAAACCAAATGTTCTCATTTGACTCCTAAGTCAATATACTCATATATAGATGACCTAGTCATCGCCAATTGCTTGATAGATGCTAGAGTGTTTGTGCATGCTCTGCCACATATTTCATTTGCCGTCTTATTTCTGTGAGCATGTTGACTGCATATTTTACTCATTCGAGGACATCCACTTGTTGTTTTGATTGTTTGGCTTTTTCTCTTTTGCCAAGTGGATGGACAAGAATGCCTAAGAACCTTCTCTAGTTGTCTATGCTTTTCTCGTCTCAAACTCTATTCATGCTACATCACAAAGTTTGATCAAATCAGATTCAAACCACTCTGTGTGAGGAGCGCTTGGAGTCCCCGATTCGTCATAGACTTAAACTTCCAAAACCTCTCTGTGCATTTCGGTCTGACCGATCCATCCATTTCGGTCACACCAAGTTCACTGAGTTGATCTAGGTTTTCAATCTCGGTGCAACCGATTTGAACTTTTCGGTCACACCGAGTTGCAGTAACCGCTTGTGATTCTGCATCTCGGTGCCACCAAGTTGTTCCACTCGGTCACCACCACAGGGTCAGGACACATCTACCCATGGGTGAGATTTTAGAAATTTCTACAAACCTCCTCAGCCCGCGCGTGTCCTGCAATGCCGCCTTGGGTCTCCGGATCGTCTCCTTGTCGCCAGCGACCTCCCGCCACTAGTTTCCGTCGCCATCAATGGGATTCTACCCCGCCGTTGTCGCTGTAGCGAACTCCCGCCGAACTAGGGTATGAGTTTGACTTTGTCTGCTAATTCCTCATTCGAATTCTTAGCACATTGCTTTGCCATGAACATTACCAAGTATGAAATCAATCTATCCAGAGAAAACTCCTTTTAGGTTAGGTTTGATTCAAAAATTTAGGGTTAGGTCTCCACCGAACTCATCTCGGACCGACCGAGTTGTAGAAATATGTCCCACCGATTTGGCTTAGGCCATTGCATGTGCGCTTTTTTGTCTGACCGAAAACTGCAAATCGGTGTGACTGAATTCAATTCTCTGTGAAACCCTAGCAATCTCGGAGCCACCAAACTGTGACTCGGTCTGACCAAGTTCAGTAGTTTAGACTCCAACAGTTGCTTCGGTATCACCGAGTTTGACAAAACGGTAGCTCCGAAATGATTTCTGTGGAGAACTAAAACTAAGTTTTTGACTCACTTGTTTTGAAAAAACTCTGCACTTTGTGATGCTCATCTATTCTGCCTCATCTATATCTATTCACAGGGTTTGCTGTCAGCTTGATTGCTAGGATGTCCGACCAAAGTGATAGTCAGAACAAGTCAGAAGAGCAAGTGCACATGAGTGAGGGCACTAGTCCCTCAAGCAGCTATGATGAGGGCAGCAGGAGCACTCCTAGTAATTTGCCCAAGGCAGCCACCAGAACAAGAAAGAAGAAAACCTCAGATTCTGAAGATGAGGACTATGTGGTTGTTGAGGAGGAAGTTTGCTCCAAAAAGAAAGTGCTGAAGAAAGATTATGGTACTGGTGCAACAACTAAGCCTGGATTGACAAGAAGACCCCTGCCAAGAGGGTGCCAACCCTAAACGCAAGAGCCTCAACTGCTAAAATCCCTAAGCCAACCGAAGAGGTTGCTGGAGAGGGAAAGAAAAGGAAAGAGAGGGTCAAGAAGATAACTGCCAGAGTCATTGGTAGATGCTCTATAATGAGAGATCCGGAAGAAGATGAAGAGGAAGAGGATGCTGCACCAGCACCCAAGTCCCAGAAGCTTATGGGGGATGCCATTAAGTCAGGGGCTACCACTTCAAAGCCCAAGACAGCCCCCAAGGCTGCAGCTCAAGCTCAGAAGCCTTCTATGCCCAAGAGAAGCACCAGAAACATCCAGCTGAAGAAAAGAACAAGGCCCCAGTGCCTGAAGTTGAAGAAGATGCAGAAGCCCAAGTGCATAGAAAACTGAAACCCAAGATTCCATAACACAATGACACTCATCGAGTGGCTAAGGACATGAACATCGGGAAGGATGCGGGGTTGAGACTTTGGAGACAGTCTGATCCCTATGTTGTGAGGAGGAGGACTGCAGTGGACTATAGGTTCCACACCAAGGAACGGCAAGATTTCTATGAGACCATTTTGCTAGATAAGAAGCCTATAGTCTATGATATCAAATGGGTTGATTGGGAATTCATTGATGAGAATGAAGACTATTTCCCAGGAGTGCATCAAATCTTCAAAGCTTGTGGAGTTGATAAGTTTGTGGGACAAAAGCTTACCAAATAAAATGATGAGCTCATTATGCAGTTCTATTCTATAGCTCATTTCTATCCAGATGGTAGAATTATATGGATATCTGAGGGTACAAGGTACCAATCAACTGTTGATGAGTGGGCCAAGTTGATCAATGCCCTAGAAGAGCATGAGGATGATTTGGATGTGTATGCCAAGAAGAAGAAGGACCACAACTCAATGACAAACATGTACAAGGAGATCCCCGACAAAGCTTTGGAGACACACAAGCTTGGATCTGTTCATTATCTGTTGTCTGGCCTGCCTACAATCAACACAATCTTAAGGCATACTCTGTTACCAAAATCTAGAGATCACAAGATGATAAGAGGGCATTCAATCAACCTGCTGCAGATATTTGATGTTCCTCAAAAATTCAAAGTCATGAGTCTGATTGTTGAGACAATCAAGGGGACTGCTGCAGATCAGAAAAGATCTTGTGGGTATGCTCCACACATTCAAGTGCTCATCAATTCCAAGATGGGCACATGCACTTAATTGTTGGACAAGGAGCATTTACCATTGCACCCAGAATTTGAGGATACCGTAGTTGTGATGAATGAGGATGATCCTTCATCAGCACAAGCACAAGAGAAGAGAGCTAAGGCAAAGGCAGAAAAGGTTGCAAGGATGCCAAGTGCTGAGGAAGCATCTCGGGTGTTCTTAAAGAGCAAACAAGATCAGCTAGGTTATCTGATTCAGGCAACATTGAGGATTGAGAAGGCCTTGGCCACCCTGACTCGGAATCAGGAGAGCTTGGAAAGGATTTTTCAGACAAAGTTTTATGATCTTGATCTCAAAGTGACTGAGATACAGACTGCAGTCGAGCAGCTCTAGGAGGAAGCAGAGGAGAAGAGAGGGAAGGCAACTACGGATGCTTTTTAGCGAGTGCCAAGGAGTCAGAGGTCAGATGCAGTGCCGGTGTCAGATACAAGAGCTACTTCATTTGCACCAGCAACAACTTTTATGCCACCTCCAGCAACCACTCCACCAGCTCCAACTACATCCACTGATGCCTTCATCCTTATAGTTCTCTCTACACCACCTCCCAAAGACCAAGCCTGAGAGACGCATAGCACTATGCATTTTGAAACTTTTTGGTAACTTGTTGCCAAAGGGGGACAAATGTATACATCATAGGCTTCGAGAGAGAGAGTGTTTTGCTGCTTTGTCTCTCTTGCTATTTGGTTGAACTTTTGTGTGTGTGTGCTCGGTTGATACTCTTTATGTCTGTGTGAGATACTTGTATGATCATGTGTTTGATCATATTCTACTTTAATGCTTGCTTGGATGACATTATCTTGTATATCCCATATATGATCATTCACTTTGCTTGGTGATGAGTGCATGTTTTAATTCCTATCATTTTGAGCGCTCCACCAAGATGTATGTGACATGGAAGAGTGACCCATGATCCTAATCGATTGTGCATTTGCATTCAAAAGCAAATCTTAAATAATGCACAAATTTAGGGCAGCTCTTACTTATCACATACTTTTCAAAGTGATGATGTATTTAAATCTTATTATCATTTGTTGAAGCTTTGATCTATATGTTGTCATCAATTACCAAAAAGGGGGAGATTGAAAGTGCAACTATCCCTGGGTGGTTTTGCTAACTACCAACAACATATAGCTCATTGAACTAATACTATTTCAAGATGATCATTTAAGAAATTTAAATGATTGGCAAGGCATGGATTAGGAATGTGGACCCCTCAAAATGCTGAGGAGACACATTGGCTCAAGCTCAAGACTCTACATTTTCATTTTAGTGATCCAAGATCACATTGAGTCCATATGAAAAGACAATACTATTAAAATGGGATGAGGTGTTGCTTAATGACTTACTTGCTCAAAATGCTTAGTGATATGCTCCAAAAACCCACAAACACTTTATCATATCCACATATGTCCCAAACCAAAAGTCAAACTCGGCCCTGCCGAAATGTTCTATCCGGCACCACCGAGTTCACTTGACATAGCCACTGCCAGAAACCCTAGTCATTTCGATCTCACCGATAGGGATCTCGGTCTCACCGAGATGGGATTCCAAACTCTTTGTTTCCCTTCATAACGTTTCGATCCAATCGAGATGAGCAATCGGTCCCACCGAGTTCACAATGCAAACTCTCTGTTTCCCATTTGTAACGTTTCGGTCTCACCGAAATGAGTGACTCGGTCCCGCCGAATTTGCCTGACCAACTCTCTGGTTAGCTTATTACCAAAACGGTCCCACCGAGTTTGTGTAATCGGTCGCACCGATATTACGTTATGCCCTAATGCTAATGAAATCAGTCCCACCGAGTTCACATGTCGGTCCCACCGAAAAGCCCAACGTTCATATTTTGAACTGAATCGGTCTGACCGAGTTTTCTGATTCGGTCCCACCGAGTTTGGTAAATTGCGTGTAACGGTTAGATTTTGTGGAGGCTATATATACCCCTCCACCCTTCCTTCATTTGTAAGGAGAGCCATCAGAATGTGCCTACACTTCAGCATTCATTTTTTGAGAGAGAACCACCTACTCATGTGTTGAGACCAAGATATTCCATTCCAACCATATGAATCTTGATCTCTAGCCTTCCCCAAGTTGCTTTCCACTCAAATCATCTTTCCACCAAATCCAAATCTGTGAGAGAGAGTTGAGTGTTGGGGAGACTATCATTTGAAGCACAAGAGCAAGGAGTTCATCAACAACACACCATCTATTACCTTTTGGAGAGTGGTGTCTCCTAGATTGGTTAGGTGTCACTTGGGAGCCACCGACAAGATTATGGAGTTGAACCAAGGAGTTTGTATGGGCAAGGAGATCTCCTACTTCGTGAAGATCTACCCTAGTGAGGCAAGTCCTTCGTGGGCGACGTTGTTTTCCGGCGGTAGCGGCGGCTACCACGGCGATCATCGGAGTAGGGAGGACGACGGCGGCGGCTCCGGTGGTCGGGGAGGGCAACGGGGAGGTCGGGGAGGGGCAGCGCGTCGCGGCGAGGAGGATGGCGGCGTCAGCGGCGGTCCACGGCGATGGAACGGAGTGGCAGCGGCGAGCGGATCTCGCTGGCGGCGGCAGATCCCGGCGAGTGCGGCGGTGGTGGCTCGGCGAGATGCGGGGAGGAGCGGGGTCGAGGGCGCGGCGTCGGGGGCCCGCCTTTTAAAGGCCAGGGGAGGAGGCGAGGGGTGGCGTGGGGAAGGGGTCTGGACGGAGGAGGCCAGGGCGGAGACGGCGGTGCCGGTGGAGTCATGGCGGCTCGGGACCCCGTCCCGAGCTCGGGGACGAGCGGGGCACGGTGACGGGCCAGTTGGGCCATGGCCTGGCGACTGGGCCAGCCCGGTCCGGTCGGTCCAAAGTTCTTCTTTTTTCTTTTTTCTTTTTTTAAAAAAAAACTTCCACACAAATTAAAATAATACGACAAAAATAAAAATATTATATAGGCATATAATATATCAAAATTTTCAGAAAAAGATTCTCTACGACATGAACATTTTTATAGCACCAAATAAAATACACACAATTTCTAATAACTCAAAAAGTGCTCCTGCTCTAAGAAAATCCAATAAAAACCATTTTAAAAATACCAAAATTAATTCAAATTTATTTCTCTCCAATTTTCTGATGTAGGGAATCATGTTACCCTATTTTCCATAAATTTTATTTTTGGAGAAAAATAATTTGAATAAAACTCAAATGACTCCAGATTGAAAATAAATTCAAAATAACTTTGAATTAAATTCTTTGAAACTCCCAACTCATATTTCATAAGTTTTGAAGAAGTCATTTTATCTTCGCTCATGAAAATCATTGCTGCATGAAGTTTATGAATTGAAATATTTCCAAATGAAATTCAATTATTTTCAAATACCCTTTCATTTAATTTAAATGGAAGAAGTCATATCATCTTCGCTCAAGGGTTTTGTATTTGAAAAGAATTTGAATTCAGGGAGATCAGAAAGCAAATATGAAAGTTTGGGAAAATCCTTTTATTCCCTCTCATTTAACTTTCAAAAAGTTTCGAATTCACTCAGTTTTAGACAATCAATCAAACAATCAATCAAATCTATCTATTTATTATAACATTCCAAAATTTAGAATTTGGGGATGTTACACCGACGAAGGTAGAAATCAAGAAAAATATCAAGTGTTGATGGTAGACAAGACCACTAGTTTCAAGAAAAGGGCAAAGGGAAGAAAGGGAACTTCAAGAAGAACGGCAAGCAAGTTGCTGCTCAAGTGAAGAAGCCCAAGTCTGGTCGTAAGCCTGAGACTAAGTGCTTCTAGTTTAAAGGGACTGGTCACTGGAAGCGGAACTGCCCCAAGTAATTGGCGGATAAGAAGGATGGAAAGTGAACATAGGTATATTTGATATACATGTTATTGATGTGTACTTTACTAGTGTTTATAGCAACCCCTCAGTATTTGATATTGGTTCAGTTGCTAAGAGTAGTAACTCGAAACGGGAGTTGCAGAATGAACAGAGACTAGTTAAGGGTGAAGTGACGATGTGTGTTGGAAGTGGTTCCAAGATTGATATGATCATCATCGCACATTCCATATACTTTCGGGATTAGTGTTGAACCTAAATAAGTGTTATTTGGTGTTTGCGTTGAGCATGAACATGATTTGATCATGTTTATTGCAATACGATTATTCATTTAAGTAAGAGAATAAATTGTTGTTCTGTTTACATGAATAAAACCTTCTATGGTGATACACCCAATGAAAATGGTTTGTTGGATCTCAATCGTGGTGATACACATTTTCATAATATTGAAGCCAAAAGATGCAAAGTTAACAATGATAGTGCAACTTATTTGTGGCACTACCGTTTAGGTCATATTGGTGTAAAGCGCATGAAGAAAATCCATGCTGATGGGCTTTTGGAATCACTTGATTATGAATCAGTTAATGCTTGCGAACCATGCCTCATGGGCAAGATGACTAAGACTCCGTTCTCTGAAACAATGGAGCGAGCAACAGATTTGTTGGAAATCATACATACTAATGTATGTGGTCTGATGAATATTGAGGCTCGTGGCAAGTATCATTATTTTCTGATCTTCACACATGACTTGAGCAGATATGAGTATATCTACTTGATGAAACACAAATCTGAAACATTTGAAATGTTCAAAGAATTTCAGAGTGAAGTGGAGAATCGTCGTAACAAAAATAAAAGTTTCTACGGTATGATCGCAGAAGTAAAATATTTGAGTTACAAGTTTGGCCTTCGGTTAATACAATGTGAAATAGTTTCACTACTCACGCCACCTAGAACACCACAATGTAATGGTGTGTCCGAACATCGTAACCGTACTTTATTAGATAAAATAGTGCGATATATGATGTCTCTTACCGATTTACCACTATCGTTTTGGGGTTATGCATTAGAGACAGATGCATTCACATTAAAAAGGGCACCATCTAAATCCGTTGAGACGACACCGTATGAACTGTGGTTTAGAAAGAAACCTAAGCTGTCGTTTCTTAAAGTTTGAGGTTGCAATGCTTGTGTGAAAAAGTTTCAACCTGATAAGCTTAGACCCAAATCGGAGAAGTGCGTCTTCATGGGATACCCAAAGGAGACAGTTAGGTACACCTTCTATCACAGATCCGGAGGCAAGTTATTCGTTGCTAAGAATGGATCCTTTCTTGAGAAGGAGTTTCTCTCGAAAGAAGTGAGTGGGAGGAAAGTAGAACTTGATGAGGTAACTGTACCTGCTCCCTTATTGGAAAGTAGTTCATCACAGAAATCTGTTCCTGTGACTACTACACCAATTAGTGAGGAAGCTAATGATGATGATCATGTAACTTCAGATCAAGTTACTACCGAACCTCGTAGGTAAACCAGAGTGATATCCGCACTAGAGTGGTAGGGTAATCCTATTCTGGAGGTCATGTTACTTGACCATGACGAACCTACAAACTATGAGGAAGCGATGATGAGCCCAGATTCCACGAAATGGCTTGAGGACATGAAATCTGAGATGAGATCCATGTATGAGAACAAAGTATGGACTTTGATTGACTTGCCCAAAGATCGGCGAGCCATTGAGATTAAATGGATCTTCAAGAGGAAGACGAACGTTGATAGTAGTGTTACTATCTACAAACTAGAATTGTCGCAAAAAGGTTTTTGACAAGTTCAAGGTGTTGACTACGATGAGAGTTTCTCACTCGTATCTATGCTTAAGTCTGTTCGAATCATGTTAGCAATTGCCACATTTTATGAAATCTGGCAAATGGATAAACAAAACTACATTCCTTAATGGATTTATTAAAGAAGAGTTGTATATGATGCAACCAGAAGGTTTTGTCAATCCTAAAGGTGCTAACAAAATATGCAAGCTCCAGCGATCCATCTATGGACTGGTGCAAGCATCTCGGAGTTGGAATATACGCTTTGATAAATTGATCAAAGCATATAGTTTTATAAAGACGTGCGGTGAAGCCTGTATTTACAAGAAAGTGAGTGGGAGCACTACAGCATTTCTGATAAGTATATGTGAATGACATATTGTTGATCGGAGATAATGTAGAATTATTCTGCAAAGCATAAAGGAGTGTTTGAAGGGAGTTTTTCAAAGAAAGACCTCGGTGAAGCTGCTTACATATTGAGCATCAAGATCTATAGAGATAGATCAAGATGCTTGATAAGTTTTTCAATGAGTACATACCTTGACAAGATTTTGAAGTAGTTCAAAATAGAACAGTCAAAGAAAGAGTTCTTGCATGTGTTACAAGGTGTGAAACTGAGTAAGACTCCAAGCCCGACCACGGCAGAAGATAGAAAGAGAATGAAAGTCATTCCCTATGCCTTGGCCATAGGTTCTATAAAATATGCCATGTTGTGTACCAGATCTATTGTATACCCTATGAGTAGATCATTCCCTATGCCTTGGCCATAGTTTTGGCAAGGGAGTACAATAGTGATCTATGAGTAGATCACTGGACAGCGGTCAAAATTATCCTTAGTGGAATAAGGATATGTTTCTCAATTATGGAGGTGACAAAAAGGTTCGTCGTAAAGGATTACGTCGATGCAAATTTTGACACTGATCCAGATGACTCAAAGTCTCAACTTGGATACATATTGAAAGTGGGAGCAATTAGCTAGAGTAGCTTAGTACAGAGCATTGTTGACATAGAAATTTGCAAAATACTTACGGATCTGAATGTGGCAGACCCGTTGACTAAACTTCTCTCACAAGCATAACATGATCACACCCTAGTACTCTTTGGGCGTTAATCACAAAGCGATGTGAACTAGATTATTGAATCTAGTAAATCCTTTGGGTGTTGGTCACATGATGATGTGAACTATGGGTGTTAATCACATGGTGATGTGAACTATTGGTATTAAATCACATGGCGATGTGAACTAGATTATTGACTCTAGTGCAAGTGGGAGACTGAAGGAAATATGCCCTAGAGGCAGTAATAAAGTTATTATTTATTTCCTTATATCATGATAAATGTTTATTATTCATGCTAGAAATTGTATTAACCGGAAACATATTACATGTGTGAATACATAGACAAACAGAGTGTCACTAGTATGCCTCTACTTGACTAGCTCGTTGATCAAAGATGGTTAAGTTTCCTAACCATTGACATGGGTTGTCATTTGATTAACAGGATCACATCATTAGGAGAATGATGTCATTGACTTGACCCATTCCGTTAGCTTAGCACTTGATCGTTTAGTTTGTTGCTATTGCTTTCTTCATGACTTATACATGTTCCTATGACTATGAGATTATGCGATCCCTGTTTACCGGAGGAACACTTTTTGTGCTACCAAACGTCACAACATAACTGGGTGATTATAAAGGTGCTCTACAGGTGTCTCCAAAGGTACTTGTTGGGTTGGCGTATTTCGAGATTAGGATTTGTCACTCCGATTGTCGAAGAGGTATCTCTGGGCCCTCTCGGTAATGCACATCACTTAAGCCTTGAAAGCATTGCAACTAATGAGTTAGTTGCGGGATGATGTATTACGGAACGAGTAAAGAGACTTGCCGGTAACGAGATTGAACTAGGTATTGAGATACCGATGATCGAATCTCGGGCAAGTAACATACCGATGACAAAGGGAACAACGTATGTTGTTATGCGGTCTGACCGATAAAGATCTTCATAGAATATGTAGGAGCCAATATCAGCATCCAGGTTCCACTATTGGTTATTGACCGGAAACGTGTCTCGGTCATGTCTACATAGTTCTCGAACCCATAGGGTCCGCATGCTTAACGCTACGATGACAGTTATATTATGAGTTTATATGTTTTGATGTACTGAAGGAGTTCGGAATCCCGGATGAGATCGGGGACATGACGAGGAGTCTCTAAACGGTCGAGACGTAAAGATCAATATATTGGACGACTATATTCGGACTTCGGAAAGGTTCCGAGTGATTCGGTTATTTTTTGGAGTACCGGAGAGTTACGGGAATTCGCCGGGGAGTATATGGGCCTTATTGGGCCATACGGGAATAGAGGAGATAGGCCAAAAGGAAGGAGGCATGCGCCCCCCCCTCTGGTCCGAATTGGACAAGGGGTGCAGCCCCCTTTTCCTTCTCCCTCTCCTCCTCTTTCCTTCACTCCTACTCCAACAAGGAAAGGAGAGTAGGACTCCCCCCTTGGGCGCGCCTCCTCCTCTAGGCCGGCCCCCTCCTCATCCACTCCTTTATATACGTGGCCAGGGGCACCCCATAGATACAACAATTGATCTCTTGATCTCTTAGCCGTGTGCGGTGCCCCCCCTCCACCATAATCCACCTCGATCATATCGTAGCGGTGCTTAGGCGAAGCCCTTCGTCGGTAGAACATCATCGTCGTCACCACGCTATACTCTTATACTTTCATGTGTAGGTCGATTGCTTAACTAGTGCTAAGTAGATAAAATCTTCCAAGATGTAAAATTGGGAAAATGCTAGATTTTTATTTGGTCAAGTAATCCAATCACCCCCTAGACATACTTTCGATCCTACAAGTGGTATCAGAGCTTTGGTCTCCATTTGCCTTGATTTCCATAGCTTTGGTGATCATAGCCTTGGTTTCACAACCTAGGAGAGTATGGCATCTAGCGAGGGAAATTACCACCGTAGAGGTCCTTACTTTGAAGGTACTAATTTTGCTAGTTGGAAGCATAAGATGAAAAGGCATATTCTTGGACATAACCCCGCCGTTTGGGCTATTATGTGTATGGCTTGCAAGGTGAATTCTTCGATGGAAGAGAACTGAACCGTGAAAATAGCGCGGAAGAGTTGAAGATGTTGCAATACCATGCTCAAGCTTGCGATATCCTCTTCAACGGATTATGCCCCGAAGAATTCAACAAAATCAGCCATCTTGAGAATGCAAAGGAAATTTGGGATACTTTGATTGATATGCACGAGGGTACCGACTCCATCAAGGAATCCAAATTGGATGTGCTTCAAAGTCAACTTGACAAGTTCAAAATGGAGGATGGTGTCGCCGAAATGTACTCTAGGCTTGCTCTCATCACAAATGAGATTGCCGGCTTAGGAAGTGAAGATATGACCGATAGATTCATCATCAAGAAGATCCTAAGAGCCTTGGATGGAAAATATGATACCATGTGCACATTCATCCAAATGATGCCGAACTACAAAGATCTCAAGCCAACAGAAGTCATTGGAAGAATTGTTGCTCATGAGATGTCACTCAAGGATAAGGAAGAGCTTCACAACAAGTCAAGTGGTGCTTACAAAGCCTCATGTGATGCTCCTACATCATCAAGTGAGAAACAAGCCTTCAGTGAAGAATTGAGCCTAATGGTGAAGAACTTCACCAAGTTCTACAAGAATAGAAGCAAGGAAAGAAGTTCCAAGTCAAGGTCCTACAGTGAAAAAAGTGAAGGAAATATGCCCTAGAGGCAATAATAAAGTTATTATTTATTTCCTTATATCATGATAAATGTTTATTATTCATGCTAGAATTGTATTAACTGGAAACATAATACATGTGTGAATACCTAGACAAATAGAGTGTCACTAGTATGCCTCTACTTGACTAGCTCGTTGATCAAAGATGGTTAAGTTTCCTAACCATTGACATGGGTTGTCATTTTATTAACGAGATCACATCATTAGGAGAATGATGTCATTGACTTGACCCATTCCGTTAGCTTAGCACTTGATCGTTTAGTTTGTTGCTATTGCTTTCTTCATGACTTCTACATGTTCCTATAACTATGAGATTATGCATCCCCCGTTTACCGGAGGAACACTTTGTGTGCTACCAAACGTCACAACGTAACTGGGTGATTATAAAGGTGCTCTACAGGTGTCCCCGAAGGTACTTATTGGGATAGCGTATTTCGAGATTAGGATTTGTCACTCCGATTATCGGAGAGGTATCTCTGGGCCCTCTCGGTAATGCACATCACTTAAGGCTTGCAAGCATTGAAACTAATGAGTTAGTTGCGGGATGATGTATTGTGGAACGAGTAAAGAGACTTGCCGATAACGAGATTGAACTAGGTATTGAGATACCAACGATCGAATCTCGGGCAAGTAACATACCGATGACAAAGGGAACAACGTATGTTGTTATGCGGTCTGACCGATAAAGATCTTCGTAGAATATGTAGGATCCAATATTAGCATCCAGGTTCCGCTATTGGTTATTGACCGGAAACGTGTCTCGGTCATGTCTACATAGTTCTCGAACCCGTAGGGTCCGCATGCTTAACGCTACGATGACAGTTATATTATGAGTTTATATGTTTTGATGTACCGAAGGAGTTCGGAGTCCCGGATGAGATCGGGGACATGACGAGGAGTCTCGGAATGGTCGAGACGTAAAGATCGATATATTGGACGACTATATTCGGACTTCGGAAAGGTTCCGAGTGATTCGGGTATTTTTTGGAGTACCGGAGAGTTACGGGAATTCGCCGGGGAGTATATGGGCCTTATTGGGCCATACGGGAATAAAGGAGATAGGCCAAAAGGAAGGAGGCCTGCGCCCTCCCTCTGGTCCGAATTGAACAAGGGGTGCGGCCCCCTTTTCCTTCTCCCTCTCCTCCTCTTTCCTTCACTCCTACTCCAACAAGGAAAGGAGGAGTCCTACTCCCGGTGGGAGTAGGACTCCCTCCTTAGGCGCGCCTCCTCCTCTAGGCCGGCCCCTCCTCCTCCACTCCTTTATATACGTGGCCAGGGGCACCCCATAGATACAACAATTGATCTCGTGATCTCTTAGCCATGTGCGGTGCCCCTCTCCACCATAATCCACCTCGATCATATTGTAGCGGTGCTTAGGCAAAGCCCTGCGTCGGTAGAACATCATCATCGTCACCATGCCGTCATGCTGACGGAACTCTCCCTCAACACTCGGCTGGATCGGAGTTCGAGGGACGTCATCGAGTTGAACCTGTGCAGAACTCGGAGGTGCCATGCGTTCGGTACTTGATCGGTCGGATCGTGAAGACGTACGACTACATCGACCGCGTTGTGCTAACGCTTCCGCTTTTGGTCTATGAGGGTACGTGGACAACACTCTCCCCTCTCGTTGCTATGCATCACCATGATCTTGCGTGTGCGTAGGAATTTTTTGAAATTACTACGTTCCCCAACAAAAAGATCTTTGAGTCGTGAACGAAATTGATATAATTGTGGAAGACCCGGACACTACTCCAATGAGTGTACGCCCCCTACAAAAGAAGAGAAGATTCACCCAAGAGGAGAAGTAGAAGAGAATAATCACCACCAAGAGAGAGAAGGAGTAGAGATGATCGTTATGAACAAAGAACATCACAGAGAAGTAAGGATTCGGAAAGGAAGGACAAGTCATCAAGGAGCTACACAAAACAAAGACATCAAGCTCATGTTGGTGAATGGGTATCCGGCTCCGACTCCAACAATCACTCTGAGAGAAGTTATCACTCCGACTCCGAATATACTCAAGATGAAGGTGTTGCCGGTCTAGCACTTGTGTCAACCAACTCCTACGACATATTTGACTCACCAAATGAAGGAATTGGAAGATGCTTCATGGCTAAAGTTCCAAAGGTATCACACCCCGAGTATGTTGATTTCAATAGTGATAAAGATGATTTTCTAGGTGATGATGATTTACTTGTTGACAACTCTAGTGATGAAAACTATGATGAACTTGCTATTAGTCATGCTAATCAAGATAAAACGAATGATGATGATAAGAAGGAGATTGAGCGTCTAACTAAAGAACTAAACACTCTTAAGTTAGCTCATGAAACTACATTGGAAAATCACCGAGAGCTTTTAAAGACTCATGAGAAGTTACGCTTTGAAAAGCTCAACCTTGAGCAAGAGCATGGGTTTTTTAAAGCAATCAATGATGATCTTCGCAAGAAAAGTTCTTCTTACATTACCAAGCGTTTACTCTTGTCTACTTACATGCCACAAGTTAAATCTAGCAACAAGAGTAAGAAGGATTCTTCTTCTAGTAGTAACAATAATCATGTTAAATCCAATGTTGATGCTTCTAGTAGTTCTCTTGATTTCATTAATGATTCTCTTAGCCAAGTTATACTTGAGCAAGAAAATAGCTTATTGAAGGGAATTATAGAGAAAGGTGTTTACAAGAGCCTTACCGGGAGTAAGCAATTTGAGGAAACTGTACACAAGCAAGGAAGGCACCAGAAGAATCAAGGTATTGGTTTTGAACGGAAGTTCAATGCTAATGGAGTTGAGTGGGAAGAAGATCAATACCCTAATACGAAGTTTGTTCCTCAACAAGAGATGTATGATCCTACTTATTTCCAAGGATCAAAAGCTCAAGATGATCTTCCACCACAAGACCACAAGCAAAAAGGCAAGGACAAGCTTCAAGAGGAGATTGATGCATTTGAAGAAGCTCCTAAGGACTAGGTCAAGTGGGTTCCTAAGACTACATCAAGTTCTACTTCATCAAGTACAACTACAACTCCCATCAAGATGATGTGCATCCCAAAGAAGAACTAGAGAGTTCTTGAGGGTGACTCCGCCAACATACTTCACTCATAGCATTTTTGGCGAGGACAAGTGCAAACAACTTTCACATCTTGCACTAGTTTAAGGAGTCACAAACCCTCTTGTTATTAAGACAAGGGACAAGGTAACCTATTGCCTTCATGGACATCATCTTGTGTGAACATCACTCTATGTCTATGGATATCCTTGTTTGTTCCTTGTGGGACTAACCCGTGTGGGTATTGAAAGTGCAACTCGCTCCAATGGATTGCTCCACATGATCTACATCAACATTGAGCATCCACATCTTCAACACCTACATGAAGTCATCATCGACAAAACCCAAGGTTAGTTCATCCCTCTTAGGGGGATATCACATCTAGGGGGAGCTTTACTCTAATCAATTGAGCTAAAGCAACTCTAATGGTGTGAACACAACAATGCTTTATGTAAAAGTGGTAACCCCACTTGTGCTTAAACAATGAGTATGACCTAAAACCAAATGTTCTCATTTGACTCCTAAGTCAATATACTCATATATAGATGACCTAGTCATCGCCAATTGCTTGATAGATGCTAGAGTGTTTGTGCATGCTCTGCCACATATTTCATTTGCCGTCTTATTTCTGTGAGCATGTTGACTGCATATTTTACTCATTCGAGGACATCCACTTGTTGTTTTGATTGTTTGGCTTTTTCTCTTTTGCCAAGTGGATGGACAAGAATGCCTAAGAACCTTCTCTAGTTGTCTATGCTTTTCTCGTCTCAAACTCTATTCATGCTACATCACAAAGTTTGATCAAATCAGATTCAAACCACTCTGTGTGAGGAGCGCTTGGAGTCCCCGATTCGTCATAGACTTAAACTTCCAAAACCTCTCTGTGCATTTCGGTCTGACCGATCCATCCATTTCGGTCACACCAAGTTCACTGAGTTGATCTAGGTTTTCAATCTCGGTGCAACCGATTTGAACTTTTCGGTCACACCGAGTTGCAGTAACCGCTTGTGATTCTGCATCTCGGTGCCACCAAGTTGTTCCACTCGGTCACCACCACAGGGTCAGGACACATCTACCCATGGGTGAGATTTTAGAAATTTCTACAAACCTCCTCAGCCCGCGCGTGTCCTGCAATGCCGCCTTGGGTCTCCGGATCGTCTCCTTGTCGCCAGCGACCTCCCGCCACTAGTTTCCGTCGCCATCAATGGGATTCTACCCCGCCGTTGTCGCTGTAGCGAACTCCCGCCGAACTAGGGTATGAGTTTGACTTTGTCTGCTAATTCCTCATTCGAATTCTTAGCACATTGCTTTGCCATGAACATTACCAAGTATGAAATCAATCTATCCAGAGAAAACTCCTTTTAGGTTAGGTTTGATTCAAAAATTTAGGGTTAGGTCTCCACCGAACTCATCTCGGACCGACCGAGTTGTAGAAATATGTCCCACCGATTTGGCTTAGGCCATTGCATGTGCGCTTTTTTGTCTGACCGAAAACTGCAAATCGGTGTGACTGAATTCAATTCTCTGTGAAACCCTAGCAATCTCGGAGCCACCAAACTGTGACTCAGTCTGACCAAGTTCAGTAGTTTAGACTCCAACAGTTGCTTCGGTATCACCGAGTTTGACAAAACGGTAGCTCCGAAATGATTTCTGTGGAGAACTAAAACTAAGTTTTTGACTCACTTGTTTTGAAAAAACTCTGCACTTTGTGATGCTCATCTATTCTGCCTCATCTATATCTATTCACAGGGTTTGCTGTCAGCTTGATTGCTAGGATGTCCGACCAAAGTGATAGTCAGAACAAGTCAGAAGAGCAAGTGCACATGAGTGAGGGCACTAGTCCCTCAAGCAGCTATGATGAGGGCAGCAGGAGCACTCCTAGTAATTTGCCCAAGGCAGCCACCAGAACAAGAAAGAAGAAAACCTCAGATTCTGAAGATGAGGACTATGTGGTTGTTGAGGAGGAAGTTTGCTCCAAAAAGAAAGTGCTGAAGAAAGATTATGGTACTGGTGCAACAACTAAGCCTGGATTGACAAGAAGACCCCTGCCAAGAGGGTGCCAACCCTAAACGCAAGAGCCTCAACTGCTAAAATCCCTAAGCCAACCGAAGAGGTTGCTGGAGAGGGAAAGAAAAGGAAAGAGAGGGTCAAGAAGATAACTGCCAGAGTCATTGGTAGATGCTCTATAATGAGAGATCCGGAAGAAGATGAAGAGGAAGAGGATGCTGCACCAGCACCCAAGTCCCAGAAGCTTATGGGGGATGCCATTAAGTCAGGGGCTACCACTTCAAAGCCCAAGACAGCCCCCAAGGCTGCAGCTCAAGCTCAGAAGCCTTCTATGCCCAAGAGAAGCACCAGAAACATCCAGCTGAAGAAAAGAACAAGGCCCCAGTGCCTGAAGTTGAAGAAGATGCAGAAGCCCAAGTGCATAGAAAACTGAAACCCAAGATTCCAGAACACAATGACACTCATCGAGTGGCTAAGGACATGAACATCGGGAAGGATGCGGGGTTGAGACTTTGGAGACAGTCTGATCCCTATGTTGTGAGGAGGAGGACTGCAGTGGACTATAGGTTCCACACCAAGGAACGGCAAGATTTCTATGAGACCATTTTGCTAGATAAGAAGCCTATAGTCTATGATATCAAATGGGTTGATTGGGAATTCATTGATGAGAATGAAGACTATTTCCCAGGAGTGCATCAAATCTTCAAAGCTTGTGGAGTTGATAAGTTTGTGGGACAAAAGCTTACCAAATAAAATGATGAGCTCATTATGCAGTTCTATTCTATAGCTCATTTCTATCCAGATGGTAGAATTATATGGATATCTGAGGGTACAAGGTACCAATCAACTGTTGATGAGTGGGCCAAGTTGATCAATGCCCTAGAAGAGCATGAGGATGATTTGGATGTGTATGCCAAGAAGAAGAAGGACCACAACTCAATGACAAACATGTACAAGGAGATCCCCGACAAAGCTTTGGAGACACACAAGCTTGGATCTGTTCATTATCTGTTGTCTGGCCTGCCTACAATCAACACAATCTTAAGGCATACTCTGTTACCAAAATCTAGAGATCACAAGATGATAAGAGGGCATTCAATCAACCTGCTGCAGATATTTGATGTTCCTCAAAAATTCAAAGTCATGAGTCTGATTGTTGAGACAATCAAGGGGACTGCTGCAGATCAGAAAAGATCTTGTGGGTATGCTCCACACATTCAAGTGCTCATCAATTCCAAGATGGGCACATGCACTTAATTGTTGGACAAGGAGCATTTACCATTGCACCCAGAATTTGAGGATACCGTAGTTGTGATGAATGAGGATGATCCTTCATCAGCACAAGCACAAGAGAAGAGAGCTAAGGCAAAGGCAGAAAAGGTTGCAAGGATGCCAAGTGCTGAGGAAGCATCTCGGGTGTTCTTAAAGAGCAAACAAGATCAGCTAGGTTATCTGATTCAGGCAACATTGAGGATTGAGAAGGCCTTGGCCACCCTGACTCGGAATCAGGAGAGCTTGGAAAGGATTTTTCAGACAAAGTTTTATGATCTTGATCTCAAAGTGACTGAGATACAGACTGCAGTCGAGCAGCTCTAGGAGGAAGCAGAGGAGAAGAGAGGGAAGGCAACTACGGATGCTTTTTAGCGAGTGCCAAGGAGTCAGAGGTCAGATGCAGTGCCGGTGTCAGATACAAGAGCTACTTCATTTGCACCAGCAACAACTTTTATGCCACCTCCAGCAACCACTCCACCAGCTCCAACTACATCCACTGATGCCTTCATCCTTATAGTTCTCTCTACACCACCTCCCAAAGACCAAGCCTGAGAGACGCATAGCACTATGCATTTTGAAACTTTTTGGTAACTTGTTGCCAAAGGGGGACAAATGTATACATCATAGGCTTCGAGAGAGAGAGTGTTTTGCTGCTTTGTCTCTCTTGCTATTTGGTTGAACTTTTGTGTGTGTGTGCTCGGTTGATACTCTTTATGTCTGTGTGAGATACTTGTATGATCATGTGTTTGATCATATTCTACTTTAATGCTTGCTTGGATGACATTATCTTGTATATCCCATATATGATCATTCACTTTGCTTGGTGATGAGTGCATGTTTTAATTCCTATCATTTTGAGCGCTCCACCAAGATGTATGTGACATGGAAGAGTGACCCATGATCCTAATCGATTGTGCATTTGCATTCAAAAGCAAATCTTAAATAATGCACAAATTTAGGGGCAGCTCTTACTTATCACATACTTTTCAAAGTGATGATGTATTTAAATCTTATTATCATTTGTTGAAGCTTTGATCTATATGTTGTCATCAATTACCAAAAAGGGGGAGATTGAAAGTGCAACTATCCCTGGGTGGTTTTGCTAACTACCAACAACATATAGCTCATTGAACTAATACTATTTCAAGATGATCATTTAAGAAATTTAAATGATTGGCAAGGCATGGATTAGGAATGTGGACCCCTCAAAATGCTGAGGAGACACATTGGCTCAAGCTCAAGACTCTACATTTTCATTTTAGTGATCCAAGATCACATTGAGTCCATATGAAAAGACAATACTATTAAAATGGGATGAGGTGTTGCTTAATGACTTACTTGCTCAAAATGCTTAGTGATATGCTCCAAAAACCCACAAACACTTTATCATATCCACATATGTCCCAAACCAAAAGTCAAACTCGGCCCTGCCGAAATGTTCTATCCGGCACCACCGAGTTCACTTGACATAGCCACTGCCAGAAACCCTAGTCATTTCGATCTCACCGATAGGGATCTCGGTCTCACCGAGATGGGATTCCAAACTCTTTGTTTCCCTTCATAACGTTTCGATCCAATCGAGATGAGCAATCGGTCCCACCGAGTTCACAATGCAAACTCTCTGTTTCCCATTTGTAACGTTTCGGTCTCACCGAAATGAGTGACTCGGTCCCGCCGAATTTGCCTGACCAACTCTCTGGTTAGCTTATTACCAAAACGGTCCCACCGAGTTTGTGTAATCGGTCGCACCGATATTACGTTATGCCCTAATGCTAATGAAATCAGTCCCACCGAGTTCACATGTCGGTCCCACCGAAAAGCCCAACGTTCATATTTTGAACTGAATCGGTCTGACCGAGTTTTCTGATTCGGTCCCACCGAGTTTGGTAAATTGCGTGTAACGGTTAGATTTTGTGGAGGCTATATATACCCCTCCACCCTTCCTTCATTTGTAAGGAGAGCCATCAGAATGTGCCTACACTTCAGCATTCATTTTTTGAGAGAGAACCACCTACTCATGTGTTGAGACCAAGATATTCCATTCCAACCATATGAATCTTGATCTCTAGCCTTCCCCAAGTTGCTTTCCACTCAAATCATCTTTCCACCAAATCCAAATCTGTGAGAGAGAGTTGAGTGTTGGGGAGACTATCATTTGAAGCACAAGAGCAAGGAGTTCATCAACAACACACCATCTATTACCTTTTGGAGAGTGGTGTCTCCTAGATTGGTTAGGTGTCACTTGGGAGCCACCGACAAGATTATGGAGTTGAACCAAGGAGTTTGTATGGGCAAGGAGATCTCCTACTTTGTGAAGATCTACCCTAGTGAGGCAAGTCCTTCGTGGGCGATGGCCATGGTGGGATAGACAAGGTTGCTTCTTCGTGGACCCTTCGTGGGTGGAGCCCTCCGTGGACTCGCGCAACTGTTACCCTTTGTGGGTTGAAGTCTCCATCAATGTGGATGTACGATAGCACCACCTATCAGAACCACGCCAAAAATCTTCGTGTCTACATTGTGTTTGCTCCCTCCAAACTCCTTCCTTTACCTTCACATGCAAATGTTTTACATTCCGCTGCTATACTCTTAGACTTGCATGTGTAGGTTGATTGCTTGACTTGCAATAAGTTGATAAAATCTGCCAAGACTAAAAATTGGGAAAAGGCTAGATTTTTATTTGGTCAAGTAGTCTAATCACCCCCCTCTAGACATACTTTCGGTCCTACACCTCGTGGCTCACATATTACTACAACAACAGTTGCATGTACAAGTAATGTGATGATCTGACATGAGTGCGATGCTTGATTTCTTTTGGAGTTCTTCTTCTTCTTCGATCAAGGGATTATGTTCCGGGTCGGGGAGCCTGGGATTAGCAGGGTGGATGTCATTCTTCTTTTTGTTTGATTTCATCCGTAGTCGGATCCTGCTCTTCTGTATGATGGTTGCCATGTTTTGATGTATTGTTGTATGAATGATGTAGCTTGTGGCGAGTGTAAGCCTTTATGTTGTACTCTCATCTATTCAGTACATGGTATGTTGTAATGATATCCACCTTGCTATGCGCTTGAAATGCGATTGTGCCCCGATCATGAGTTCATCACGTGGTTCGGATAGAATCGCATCTTGGGTGCTACAGATGCCTACACCAACTAGAGAGGAAATTAATGATAATGATCATGAAACTTTAGATCAAGTTACTACCGAACCTCGTAGGTCAACCAGAGCATGTTCCACACCAGAGTGGTACAGTAATCCTGTTCTGGAAGTCATGTTACTATACCATGATGAACCTAAAAACTATGAGGAAGCGATGATGAGCCCAGATTTCGATAAATGGCTTGAGGCCATGAAATCTGAGATAGGATCCATGTATGAGAACAAAGTGTGGACTTGCCCGATGATCGACAAGCCATTGAGAATAAATGGATCTTCAAGAGGAAGATAGACGCTAATGATAGTGTTACTATCTACAAAGCTCGACTGGTCGCAAAAATGTTTTCGACAAGTTTAAGGTGTTGACTACGATGAGATTTTCTCACTCATAGCGATGCTTAAGTTTGTCCGAATCATGTTAGCAATTGCCACATTTTATGAAATCTGGCATATGGATGTCCAAACTGCATTCCTTAATGGATATCTTAAAGAAGAGTTGTATATGATGCAACCAGAAGGTTTTGTCGATCCTAAAGGTGCTAACAAAGTGTGCAAGCTCAAAGGATTCATTTATGGACTGGTGCAAGCATCTCGGAGTTGGAATATACGCCTTGATGAGGTGATCAAAGCATACAGTTTTATACAGACTTTTAGATAAGCCTGTATTTACAAGAAAGTGAGTGGGAGCTCTGTAGCATTTATGATATTATATGTGGATGGCATATTGTTGATCGGGAATGATATAGAATTTCTAGATAGCATAAAAGGATACTTGAATACGATTTTTTTCAATAAAAGACCTCGGTGAAGTTGCTTATATATTGAGCATCAAGATCTATAGAGATAGATCAAGACGCTTGATAGGACTTTCACAAAGCACATACCTTGACAAGATTCTGAAGGAGTTCAAAATGGATCGATCAAAGAAAGGGTTCTTACCTATGTTACAAGGTGTGAAGTTGAGTAAGACTCAAAACCCGACCACAGCATAATATATAGAGAGAATGAAAGTCATTCCTTATGCCTCAGCCATAAGTTCTATAAATTATGATATGTTGTGTACCAGACCTATTGTATACCTTACCATGAGTTTGGCAAGGGGGTACGATAGTGATCCAAGAGTGGTTCACTGGACATCGGTCAAAGTTATCCTTAGTTACCTAAGAGGACTAAGGAAATATTTCTCGATTATGGAGGTGATAAAGATAAATAGTTCGTTGTAAAGAGTTACATCGATGCAAGCTTTGCCACTAATCCAGATGACTCTAAGTCTTGATCTGGATACATACTGAAAGTGGGAGTAATTTGCTAGAGTAGCTCCGTGCAGAGCATTGTAGACATAGAAAATTTGCAAAATACATACGGATCTGAATGTGGCAGACCTGTTGACTAAACTTCTCTCACAAGCAAAACATGATCACACCTTAGTACTCTTCGGGTGTTAATGACATAGCGATGTGAACTAGATTATTGACTCTAGTAAACCCTTTGGGTGTTGGTCACATGGAGATGTGAACTATGGGAATTAATCACATAAAGATGTGAACTATTGGTGTTAAATCGCATGGCGATATGAACTAGATTATTGACTCTAGTGCAAGTGGGAGACTGAAGGAAATATGCCCTAAAGGCAATAATAAAGTTGTTATTTTATATTTCCTTATAGCATGATAAATGTTTATTATTCATGCTACAATTGTATTAACCGGAAACTTGATACATGCGTGGATACATACACAAAACACCGTGTCCCTAGTAAGCCTCTACTAGACTAGCTCGTTAATCAAAGATGGTTAAGTTTCCTAACCATAGACATGTGTTGTCATTTGATGAACGGGATCACATCAGTAGGAGAATGGTGTGATGGACAAGACCCATCTGTTATCTTAGCATAATGATCGTTAAGTTTTATTGCTATTGCTTTCTTCCTGTCATATACATATTCCTTTGACTATGAGATTATGCAATTCCCGGATACCAGAGGAATACCTTGTGTGCTATCAAACGTCCCAACGTAACTGGGTGATCATAAATATGCTCTATAGGTATCTCCGAAGGTGTTTGTTGGGTTGGCATAGATCGAGATTAGGATTTGTCACTCCGAGTATCGGAGAGGTATCTCTGGGCCCTCTCGGTAATGCACATCATAATAAGCCTTGCAAGAAATGTGACTAATGAGTTAGTTGTGGGATGATGCATTACGGAACGAGTAAAGACACTTGTTGGTAACGAGATCGAACTAGGTATGGAGATACCGACGATCGAATCTCGGGCAAGTAACATACCGATGACAAAAGGAATAACGTATGTTTTCATAATGGTACAACCGATAAAGATCTTCATAGAATATGTGGGAACCAATATGAGTATCGAGGTTCCATTGTTGGTTATTGACCGGAGAGGTGTCTCGGTCATGTCTACATAGTTCTCGAACCCGTAGGGTCCGCACGCTTAATGTTCGATGACAATTTTGTATTATATGAGTTATGTGATTTGGTGACCGAATGTTGTTCGGAGTCTCGGATGAGATCACGGACATGACGAGGAGTCTCGAAATGGTCGAGAGGTAAAGATTCATATATTGGACATTGATATTCGGATACCGGAAGTGTTTCGGGGGTACCGGGTGCATATTGGATCACTGGAAAGGGTTCCGGGCATCCCCTCGGCAACTACATGGGCCTTAATGGGCCAAGAGGGGGACATACCAGCCCCTAAGGGCTAGTTTGGTTCCCCCGATTCCCCCGGGATCCCAGCCTTATCCCTGGCCGAAGAAAGCACCGGCCAATCGGACCCCGAATTACTCGACAGTCAGTTTGGAAGTCCATCGGACAGGGATATCCTGGCCCAATCCACGACATATCCACAGGGGGAGAATCCACGACTGTGGACATTGGAGACGAAACCCCATCTCTCTCGTGCGAAAGCAAACTTCCTTCATCTCGCGGATCCCCTCGCCTCCTCCAATGCCTTCCTCTCTCAAGCAGCAAAGCCTACGACCTCGTCTGCTCCCTCATGCCCACGATCTTTGTCAAACTTCCCTACCCTTCCCCGTGATGCCCAAATGGCACCAGGGATATCTCCCTATTGTGAGAGGGGATGCCATGAGCACAGGAAAAATCTCTCCCGGTGACTGCTACCCTGGGTTTTCCCTCCTCAGCAACCAAATGAGCCCTAAGGGGCTGGTGCACCCCTCCCATATGGGCTGGCCAAATTGGAGTAGAAAAGGGGAAGGAGGAAAGGAAAGAGGGAATAGGATTCCCCCTTTCCCTTCTTCCCTTCCTACTCCTAATAGGAATAGGAAAGAGGGGAGGCCAAATTGGGAGGCACCCAAGTAGGATTCCTCGTACTTGGGTGCCCCCTTGGCTGCCTCTCCTCCCCTCCAATCTATATATATGAAGGGGGTGAGGGAGTCCTGTGTCGGAT
This sequence comes from Triticum aestivum, assembly GCF_018294505.1. Lineage (NCBI taxonomy): Eukaryota > Viridiplantae > Streptophyta > Magnoliopsida > Poales > Poaceae > Triticum > Triticum aestivum. The sequence continues at coordinate 57,711,500 of NC_057803.1, forward strand.
TTCGGGTTCCGGCAGACCCTTGAGGTTCGAACACTGGGGTGCGCACGGAGATTTCACCTTCTACCTACCTGCACCCCTCCGCCTCGCTAAGATCTAAGCTATGGAAAGAACAGCACAAGAGACACATGGTTTATACTGGTTCGGGCCACCATTGTGGTGTAATACCCTACTCCAGTGTGTAGTGTGGTGGATTGCCTCTTGGACTGATGATGATGAGCAATACAAGAAAGAATAGCCTCGCGAGGGTCTTTTCTTGGCTGGGGGGATGAACTGCTAGGAGGAGTTCAGTCACCCTTCTCTCTCTGTCTCTTCTCGATTGCGATCCGATCTCGATCCCTCTCTCCTGTGGGTGGCTGGTCCTATTTATAGGCAAAGGCCCTGGGCCTCTTCCCAAATATTGAGCGGGAAGGGCGCCAACAATTGGCCATTTTGGAGGGGAACATCTGGTACACTTATCCTGACTAAAGTTGGTCCCCGCCTGCCAAAGGCTCTGGTGGTGACGCTGGCTTGGGCTCCACAATGACTTCTTCCCTGCCGTTGGACTGGTCTTGGTCTCATTGCACCGAAACGGGTGCCTTTGCTCGATGCTCTCGCCTGCGCTTGCTCCCTTTACACCAAAGAGGAAAGGAGGACATTACGCGGGCTGGCGCCCGCCTGGCGCCCTTGGTTGTCATGGCTTGCGTCACGGGCACCTCGTGAGGTACCCCGCCTTGATCTCTCCGCCTCCTCGTGAGCCAGCCTAATGAGGCCGTGCCTAAGGAAACTCCGTGTCGTCCGCCCTGCGAGGCTTGGCCCCTCGCGAGGGTCTTGGGTCTGTGTTGATGAAGACGGGCCGTGCTGGGCCCCCTTTGAGCCACGCCGCAGGCCGTAGGCAGGCAAGTCTGGGGACCCCCGTTCCCAGAACGCCGACAGTAGCCCCCGGGCCCAAGGTGCGCCCGGACTTGGCCGTGCAGGGAGGCGAAAGGGCAAGGGCGAAGCGCCGCGGGCCCTAACAGCCTGCGGCCTTGGGTGCCGCGTGGCGGTTGGTTGGGCGTGGGCGGCACTATTCCCCCACGCCCCCCTTATTCTGCGCCATGCTAGGCGGACTCGTAGTCGTACATAGCCGCTCCCCTTTTTGTTGCTCAAGCGCCCTCTATCCTTCCTCCATTCGAACTCCGGCTTCCGTTTTCAACCCAATCTCAAACCTCCCCCCCCCTTCCCATCGCCATGGCTCCGACGAAGAAGGGAAGAGGGAAGAAACCCATGCCTCCACCTTGCTCACCGCCGTTGGTGGCCCCCGCCGAGGGCTTGGGCAAGGTCAGCTCAGCTCTGACCACTATCTTCAACGAATGCGGGAGGACGACGGCCTGGCCCGCGTCCCACTTCTCCATCGACAGGATAGTCACCGAGGTCCCGTATTTTACCGATGCCCTATGGGCGGGTCTGGTTCCCCCCTTTTCTGATTTCTTCAATGTCGTGCTTTCCCACTATCAGATCCACATGATGCATCTGGGTCCTGAATCCATCACCCTCCTTTCGGTCTTCGCCTTTGTTTGTGAGGCAATGATGGGCATCCTTCCTTCGGTTGCCTTGCTGCGCCACTTCTTCTCTCTGCGCCTTGTCGACCCTACCCAATGCTAGGCGTGCGTGAGCTTCGTTGCCGCGCCTGAGACAGCGGCCTCAGGGATTGATTTCAGGCTCCCTCTGCCCGTGGCTGGGTTCCGCGAGCGGTGGCTGTATGTGGATGCAGGGGTGCCCAGCCCCCTGCTATCGGAGCCAACTTCGCCTACTGTCCCCAATTCGGGCTGGGGCCAGGAGACGCTTGAGAGCCCCCGGCTCGTCTTCGTCTGGCACCGCTTCGCGTTCTTGAGGTCGCTTGGCGTGACAGCACCCAAGGTGGTGAAAGAGTTCCTGCTACGCCGCGTTGCTCCTCTCCAACGCCACTCCCGCCGGATGTGGGCCTTCAGCGGGCGTGATGATCGTATGAGGCTCCAGGAAGAGGACCTGATGCCTGAAGTGTTGAGGCCAGCGCTCTTGATCCTGACTGGGGACCCCAACCCTGGCAGCATCCAGCAGGGAGGGGCCTTGCTGTACCTCTGCCAGAACAGGGGCGATTTTGTGAATCAGATGCCTATCTTTGATGAGTGGGGGTCGCGCCCTGCCAGCCTCCAGGGGCCTCGGGAGAACCCAGTTGTGGTGACTGCCCTTCCAGTCGGCCAAGGCGACTCTTCCTCAAGTGGCGGAGCAGGGAGGCATGAGGCGCCAGAGGCCGAGGGGGCTCCCGGCGGGGTGACAGCGCCGGGCGATGCTCATGAGGGAGCAGCTCTTGGGGCCCGTGCCGCTGAGGCTGAGGGTGGCAAGCAGCTGCCCTCAGTGCCTACGACTGAGGCCCTTGAGGCTCCAGCCACTTCTCTTGGCGAGGCGATCGGCAGCGCGCATCAGGCAGGCGCCCCTGACACGGATCGCCTTGACGCTCCTTCTTCGTCGCAGGTTGATCCCTGCGCTCAACTCTTGGGCCGCTTCCGCGTGGACTTTGAGGCCCTCCGGAAGAGAAGGGAGGCCTTGGGCGACGATTACCCTTGTCGCCTGCTGAAGCGTAGGAAGTACTTCACCACTAATGAGTAAGCCTTCTCCTTTCCCAGCTCCCGATCCTTCTGTTGCTTTTACTGATCCTTGCTCCGCGGGGCCCTTCCAGCCGAGCTCGCGGAGATGGCTGAGGTGCCGTCTCCCTTGGCTTCGCCCCCTCCACCGTCCTCAAGTGCTCCGAGCAGCAGAGCCCTTGCGGTGAGGGCGATCGGAGAGGCGAACTGTCCCGAGGTGCATCACGGCCCTGCGCACCTCACGATCCTCCTTTGTGGGCCTTCTCGTGGCGTAGCTAGCTTGCCGTGGGCTTCTCACCTGGTCGTGGACTGCGATTGGCTGAGGCGCTCCCTGCGCTCTTCATCTGGGGATGGGCTGGCTCCAGGCCAGGCTTCTGGCGTGGCGTGCCCGGCCGTCGCGAGGGTGCCGGCCCCCAGCCCCTTGCCCGGAGGGGGAGTGCTGATTCATGGCCCCCGGCGCTTGCTCGGGGCAGATTATGGTGTGGAAGACGTGCTCGAGCGCGTCTGGGAGCATCGCGCTCTTCGCCAAGGATTCCTTCGAAGGGCGGCTGACGCGGTGAGCCTGCTTGGTGAGGAGCTTGCTGATGAAGACGCGCGCCTTGAGGCCGAGGGCCTGCGCCTGGCTGCAGAGAGGCGCGAGCTGGAGGGCGCCATCGCCGTTGCGCACCGTCAGCGCGACCTTGACGACGCAGAGGCCAGGGCGTCGCTGGTGGCCTCTCGGGAGGCCCGATCTTGGGCCGCTAAGGAGGCCCGGGAAGCTGACCGGCAGCAAGAGGCGGCGGAGGAGCAGGCTCGGGAGCTCCTGGCCTGGTGCCACTCACTAGAGGAGCAAGTGGAGCTGCGCAAGGCAGCCCTCGCGTCGATAAAGGTGGACTCTGGAGACCCAGCAGAGCTCCTGAAGCGTGAGGAGACGCTGACGCTGGAAGCCGCCGAACCTACCCGCGAGTACGAGCGTCTGGAGACGAGGGAGCGCTTGGTGACGCGGGCGGAGGATGATGTCGCTGCACGGGAAGCCTGTGTCTTGGAGGAGGTCGGACGTCGGGTGGCGATGGCGCGCTTGAACCTCGAGCACGAGTTCGAGGAGAGGCCATAGTCGATCCGGGCCGAGGCTGAAGGTAGGACTGCTGCCTTGAGGGCCAAGTTGGAGGGAGCGACGCGGCGGGCCGATGCTTTTCGGGCCACCCTTGAGGTAGCGCAAGGGGAGTCAACCACCTCCCAGGCCGAGGTGCTCCTTCTTCGCCAGCGGGTGGAGGAGGCTGAGGTCGTCGCGCGCCAGAATGCGGACGAGATACGCCAGCGGCGGATCCTGGAGCATGAGCATGGCCCCATACTCACCACGCTCCGGGAGAGAGCCAACACAGCCTTGGGCAACTTCTGCGAGGCGGCTGTTGGCGAGCCGCACGCAGTCAACTTCGCCGGCAACCTTCAGTTCTTCACCGATGTGGTGACGCAGCTGGAGGCGCGGTCGGTCAGGGCCGACAGGTTGGTGGGGGAGAGGAGCCGTGCCCTGCTCGGGCGCGCCTTTTCTCGCGTCCTCAGCCATCTCCGAAACATGGATCCCCACTTCGATTTCGATGCCGCCATTGCCCCAGTCCCCCAGGCCGTCCGAGATGACCTGGCGCACTGGGTGGAAGACAATGTGGATGCTCTTGTCAGGGCCTTCGCTTCAGACAATGATGGCGTGATCGTGGCTGCCGACGAAGGCGGTGTGGTGAACGGCCCTGATGCTGCTGGCGGCGACGCAGACAGCGATGGCGAGTTCAGCGATGCCAGCAATAGTTCGGGTGGTGCTCCTAAGGACGCATTGGGGGATTTATCCAACTGATCGTGCATCGTTCCTGTTTCCTTACCCTGCATGAATAGAACTCAGGTTTTGTCCTGATGGCTGTGAGAGCATTTTGGAAGGGGAGCCCCTCATGTAAAACTTGTGTTCTTCGTACTAGTAGACGTCACATTGCCCATGCGCCTGCGCCAAGTGGTTGGCTTAAGCGACGCGCTGGTCGGCTAGTTTACCTTTGTCTCGTGCGGGCCCTGAGGTAGCCTGTGGGAGGCTGTGGTGCCCCGAGTGTTCCTTGACCGAATCCGTAGGATCTGCATTAAAAAAAACCTCCTGAGAGGACGCGGCGGCGGCAGTCTGGGCTGCACGCAAGCTAGGCCTGACCCGGCTCGCGAGGGGCTCACGAGGGGAGGCAGCTAAGGCGAAGTGGTAACCAAAACGCGAGAAATTGCTCGAACGAGACTAAGCACCCCTTCCCGGAACACACGCAAATCTCAAATTCGAATCCAACTTAAATCCAGCGGGGGAAAGCGACAACCAAAGGGAAAAGCAACGAAAGCAGACAAAAGGCCGCGTCCGGCACCTAATCTAGTCTTGGATGTCTTCTCACCAGCACGGAGCTAAGTGCTGCCACTGGGCGTGGGAGGGAGCCCCAGGGCCTGAAGCCGGCACCCCTGAGACTCCGGGGCGTGTACAGCCCCACTCATTATTACGTGAGAGTGTCACGGGGCGGCGAGTTTCACAGGCACTAGGTCTTCTTCATAGGTACTGGCCTTGCTTCATATCGCCAGATGAGGGCCCCGCCTTGCTCCACACTCTAGTGCTATCAACAACGACCGGAAACCAGGACGCCGCCGATGGGGTAGGGCGGTCGCGAGCGGTTCCCCCGACGACCACGGGTCCTCCGCCAGGGGCAGGCCCTGAGGCACCTCCCTAGCAGAGGGCCTACCTCCTGAGAACACCTTGCTCCGAATGCGGTGGTGATGTCGGATCTCGACCCTCTCCTGCAGCCCCCTACGCCCTCCTCCCGAGGGCTAGGAGACTGTGGGAGCGGGGCAGCTGCTCGCTGTGGCGACCTGCACCTCCTGCGATCCATGATTAGCGTATGCCTGCTTCTGAGGAATTAGCGGTACCGATAATTGTTGCCTCCAGCGTGGCCAGTGGGACTGTCCCGGGGCTCCTGGAAGGGCTCAGCTTCTCGCGCTTCGTCCCCCCATCTTGGGCTGAGGAGCGAGCCTTGTTCGCCCTCGTGAGGTTGTCCTTGGTCCATCATGAGGGGCACGTATTTTTCTGGCGCCGTCATCCCGAAGGCCATGCCGTAATGCTCCGCGTGCCACGCAGCTCTGCTTGACGCACCCACCGTGGGGTGGTAGCGTGGCTGTCCACTAGGGCCGTGGGTCGCGTCGAGTCCTTCTTCTTCGCGGACCGGGAGCGGTGGCAGCGCCGCCGCCGGTCCGGTGCCGACAGCTTCGCTGGCGTTGGAGTAGCCTTGGAGCCCGCGGGTGCGCGCGGAGCCCCCGCGTGGGCCGCCCTGGGCTTGAGATGGGAGCTAGGTAGAAGGGGTGAGCCTCCAAGGCGACGAAGCCCAGGAGCTCTGCCACCCGCTCCAGCAGCACGTTGCGGCCGCCCTCCAGCAGCCTGCACTCCAGCAGCTCTCGGGCCACCATGAGCGCGGCCCTCGAGTTCGCCTGCTCCCGGCGGGTGTACGGTGTCGTGGTCGCGGCGTGATTGGAGGCCCTTGCTGCCGACCGCGCCTGCCGCGGTGTGAGAACTGTTGAAGCATGTCCGCGTCGCCCGCGGCCCGTAGCGCCCTGTGGACCGCGAGATGCCTAGGGCACGGGGTCGCCCGAGGCGAGCGGCTTTGCGCAGGCGGGCCACGCCGCCCATGGATCTGGGTTGCCCGCCTGGTCGCCGGACATGGTGATGACGACGCGACATGACACGAAGCGGTAGAAGGTGGATTCCGGCGCACCCCTACCTGGCGCGCCAAATGTCGGATTTCGGGTTCCGGCAGACCCTTGAGGTTCGAACACTGGGGTGCACGCGGAGATTTCGCCTTCTACCTACCTGCACCCCTCCGCCTCACTAAGATCTAAGCTATGGAAAGAACAGCACAAGAGACACAGGGTTTATACTCGTTCGGGCCACCGTTGTGGTGTAATACCCTACTCCAGTGTGTGGTGTGGTGGATTGCCTCTTGGGCTGATGATGATGAGCAATACAAGGAAGAACAGCCTCGCGAGGGTCTGTTCTTGGCTGGGGGGATGAACTGCTAGGAGGAGTTCAGTGACCCTTCTCTCTCTCTCTTCTCGATTGCGATCCGATCTCGATCCCTCTCTCCTGTGGGTGGCTAGTCCTATTTATAGGCAAAGGCCCTGGGCCTCTTCCCAAATATTGAGCGGGAAGGGCGCCAACAATTGGCCATTTTGGAGGGGAACATCTGGTACACTTATCCTGACTAAAGTTGGTCCCCGCCTGCCAAAGGCTCTGGTGGTGACGCTGGCTTGGGCTCCACAATGACTTCTTCCCTGCCGTTGGACTAGTCTTGGTCTCGTTGCACCGAAACGGGTGCCTTTGCTCGATGCTCTCGCCTGCGCTTGCTCCATTTGCACCAAAGAGGAAAGGAGGACACTGCGCGGGCTGGCGCCCGCCTGGATCCCTTGGTCGTCACGGCTTGCGTCACGGGCACCTCGTGAGGTACCCCGCCTTGATCTCTCCGCCTCCTCGCGAGCCAGCCTGATGAGGCCGTGCCTGAGGAAGCTCCGTGTCGTCCGCCCCGCGAGGCTTGGCCCCTCGCGAGGGTCTTGGGTCTGTGTTGATGAAGACGGGCCGTGCTGGGCCCCCTTTGAGCCACGCCGCAGGCCGCAGGCAGGCAAGTCTAGGGACCCCCATTCCCAGAACACCGACATCCTGGATTAAGGGGTCCTCGTGCGTCCGACCTGTGTGACATGGGCCGGACTAATGGGCTATGAAGATTCAAGACAGAAGACTTTCTCCCGTGTCCAGATGGGACTCTCCTTGGCGTGGATGGCGAGCCTGGCGTTCGGATATGAAGATTCCTCTCTCTGTAACTGGCTTTGTACAACCCTAGTCCCCTCGAGTGTCTATATAAACCGGAGGGTTTAGTCCGTAGGGGCAATCACAATCATACAGGCTAGACTTTTAGGGTTTTAGCCATTACAATCTCGTGGTAGATCAACTCTTGTAATCCTCATACTCATCAATATCAATCAAGCAGGACGTAGGGTATTACCTCCATCAAGAGGGCCCGAACCTGGGTAAAACAACGTGTCCCCTGCCTCCTGTTACCATCAACCTTAGACGCACAGTTCGGGACCCCCTACCTGAGATCCGCTGGTTTCGACAAGGACATTAGTGCTTTCATTGAGAGTTCTGCTCCATCATCACCTGAAGGTTCGATGGCTCCATCAATCATCTACAGCAAAGCTACCCTGGGGGAGGTTTTCCTCCCCGGCCATATCTTAGTGTTCGGCGGCTTCGCACTGCGGGCCAACTCGCTTGGCCATCTAGAGCAGATCGATAGCTATGCCCCAGGTCACGAGATTAGTTTTGAAAATCTGGACTATGTCGCTGATATCCGTGGAGACTTGATCTTCCGAGGATTCATGCCCTCAATTTCCGCTCTAGACTTAGATCCGCAGCGTATCGCCGGGTCCGAAGACGAGCTCCCTGAGCTCGCCGGACTATCTGCGACCACCAGGCCCATTGTGGGAGAGCTGAGGGAAGTACTGTCACTGGTAGTCATCATGGAGCCGGACCCTTCTCCAGACATGGGCTCCGAATCCTCGGAGTCAGCATCGTGTGAGTTCGGCCAAGGAGTCTCCGTCTCGTCATGCTCCACGGGCTCTCTTCTCTCGGTCCAAACCTCTCCTTTAAGCGAAGCTCTGGACCTAATGTGATCCCTTGTCATTACAGAGGAGCAACGTCCAAACTATGCCCAGCCCGGACTAGGGGCTTAAAGCAGGGAATTTTACGTCCCACCCACCACCCACTTTATAGCCTCTGTCGAGGACTTAACAGACATGCTCGATTACGACTTCAAAAACATAAACGGATGGACGACGATGCCAGAGAGGAGGAGGCCCAAAACCCGGTGTTTACCGGACGCTGGACGACCACCTCTTCGTATGACGTGTACATGGTGGATAGACCCAAAGAAGCTAACGGTGGTTACAAAGAAGACCCAGTCGAGGATAAACCTCCTGAGACACAGCCAAAGCACCGACGACAGCGTCGCCACTCTAAGTCACGCCGTGAAAAAGACAGCAATACCGGCACAGGAGAAAACAGTACTCTAGATGATGCCGAGGACAATGAAGGCCCCGTTGAGCCAACCTCCGAACAGGACGAACAGGAAGATGGGCAAGTCAGCCCTAATGAACAGGCCATAAACAATGACTCGGAGGACAGTAACTATCTTCCGCTCTCCGAGGATGAGGTGAGCCTCGACAACGAGGATTTTATCGTGCCTGAGGAACCTCTCGAGTAGGAGCGCTTTAAGCGCCGGCTAATAGCCACTGCAAGGAGCCTGAAAAAGAAGCAGCTGGAGCTTCAAGCTGATCAAGATCTGCTCAATGATAGATGGACTAATGTCCTGGCAGCACAGAAATATGGCCTCGAGCACCCAACCAAAAGTTACCCGAAGCACAAATTGCTACCTCAACTCGATGACGAGGCACTTGAGCCCGTACCATTAGCATGTAATGCGGCTGATCGACAACCACGTGGCCGGGACAAAGCGGCAACTCAAGCCAAACACCAGCCCATCCTAACTCGCCATAAGGGTAGAGATAAAACAGCTCGGGGATACACATATGACCTACAGCATGACCTGAATAATAAAGCAGGTCCGGCTAGATCGATCTACAGATGGCAGGGCCGTGCCCCGACGCGCGATGACGGCTATCAAGCCGAACATGACAAGCACAATCACGTCCGGGCTGAAAACCGCAGACGGACTCCATCCGAACTACGTCGCGATCTGGCCCGATATAGAGGCGCCGCACACCCACTCTGCTTCACTGATGAAGTAATGGAACATGAATCCCCAGAAGGGTTCAAACCCGTGAATATCAAATCATATGATGGAACAACAGATCCCGCGGTATGGATTGAAGACTTTATTCTCCATATTCATATGGCCTGCGGTGATGACCTTCATGCCATCAAATACCTCCCCCTAAAACTCAAGGGACCGGCCCGGCACTGGCTGAATAGCTTGCCTGAAAACTCTATTGGCAGTTGGGAAGATCTAGAAGTCGCCTTCCGCGACAACTTCCAAGGCACATAAGTCAGACCTCCGGATGCCGATGACTTAAGTCACATAGTTCAACTGCCCAGAGAGTCGGCCAGGAAATTCTGGACCAGGTTCCTAACTAAAAAGAACTGGATCGTCGACTGTCCGGATGCTGAAGCCCTAGCGGCCTTTAAATGCAGCATCCGCGACGAATGGCTCACCCGACACCTCGGCCAGGAAAAGCTGAAGTCCATGGCAGCCCTCACGGCACTTATGACCCGCTTTTGCGCGGGCGAAGATAGCTGGCTAGCCCGTAGCAACCATAATGCAAACAAACCTGGCACCTCCGAAGCCAAGAATAGCAACGGCAAAGACCCAACGCAACAGGCATAAGCGTTGAAACAATGGTGACAATACTAATGACACGGCGGTCAGCGCTGGATTCAATCGCTCCAAGTCCGGTCAGCAGAAGAAGCCATATAAAAGGAATAATCAAGGCTCTTCCAGCTTGGACCGCATACTCGATCGTCCATGTCAGATCCACGGCACCCCTGATAAACCAGCCAATCATACCCACTGGAGCTGTTGGGTCTTTAAACAGGCAGGCAAGTTAAATGCCGAAGACAAGGAGAAGGGGTCGCAAAGCGAGAATGACGACGAGGAGCCCCATTCGCTGAACACACGGGGACAGAAGAAGTTCCCCCCCCCCCAGGTCAAAACGGTGAACATGATATACGTTATCCATATCCTCAAGAGGGAGCGCAAACGTGCGCTCAGGGACGTCTATGCGATAGAGCCAGTCGCCCCAAAATTCAATCCATGGTCGTCCTGTCCGATCACCTTCGATCGTAGGGACCATCCGACCAGTATTTATCATGGTGGTTCAGCTGCACTGGTCCTTGACCCAATCATTGATGAATTCCACCTTATGCGCATCCTCATGGACGGTGGCAGCAGACTCAACCTACATTATCAGGATACAGTCTGCAAAATGGGCATCTATCCGTCAAGAATCAAGCCCACAAAAATTACCTTTAAAGGAGTAATACCAGGTGTAGAGGCCCGCTGCACAGGCTCAATTACATTGGAAGTCATGTTCGGATCTCCAGACAACTTCCTAAGCGAGGAGTTGATCTTCGATATCGTCCCCTTCCACAGTGGCTATCTCGCACTGCTCGGACAAACTGCATTTGCGCGATTCAGTGTGGTGCCACACTATCCTTATCTCAAGCTCAAGATGCCCGGACCATGTGGTGTCATCACAGTCAATGGAAACATGGAGCGCTCCCTCCGTACTGAGGAGCACACCGCGGCCCTGGTAGCAGAAGTACAGAGCGGCCTTATCAAGCAGAACCTTAATTCGGCGGCCACGCTCCCGGGCACTATCAAACAAGTCCGGACTACTCTGCACTAGGACAGTCCAGCTCGTCAGGAGCTCGACTAGCAATTCGGCCTCCGTCTCAGTGCCGGCCAAATGGCGGCATACGTACCGTGTGTACATAACTACGCACTCAAAATAACATGGGCATAGACGGAGGCGTAACTTGATTGTGATCCATCATACGACTCCCACACATACTTTTCCTTTTCCTCTTTTACCATTTTTTGGTCTCTTCTCTACAGGCCCCTCTCGATGGTCTGATCATCGGTCCTTTCAAAGGACGGATATACCAAGGCGGCAAGCAGCACAGACGTGTGGGGGATCTCTAGATGTTCTTCTTGACGATCATTCTACCTGTTTTCAGGACCCGTACGCAACTCCCCCTTGGTCTTGGCATGTTAAATAGCCCTGTTGTTTATCGCACTATTAGTACAAATACGCTTTGATGTAATAATCAAAATTTTAATGAACATAGTTTGCGACCCAACTCATGTGGCACTGGCTTTTTACTTCATTTTATGTCGCTATTCTTATCAATTGCACCCGTACACTTTGGTATGCCGTAATTTTCCAGGGGCTTTATTGCGCTCCATACTACGGCAACAAGCCCGAGCACTTTTACAATATAGTTTGGCCCCCGAATTTAGCATTATATGCATCGGCTCCGAATCATGTCTTTGGTCAATAGCTGGGTTGCCCGGCTCCTGTGCTTACTACCTTACGTTCCGCTCTATCGGCTAGGGTAGTAAAGGGAGAACTACTGCGATTGTGTCCTGGTTTATCCGGATGAGCACCTCAGTAGAGAAAGCCGAAAACTGGCTGTCATGATGCGGCGTGAGCCAGTCAGCTCTTCGGAGGTTAAAATCTCTTGCAATTTTTTCTGCATTATGCGACGGATCGGCCTTCACCCGATCAGGTGTCTACAACACCCTAGTCCGGACTAACGAATACTAGGGGTTGCGCCTACATTTCTATTGTCAAACTCCTATGTCTAAGTGAGGGTGATAAAGCCACATAGTCTGATTGCTTGGTTCGTTGCGCTAAACACCTCCTTCAAGGACCAAATTCTTGGATAAAGAGTGTTTAGATTCCATCCCGAACACCCCCGTACTACCTACATGGGGGCTGAAGCCGACGACTAGCCAATTCTCAGATTTAATAAAATGACCACATAGGAGGAAATTTTTTAAATAATAAACAAGCATTATATTACATAACAGCTTTGTTTTATCATACAAGACAAGATAACATGAATGTATTCATTCAAAGATAATGTCTTTTGAAAACCGACCCTCTACAATGCGGGATCCCTTGAGGACATCACCAAAATACCACTCCAGCGTACGGTGCTCCTTGCCAGCGGACGGTCCCTCGGTCGCGAGCTTGACAGCGTCCATCTTCGCCCACTGCACCTTGACACGGGCGAAGGGCGCACCCTCGATGCAGACTGACCGCTTGATGACGTCAAGTCGAGGGCAGGCATTAACCAGCCACTTCACGAGCCCGAAGTAGCTGCTGGGTATGACTTTGGCAGGCCATAGCCAGATTATTAAATCCTTCATGGCTAGTTCGGCCACCCTATGCAGTTCGACCAGCTATTTCAGCTGATCACTAAAGCGCACCGGATGTTCTGGCGCAAGGTATTGCGACCAGAACAGCTTCTTCGTTGAGCCCCTCTCTTCGGCTCGGAAGAACTCCGCAGCATCGGCAACACTGCACGGCAGATCCGCAAACGCCCCTGGAGAACTCCAAATCCGGGTCAGTAAGAGGAACCTTTTCTTCACATACTTGCTTTACATAATAAAGGCCCTACCCGCCGCGATTTTTCTGGCCTCCTGGATTTCCTGGAGGGCGCCCTGGGCTTCAACCCGGGCATCGTGAGCGCTTTGGCGGGCCTTGGCAAGTTTGGACTGTTGATCCGCAACGTTGCGCTCCAAGGAATCGTATTTCTTCACGTCGTCCTGGAGCTCCTACTGGACCTCACCGACTCTGGCCTCAAGCTTGTCGTAGGCAGCTCGTTCCTTTGCCGCTCTCTCCTTGGCCTCGGCCAGCGCCTTCTTGAGAATCTCCACCTCGGTCGCCGCTCCTATCAATTATCATGGCACTATGGTCAGCACAAATCATTCATCCTTTCGGTATCTACAAAAGGTCATTGCATACATTGCTTGTCTTCTAGCTGCTTTTTCACACGGCCGAGCTCTGCCTCGGCCCGCTCCAGACTCTACTTCAGTCCGGAGACTTCGGCAGAAAGAGAGGTCGCAGCCAGCAATGATGCCTGCTTATTCACATAAGACATATTTGGTTAGTCTCCTGCGAAAATTACTTGATCCTCTGTACGGCTTTTTCTTTCCGAGCACCGGACAGAGTCTCAGGGGCTACTATCTATACTATGATATTCTTTTTATAAAATTGTGTCTCTTACCTCAAAGCCTGTTAGGAGGCTGGTGCAGGCTTCGGTCAGTCCGCTCTTAACGGACTGAACTCTCTCAATCACCGTACCCATAAGGATACGATGTTCCTCAACAACGGAAGCACTTCGCAGCGCTTCTAGTAGAGTATCCAATGCCTCTGGATGGACAGAGGTCACCGGTGGAATTGGTGCACCTCCTTCTTTTGAAGGAGGTTGCTTGCCAGATTCCGGAGCCGTATAGGTCTCCGGAATTGTATTCGGCTGGGGGTCGGATTGGATAGAGCCCCCATCGCCAGTCTCCATGGGGATTTTCTCCCCCATGTGTTCAGTGGCCGAGCGTTCACCCTCTGGCACCACCCTGACGGCCTCCTGCGTCTCTCCCTGGCCTGGGCAGGTCCTTCGGGACAACACCATGGCATCATCCATGGCCTTGGGAGAAGAGGCCGCCAGAAGGGACCCGCTGTCCATCACCTTCGGATCCAGCGAATTTCCCGAAGATGAGGATCGCTCGAGGTCGGAACGAGCCGGAATGCAAGTGCATGATTTAACATGTTAAAATTATGAAGTAAAGGAGCTGGATATTTGTGTGCGTCTTCGAGTACTTACGATTCGGCCAGAGGCTTATCCCTGGGGTGCCACTCGGAGCTGCTATCAATGTCCCACGCGCAGTTGTCCGCGGCGGAGGCCTTCCCCTTCTTGGACGCCTCTGCCTCCAAATGCATGGAGGCCACCCTTTTCTTACCTCCCCCCTCAGGGGGAGAATTGCTTTCCTCCTCTTCCTCGTCATCAGTGGCGGGAGGGGAGTGGGTCTCGGCATCTTCGGACGTCACGTCTGAAGTGCCCTTATGGCGGAGGCCACCTCTGATCCCCTTGGCCTTCTTCTCCGGTGCTTCATAGGGCACAGGAACCAGCATCTTTGTCAGAAGCGGGATAGCTGGTTCTTCGAGCAGCGGATCCGGACACTGAATCCGCTCCGCCTTCTTTGTCCGGCCCTGAAAAAACAAATAGGGAAGCTAGGACATCTTCCTTGAGTAAGCAAGTAAAGGATACACCTTGAAATATGGAAAACTTACCGCACTAGCGGGATGGGCCAGGTCGTGCCTATGGTCCTTGGTCGTCGCCGACCATGTCTCGTTGGCCTTGAAGAGCACCTTCCAGATGTCTTCATGCATAGTACCGAAGAACTATTGCAAGGTCTGGTGCTTGGACGAATCGAACTCCCACAAATGGCAAGTTCGGCTTTGGCACGAAAGGATCCGGCGAGCGAGCATCACCTGGATCACATTGACAAGCTTGACATTCTTGTCCACCATGCTCCTGATGTGCGTTTGAAGCGCTGTCAGTGATATGTCTCCAACGTATCTATAATTTTTTATTGTTCCATGCTATTATATTATCCATCTCGGATGTTTTATATGCATTTATATGGTATTTTATATGATTTTTGGGACTAACCTATTAACCTAGAGCCCAACGCCAGTTTCTGTTTTTTCTTTGTTTTTGAGTATCGCAGAAAAGGAAAACCAAACGGAGTCCAATTGACCTAAACTTTCACAGAGATCATTTTTGGACCAAAAGAAGCCCACGGAGTACCGGAGATGGGCCAGAAGAGTCCCGAGGCCGCCAAGAGGGTGGGGGCGCGCCCCTGGCCGTTGAGGGAGTCCTGGACTAAGGGGTCCTCGGGCGTCCGGCCTATTATCCGTGGGCTGGACTGATGGGTTTTGAAGACATGAAGGCCGAAGACTATACCTGTGTCCGGATTGGACTCTCCTTGGTGTGGAAGGCAAGCTTGGCGACCGACTATGAAGATTCCTTCTTATATGACCGACTCTATGTAAACCCTAGATCCCCTCGGTGTCTATATAAACTAGAGGGGTTAGTCCAGAAAGGACACGTTCATTACCATAGTCATACAGGCTAGGCTTTTAGGGTTTAGCCATTATGATCTTGTGGTAGATCAACTCTTGTAACACTCGTATTCATCAATATCAATCAAGCAGGACGTAGGGTATTACCTCCATAGAGAGGTCCCGAACCTGGGTAAACATTGTGTCCCCTGTCTCCTGTTACCATCGATCCTAGATGCACAGTTTAGGACCCCCTACCCGAGATCCACCGGTTTTGACACCGACATTGGTGCTTTCATTGAGAGTTCCACTGTGCCGTCAACGAATGGTTTGATGGCCCCTTCAATCGTCTATAGTGATGCTGTCCAAGGAGAAACCTTCCTCCCCGGACAGATATTCGTGTTCGGCGGCTTCATACTGCGGGCCAACTCGCTTGGCCATCTAGAGCAGATCGATAGCTACGCCCCTGGCCACCAGGTCAGATTTGGAAGCTTGAACTATGTCGTGGATATCCGTGGAGACTCGATCTTCAATGGATTTGAGACTGCAGCAATCGCTCCCCCTCGCCCCGATGAACATGACTTAAATCTTTCATCGGATCACATCCAGGAGATGGTCCCTTTGCTGCAACGGCCTTAGAATCGGAGCAGATCGCGCCATCCAAGGCCACAGAGTCCGCGGTGTTGGAGGCACACACGGACTCGGCACCCCACAATATTTGCGTGAATGGAACTCCGGACTCGTCTCCGGCTATAAGTACCGGACCACGTACGCCTGCGGACACCAAGCTGGATCGGTTATCGATTTTCGAATTTAGCACCGCAGACATCTTCCAGCACTCACCTTTAGGTGATGTGATAAACTCTTTAAAGAACTTCTCCTTGGAGAAGGACTCACAGCCGAACTATGTTCGGTTCGAGTCAGAGGCTGATGATGGGGAATTTCGCTTCCCACCCGCCATCCACTTCATAGCCACCGTCGATGACTTAACCGACGTGCTCGATTATGGCTCCGAAGACATCGACGGTATGGATGATGATGCCGGCATGGAGCAAGGCCAAGACATGCCGTTCACTGGACGGTGGACGTCCACCTCTTCATACGATGTGTACATGGTCGACACACCTAAAAAACTAGCGACGATGACAAAGGATATCCAGTTGCGAATAAACCTTCTGAGACATAGTCCAAACACCGGCGCCCTAAACGCCGCTCTAAGCCTCGTCACTCAAATGATGGCAACACTGGCACTGGAGAAAATAGTACTCCGGGTGACGCCGAAAACAATGAAAACGCCATCGGGGCTACATCCGAATAGGAGGAACAAGACAACATGCAAGATAACCATGATAAACAGGCCATGCCCATTGACCCAGATGATGAAAGTTATCGTCCAATCTCCGAGGATGATGAGAGGCTCGGCAATGAGGACTTCATCGTGCTTGAGGCACCCCTCGAGCAGGAGCGCTTCAAGCACCAGCTAATAGTCACTGCAAGAAGCCTGAAGAAGAAGCAGCAGCAGCTCCAAGCTGATCAAGACCTGCTCATTGATAGGTGGAGTGATGTCCTGGCAGCCGAAGAATACAGCCTCAAGCGCCCAGCCAAGAGTTACCCAAAGCGCAGACTGCTACCTCAGTTCGATGAGGAGGCGCCAGATCCCATACCTCCCTCACGCAATGCGGACTGACCACCACGTGGTCGGGATAGTGCAGCGGACCGACAACCCCGCGGTCGGGATAAAACAGCAACTCAGGGCGAACAACAGCCCGCCCCACCACCTCGCAAAAACAGGGACAAAACAGCTCGAGATCATACATACGACCTTCGGCAGGAGCTGGACAGTAGAGCGGGACACACCAGATCAATCTACGGATCGCGAGGACGCTTCCCGACTCGGGATGACGGCTACCTATTCGGACGTGACAAACCTAGTCACACCCGGGCCGATAACGGCAGACGGACTCCATCAGAAGTGCCCCGTGATGCGGCCTGATATAGAGGCGCTGCGCACCCTCTCTTCTTCACAGATGAGGTGCTGGATCATGAATTCCCCGAGGGGTTCAAGCCCGTCAATATTGAATCATATGACGGAACAATCGATCCCGCAGTATGGATCAAGGACTTTATTCTCCACATCCACATGGCCCGTGGAGATGACATCCACGCCATCAAATACCTCCCACTGAAACTCAAAGGGCCAGCTAGACACTGGTTGAACAGCCTGCCCGAGAATTCCATCGACAGCTGGGAGGACTTGGAAGAGGCCTTCCTTGACAACTTCCAACGTACATATGTCCGGCCACCTGATGCCGATGACTTAAGCCACATAGTTCAACAACCTAGAGAATCAGCCAAAAAATTCTGGACTATGTTCCTAACCAAAAAGAACCAGATCGTTGATTGTCTGGATGCCGAAGCCCTAGTGGCCTTTAAACACAGCATCCGTGATGAATGGCTAGCACGCCACCTCGGCTAAGAAAAGCCGAAGTCCATGGCAGCCCTTACGGCACTCATGACCCGCTTTTGCGCGGGTGAGGATAGTTGGTTGGCTCGTAGCACAAACACAGCCAGCGAGACAGGCCCCTCCGAGGCCAAGAACAGCTTTGGCAAGCTCCAGCGCAACAGACACAAACGCCGAAGCAATGGTGACAACACCGATGACACCACCGTTAACGTCGGATTCAGCGGCTCCAAGTCCGGCCAGCGAAAGAAGCCCTACAAAAGGAGCAGTGAGGGACCATCCAGCTTGGATCGCATACTCGATCGTCCGTGTCAGATACATGGTACCCCAGATAAACAAGCCAATCACACCAACAGAGATTGTTGGGTTTTCAAACAGGTTGGCAAGTTAAATGCCAAAAACAAAGAAAAGGGATCACAAAGTTAGGACGAGGACGAAGAGCCCTGGCAGCCGAACACTGGAGGGCAGAAGAAATTCCCCCCAAGTCAAAACAGTGAACATGATATACGCTACACACATCCCCAAAAGGGAGCGTAAGCGAGCACTAAGGGACATCTACGCAGTAGAGCCAATCTCCCCAAAATTCAATCCGTGGTCGTCATTCCCGATCACCTTCGATCGTCAAGATCACCCAACTAGTATCCGGCATGGCGGTTCAGCCGCACTAGTCCTCGACCCAGTCATCGATGGATTTCACCTAACACGAGTCCTAATGGACGGTGATAGCAGCCTCAACCTGCTCTATCAGGATGCAGTGCGGAAGATGGGTATTAATCCCTCACGAATCAAACCAACAAAGACTACCATTAAAGGAGTCATACCAGGCGTAGAGGCCCACTGTACGGGCTCAATCACGCTGGACGTGGTCTTCGGTTCTCCGGACAACTTCCGAAGCAAAGAGATAATCTTCGATATCATCCCCTTCTGCAGCTGTCGGATTTCGGGTTCCGGCAGACCCTTGAGGTTCGAACACTGGGGTGCGCGCGGAGATTTCGCCTCCTACCTTCCTGCACCCCTCCGCCACGCTAGGATCAAAGCTATGAAAAGAACAACATAAGGGACACAGGGTTTATACTGGTTCGGGCCACCGTTGTGGTGTAATACCCTACTCCAGTGTGTGGTGTGTGGATTGCCTCTTGGGCTGATGATGATGAACAATACAAGGGAGAACAGCCTCGTGAGGGTCTGTTCTTGGCTGGGGCGATGAACTGCTGGGAGGAGTTCAGCCACCTTTCTCTATCTCTCTCTCTCTCTCTGCTTACCACCTCTCTACTTGTCGAGCCCTTGGAGGAGACTGAGCCGAACCCTTTGCTACGTGGGTGGCCGGTCCTATTTATAGTGGCCCTGGTCCTCTCCCCAAATATTGAGCGGGAAGGGAGCCAACAATGGCGGGCTAATTTGAAGGGGGACAGCATGTATCAACTATCCTGACTAAAGTAGTCTTCGCCTGCGCAAAGCTCTGGTGATGACGCCGTCTTGGGCTCCACGGTGACCTCCGTCTCGTAGTCCTCCTGGTCTTGGTCTCATTGCACCGAAATGGCAACCTTTGCCTGATGCCTCGGTACTCCGCGGCTGCGCTTGCCCCCTTTGCACCAAAGAGGAAAGGAGGACGCTGCGCGGGCTGGCACCCGCCTGGCACCCTGAGTCGTCATGGCTTGCGTCACGGGCACCTCACGAGGTACCCCGCCTTGATCTCTCCGCCTCCTCGTGAGCCAGCCTGACGAGGCCGTGCCTGAGGAAGCTCCGTGTCGTCCGCCCCGCGAGGCTTGGCCCCTCGCGAGGGTCTTGAGTTTGTGTTGGTGAAGATGGGCCATGCTGGGCCCCCCTTTGAGCCACGCCGCAGGCCGCAGGCAGGCAAGTCTGGGGACCCCCGTTCCCAGAACGCCGACAGTAGCCCCCGGGCCCAAGGCGCGCCTGGACTTGGCCGCGCAGGGAGGCGGAAGGGCAAGAGCGAAGCGCCACGGGCCCTAACAGCCTGCGGCCTTGGGCGCCGTGTGGCGGTTGATTGGACGTGGGCGTCTCCACTTCCCCACGGCGCCTCGGCAACTGCACGGATTGGACAAGTCCCTGCATGCAAAGCGGGTCATAATTACCTGCGATCGTGGGGGCTGTTGGTTGGCCATCGCCAGCCATAAGTATGGACTGGCGCGCGTCCTTCCAGTTCATCCCCCCTTACTTCTCCTTTTTCTTCATGGCCCAGTCGAGGAGGTTCTCAGCCGCCGAGAAGGGGAAGGCTTGCCGGGTTGAGCCCGCCTCTCCCCCACCCAAGCGCGGCCGAGGGCGCCCTCGCAAGCATCCTGTGGCCACCACGGTGGCTCCCTGCGGCCGTGGAGGCGATCTTCAGCACGGCGACGGGTGGATTGCTGTAGCCGGGGGCCGTGCTCCGGCTGCGTGTCCCCCCAGGCCGCGCGTTCGTGCTACTGAAGTGTTGCCGGAGTTCATCGTGTGGTCGGCGGAGCCGGCTAGCACCCGGCTTCCACTTCCTTGCTTCCTCCTCGGCGAGCTCCCGGCCGGCACCCCGGGCGGCCTCTGGCTCCAGGCCGACGACTGCTGTAGCCGGGCCTCATGGGTCTCTCTGGAGGTCTCCGCGGCCGGGAGCCTATCCCTGGCCCGCGGTTGGCAGACGTTTGCCCGCGCGCGTGGCCTGAGCCGTCGATGCACCCTACACTTCAAGTTCGACGGCAACGCCACCCTCTACGTGAGGGTGTTTGGGGAAGATGGTCGCCGCGCAGGGTGTTGCCCCGAGGGTGACGACCGCGGCTGGGAACCCAGCTCCAGTGATGATGGAGAGAGCAGCGCTTGCACGGCTGGCGGCGTTCGGGGTTCCCCAAGCTTCTCCAGTTCTTCTTCAGGCGACGACTCCTCTAGCGGTGGCTGCGATCAGCCTCCACGTCGTCGTATCTGCTTGGGGGGTGGCAACGTGTCCGCCCGCCGCCGCGTCCTGGTGAAGCGCGAGAGGGAGTCCGCCTGAGCTTCGGAGGCAGCTCGGGCCTTCCCTGTGGGCCTGTGTGAGGCGAGGCGCGCCGGATTTGTTCTTCCTTTTCCCTTTTTCCTGCGTAACAAATACAATAGTGCGGAGCCCCGCGGGGGCGTGTTTGGGTTATTGCTTGTTAATCATCGTTTTGCTTTCGTTACCATACCTTCCGGCTATGTGCCCGAGCGTGGATAGTTCCCGGCCCCGGCCGTGGGGGGGCGACCGACCCAGGCCCTTTGTTCATGTCGCGGTGCCCGTGGGGCACGGACTGGAGGGGTGCTCCTGTAAGGGGCCCAGGCCGCGAACTCTTTCAGTGACTAGGATAGGAACACTCGCGAGGGCACTGGGCTCTCCCCCTCACGAGGCCTTGCACAAGAGAAACCGAGGCAAGAGAGCGAAAAGCCGAAGAACCGCAAGCCAAAGACGGCAACAACTTCAATAAAACTCCAAACGAAGAGGAACAAGCCAACTGCGGAAAGCAAATGAAAAGTCGCGTCCGGCACCTAGTCTAGTCTTCGACGTCTTCTCACCAGCGCGGAGCTAAGTGCAGCCACTGGGCGTGGGAGGGAGCCCCAGGGCCTGAGGCCGGCGCTCCTGAGACTCCGGGGCGTGTACAGCCCCAACTCATTACTACGTGAGAGTGTCACGGGCGGCGAGCTTCACAGGCGTTGGCCTTCTTCACAGGCTCCGGGCCTTTTCCAAAATGCGATAGCTTCACAGGCACTCGCCTTGCTTCACAGGCTCCGGGCCTTTTCCAAAACACGATAGCTTCACAGGCACTCGCCTTGCTTCACAGGCTCCGGGCCTTTTCCAAAACGCGATAGCTTCACATGCACTCGCCTTGCTTCACAGGCTCCGGGCCTTTTCCAAAACGCGATAGCTTCACAGGCACTCGCCTTGCTTCACAGGCTCCGGGCCTTTTCCAAAACGCGATAGCTTCACAGGCACTCGCCTTGCTTCACAGGCTCCAGGCCTTTTCCAAAATGCGATAGCTTCACAGGCACTTGCCTTGCTTCACAGGCTCCGGGCCTTTTCCAAAACGCGATAGCTTCACAGGAACTCGCCTTGCTTCATAGGCTCCGGGCCTTATCCAAAACGCGATAGCTTCACAGGCACTCGCCTTGCTTCATAGGCTCCAGGCCTTTTCAGGGGTAGAACCTCCGGAGGTGCTGGATGTTCCATGCATTCTGGACCAGCACTCCCTCTTGAGTCTCCAAGCGCGCGGAGCCGGGCCTGGAAACATGAACAACCTTGAACGGGCCCTCCCACATGGGAGAGAGCTTGTGCAATCCCTCCCTGGAGAGAACCCGCCTGAGCATGAGGTCTCCTACCTCAAGAGTCCTGGGGCGGATGTTGCGGCAGCGATATCGCCGCAGTGCTTGTTGGTACCTCACCGCTTGCAGCGCGGCTTCCCGGCGATGCTCCTCCCCCAGCACGAGGTCCGTCCCCCGCATGGCGTCCTACTGCGCCTCGTCGAATGCCAGGACCCGCGCGGAGCGACGTCTGACCTCGTGAGGGAGGACTGCTTCTGCTCCGTAGACCAGGAAGAACGGGGTCTCTCTAGTCGGCTTGGTCGCGATGGTGCGGATGGACCACAGCACGGACTACAATTCATCGTACCAACCTCTGCCACAAGCCTCCAGCTTCTTCTTGAACGTCCTGGTCTTGAGGCCCCTCAGGACCTCCGCGTTGGCTCGCTCAGCCTGGCCGTTGCTTCGAGGGTGCGCCACTGAAGTGTAGCATATCTGCGTTCCAAGGTTAGCACAGTATGTTTTGAAGAGGTTACTGGTGAACTGTGAACCGTTGTCCATGATGATGCGATTCGGCACCCCGAACTGGCTCACGATGCCCTTGACGAACTTGACTGCGGAACCCGCAAGAATGGTGCAGACAGCCTCCACTTTAGCCCACTTGGTGAACTTGTCCACGGCAACGTAAAGGTAGCGGTAGCCCCCTGGCGCCCGAGAAAACGGACCCAAGATGTCGAGCCCCCAGACTGCGAATGGCCACGAAAGGGGGATAGTCTGCAAGCCCCCTGCCGGCTGATGGATCTGCTTGGCGTGGAACTGGCAGGTCTGACAAGCCTTCACTAGTTCAACGACGTCATTGAGCGCGGTGGGCCAGTAAAACCCACTGCGGAACGCCTTGCCAACGAGGGTCCGTGATGACGAATGATGTCCGTAGTCTCCGCCGTGTATATCTTCCAGTAGTTCCTTCCCTTGCTCCCTGGAGGACGTTGCGCGGGCTGGCACCAGCCTGGCGCCCTAAGTCGTCATGGCTTGCGTCACGGGCACCTCATGAGGTACCCCGCCTTGATCTCTCCGCCTCCTCGTGAGCCAGCCTGACGAGGCCGTGCCTGAGGAAGCTCCGTGTCGTCCGCCCCGCAAGGCTTGGCCCCTCGCGAGGGTCTTGAGTTTGTGTTGGTGAAGATGGGCCGTGCTGGCCCTCCCTTTGAGCCACGCCGCAGGCAGGCAAGTCTGGGGACCCCCGTTCCCAGAACGCCGACAGCAGCAGCTACCACGCACTGCTCGGACGAACCGCGTTTGCTAGATTCAACGTAGTGCCACACTATGCTTATCTCAAGCTCAATATGCCCGGTCCACGCGACGTCATAACAGTCAATGGCAATACTGAATGCTCCCTCCGAACAGAGGAGCACACCGCCGCCCTAGCAGCTGAGGTACAAAGCGGCCTTCTCAAGAAGCATCATAGCCTGGCTGCCGAGCCCCTCGACGTCATTAAGAGGGTCCGGACCACACTGCAACAGGACAGTGCGGCTCGTCAAGAGCTCGATTAGCAATCCGGTCTCCGTCACAGTCCCGACGAGGTAGTGGCATTCGTACCACGCGTCCATAACTACGCACTCAAAATTTCATGGGCATCGATGGAGGCACAAGCTATCCCGGGATACAAGGTTCGGCTAGACCAATCCCGTAAACACATATAACTTTACCATCTCCTTTTCCCTTGTTTCAGGTTTCTCCTATGGGGGCCTCCTTCGACGGCCTGACTAATGATCCCGTCAAAGGACAAACACACCGGATTGACACGGAGCACAGGCGTACATGGGAAGCCCTAGAGGCTAACAATTTTCAGGGCCCACGCGCAACTCGCCTTTGGGTATGGCATGTCAAATAGCTGGTTTCTTACTGCATTATTTTGTACCAATGTGCTTGGACGCATTAACTCAACTATAATGGAAACAGTTCATGATCCAAATTCAAGGGCTCCAGATCCTCTCTCTGTTCTCCCTCTGTTTTCCTTTATATTACTTATTTCCCAGCAACCGTACACTCTGGTACGATTCATATTTGCTAGGGGCTCCCCATCGCCCCACCATATGGCAACATAGTCCGAACAATCCTTAAAGATAAGTTCGGCACCCCGAATTTAGAATTTTATGCATTGGCTCCGAATCATGTCTTTGGTTAATAGTTGGGTTGCCCAGCTCCTGTGCTTGCTACCCTACGTTCCGCTAAATCGGCTAGGGTAGTAAAGGGAGAACTACTGCGATTGTGCCCTGGCCTTGACTAGATGAGCACCTCAGTAGAGGAAGCCGAAAACTGACTGTCATGATACGGTGAGAGCCGGTCAGCTGTTCGAGGGTTACAAATCGTTGGAGATTTTTTCTGCGTTATGCGAAAGATCAGCACTTCCCGATCACATGCTGACTGCACCCTGGCTTGAACTAGGGGTTGCGCCCATGCTTTATTATAAAACTCCTATGGCTAAGTGAGGGTGTTTAAGCCGTATAGTCTGATTGCCTTGTTCGTTGCACTAGACAACTCCTTCAAGGACCATACAATTGGATCAAGATTGTCTAGATTCCATCCTGAACACCTCCGTACTACCTACGAGAGGGCAGAAGCCGACGACTGGCCAACCCTCATATTACATAGAACACGGCCACACAGGAGGAAACAATTAAAGCATAACAAAATTACATCACAAAACAGGCTTTGTTTTTCATAATACAAGGCAAAGGCAACATGAATACATTTATTCAAACACAACGTCATGCGAACATTGTGCCGCCGCAAGGCGAAACCCCTCCAGGACATCCGCAAAATACTATTCGGGTGTGCGGTGCTCCTTGCCCTCCGGTGGCCCTCTGGTCACCTCGATGGCGTCCATCTTCGCCCACCACATCTTGCAACGGGCGAAGTCCATGTGTGCACCTTCAATGCAGGCCGAGCGCTTGACGACGTCCAACCGAGGACAGGCATTCACCATCCGCCTCACGAGTCCAAAGTAGCTACTCGGCATAGCTTCGGCTGGCCATAGCCGGATTATCAAATCCTTCATGGCTAGTTCGGCCACCGATGCAGCTCCACCAGCTGCTTCAGCTGATCGGTGAAGGACACGGGATGCTCTGGCCCCGCATACTGCGACCAGAATAGCTTCTCCGTAGAACCCCCTCCTTCAGCTCGATAGAACTCCTCGGCGTCTGATACAGTGCATGGTAAATCCGCAAAAGCTCCTGGGGAACTCCGAACCCGGGTTAGTAAAAGGTACTGCTTCTCCACATACTTGCTTTGCATCTTAAATGCCTTACCCGCCGTGATCTTATTGGCCTCCTGGATCTTGTGGAGGGCGGCCTGGGCCTCATTCCGTGCGGTCTCTGCGCTCTGACGAGCCTTGGCGAGTTCGGCCCCTTGAACCGACGCATCATGCTCCAAGGCTTCGCATTTCTTCACCACATCCTGGAGCTCCTGCTGGACTTCTTTGACCCGGGCCTTGAGCTTCTTATGGGTAGCTTGCTGCTGGACAGCCTTCTCCTCGGCCTTCCCCAGGGCCTTCTTCAGGGCCTCGACCTCGGTCACGGCTCCTGCACATATTACGACACCGCGATCAATATACATCGCCTACTCCTTCCGAACACCCAGCAAGTCGTCACTCACCTTGCTTCTCCTGGAGCCAAACCTTAACCTCGCCGAGCTCGTTCTCGGTCCGCTCCAGCCTCTGCCTTAGTTCAGAGACTTCGGCAGAATGTGAGGTTGCGGCCAACAGTGACGCCTGCTTATTCATACATATTGCGTTAGTCTCCTATAACAAAAGATTGATCCTCTGTCCGGTTCTTCTTGCCGAACACCAGACAGTGTCTCAGGGGCTACTGTCTACATGGGTTTTTTTTCTCTTTCTTACCTTGAAACCTGTCAACAGGCTACTGCTGGCTTCATTTAGTCCACTCTTGGCGGACTGAACCTTCTCAATCACCGCACCCATAAGGACACGGTGTTCGTCCATGACAGAGGTGCCTCGAAGCGCCTCCATCAAGTTATCCGGTGCCCCAGGATGGACAGGGGCCACTGGTGGAAGCTGCGCACCCCCTTTCTTCAAAGGGGGCTGCTCGCCCGACTCCGGAGCCATATGGGTCTCCGGAATCGTATTCGGCTGAGGGCCGAACTGAATGCGGCCCTCTTTGCCAGTCTCCATGGGGATCAGTTCCCCCATGTGTCCTGCAGTGGAGGTCTCACCTTGTGGCGCCTCCCGGACAGCGTCCTAGGCTCCTCCGCGGTTCGGAGCGGTCCTCCGAGATAACACTTCGGTGTCGTCCCTGGCCCCGGGGGAATAGGTAGGCGGTGGCGACATGCTCGCCATCTCTGACGGAGCCAACGAACCTCCAGATGAGGATCGCTGGATAAGGTCGCGGGTCGGACTGCAATAGCACAATTAACTATGTCAAGATAAATGAAGAGAAAGGGCCAGATGCACGCATGAGCAAGCCATGTCACTTATGATGCGGCCTGGGGCTTAGTGCGGGGCGTCTTTCCGGACTGCTATCAACGTCCCATGCGGTGTTGACCGCTGGGACGCTCTTCCCCTTCTTGGGCGTTTCCGCCTCCGGATATGCCGAAGCCGCCCTCTTCTTCTTCCTATCCTCGGGAGGAGGGTTGTTTTCCTCCTCCTCCTCCTCTTCCTCGCCATTGTCCTCAGGGATAGAGGAATGAGCTTCATCGTCTTCGGACATCACGTCCGAAGTGCCCTTGCAACGGGGGCCACTCTTGTCCCCCTTGGCCTTCTTCTTCGGCGCCTTATAAGGCGTCGGCACCAGCATCTTTGCTAGACACGGGATGACTAGTTCTTTAGGCAGCGGAGCCGGACACTAGATCCACTTCGCCCTCTCCATCCATCCCTGGAAATGCAATGATAAGCTCAGACATCATCCTTGAAACGATTAAGTTGGGGATACATCGAAAAATAACATACCTCACTGGCGAGGTGTTTACAATCGTGACCACGGTCTGAATCCGTGGTCGGTGGTTTCTTGTTTCCCTTAAAGAGCAACTTCCATGCGCCTTCGTGAGTAGTCTCAAAGAGCCTCACCAGGGTCTGATGCTTCTTCGGGTTGAACTCCCACAGAGGACGGCTTCGGCGCTTGTCGGTGTTCTGGGAACGGGGGTCCCCAGACTTGCCTGCCTGCGGCCTGCGGCGTGGCTCAAGCGGGGGCCCAGCGCGGCCCATCTTCATCAGCTCAAGATCAAAGACCCTCGCGAGGGGCCAAGCCTCGCGGGGCGGACGACAGGAAGCTTCCTCAGAGGCAGCCTCATCAGGCAGGCTCGCGAGGAGGCGGAGAGATCAAGGCAGGGGTACCTCGCGAGGAACCTGTGATGCAAGGCATGATGATCGAGACCAGGCAGGCGCCAGGCGGGCGCCGGCCAGCGCAGTGTCCTTGTTTCCCCTTTGGTGCAAAGGGGGCAAGCACAGGCCAAGGCATCAGGCAAAGGTTACCATTCCGGTGCAACGAGACCAAGACCAGCCGGACGGCAGGACGGAGGTCACCGTGAAGCCCAAGACGGCGTCATCGCCAGTGCTTTTGGCAGCCAAAGACCACCTTTGGTCAGGATAACTTGTACTAGATGTTCCCCTTTGAAATGGCCACTTGTTGGCGCCCTTCCCGCTCATTATTTGGGGAGAGGCCCTGGGCCTCTATAAATAGAGCTAACCACCATAGAGTCGACATCATCTAGACATCTAGAGATCCCCAGAGACATCTAGACACCCCAAGAACATCGAGAGATCTGATAGAACCCTAGCAGAGAGAGAGAGGCGATGAACTCACCCTAGCAGTTCATCGCACCAACTCAAGAACACCTCTCGCGAGGCTGTTCTTCCCTTGTACTGTCCATCATCAGCCCCAGAGGCAATCCACCACACCACACACTGGAGTAGGGTATTACACCACAACGGTGGCCCGAACTAGTATAAACCTCGTGTCTCTTGTGTTGTTCATCATTTTCATCTTAGTTCGCACAAGAGGATCAGACGTAGATCGGTAGGGGAGAGATCTCCGCGTGCACCCCCGTGTTCGAATCTCAAGGGTCTGCCGGAACCCCAAACCCGACATTTGGTGTGCCGGGTAGGGGTGCACCGGAATCTTCCTTCCGCCGTTCACGTGTGATCTTCCGTCGTGTCCATGGTTGACGCTCGTCGGGCTCGCACCGAGCACCGGGCTGCTCACGCCGCTCGCGTCGCCCAGACGGCGCCCGTCGGCGGCCCCCCTTGTCGTTCCCCATCGCCCGCCTCCAACGCCGCCACCGGCCTGGCAGGGAATGAGCAGCAGGCCTCGTCCCAGCACCCCTCGGTGCGGCGGATGGCTGCACCGCCACCACGTCGCTGACTCTAGCTGGCTCGTCGTCCCACGCCTGTCGTGCACCCATGGATGCGCACACCTCACTACTCTTGGCGCGGGAGCTCCTGCACTATCGCCCCATTGACAACCTCTACGAGGACTGGCTCGCCCGCATCATCGAGCTCGTCAGTGCCGCAGGGGGCTCCCCCTTGCGGTCCCTCTAGCTGCCTCGCGCCTCCGTCCCGTGCAGGGGTGAGGATCAGGAGGCGCCTCCGCCGCCTCCTCCCCAAGAAGGTGCCTTGGCTCCAAGGCGCGCAGCCCCAGGGCGAGACCCTCCACGTCCGGCGCCAGCGCAGCAAGAAAGGAGCTGCCAGGAGATCCCGCGTCCCCGGGAAGGTGCTCGCACACTCCTAGCGCCGGCGCGCCAAGATCGCGCCCCAGCGCCTCCATGACAAAACCCCGCGCTGCTCCTAGTGGCGGCGCGTGGTGACCCGCAAGAACGAGTCAAGCACCAGCAAGGGGAGCTGGTGGCCACGGCGGGCTGCCTCGCCTTCACCCTCGAGCTACGCGGCGTCACATGGCCAGGCAAGTTCAAGCCTGACCTCCCTCCCCGCTACGATGGAACAGCGGACCCCGCGGAGTTCCTGCAGCTCTACGAGCTGGGCATCGTAGCCGCCAACGGAGACGAGAAGGTCATGGCGAATTGGTTCCCCATGGCGCTCAAGGAAGGTGCCCGCACCTGGATCCTGAACCTGTCGCCCGGCACGATCTCCTCCTGGAGCAAGATGCGCACCCACTTCATCGCCAACTTCCAGGGCACTCGCAACCGGCCCCCGGCCGTGAGCAACCTGCGCCGCATCAAGCAACAGCCAGGAGAAACCCTGCAGAAGTACATCCAGCGCTTCAACTACGCTCGCCTCAAGATCCCCAAGGTGACTGAAGAAGCCATCATCTCAGCCTTCTCCGACGGAGTGCGCGACGTCAAGATGAAGGAAGAGCTAGCAATCCATGAAGACCTGTGCACATCCCTGGAGCTATTCAACTTGGCGACCAAGTGCGCTAGGGCTGAGGAAGGGCGTCTCTCCCTTCTCGAGCTCCCGGCAGCCGACCCAGAAGAAAAGAAGCTCAAGGCCAAGGACGTGAAGCGCAAGGGGGCTGTCGTGCTAGCAGCGGAACCGGACACCAAGCGAGGCAGGGATCAGCCTGAGTCATCTAAGGGCGGACGGTACTGCGTGTACCACGACCTCCACACCCACAACACCAATGAATGTCAAGAGAGCTCAGAGCTATGCGAGATGGGCGAATCGGCCGACGCCCAGAGCGCCACGACAGGGGCTACGGCCGAGGAGGAGGAAGAGGTGGTGGACGATGGGAAGACCGTGGCCTTTGCCAGGGATGGCGTGACCGCCCTCGCGAGGACCACTGGCAGTACCAGCTTCGCGAGGGAGGCTGGAGGGACCAGCCTCGTGAGGACCGTCCTCGCGGCAACGCAGGCCTCCCTCCTCTGCCGCCTCCACCGAGGAGGAACGAAGACCAACACCAAGACGATGGGGCTGCGGGCTTCCAAGAGCCGCGTGCAATTGCTTTCATCCTGGGCGGCGCCCAGGCCCCAGTCTCACAACGCATCTTCAAGCAGTTTGCTCGCGAGGTGAATGCAGTCCTTCCCAAGCTTGAGGACACGCGCCCTCTCAGGTGGTCTTCGTGCGCGATCACATTCAGTTCCGCAGACCAGCTCAAGTGTGTGGCAACGGCCGGAGTCCTCCCGATGCTTTGCTCCCCAGTCATCAGCAACGTGCAGGTCACCAGGACCCTCATCAATGGCGGAGCAGGACTCAACGTCCTGTCCGTCGAGACGTTCGACAATCTCCAAGT
This sequence comes from Triticum aestivum, assembly GCF_018294505.1. Lineage (NCBI taxonomy): Eukaryota > Viridiplantae > Streptophyta > Magnoliopsida > Poales > Poaceae > Triticum > Triticum aestivum. The sequence continues at coordinate 57,741,631 of NC_057803.1, forward strand.
GCCATACGACCACCTTCAGCCGACCAAGCCTTTCTCAGGAGTCACCGATGGTTCCACTGTTCCAATTGGGCAGGTTCACCTTCCGGTCACCTTCGGGCAACGCAACAACTACCGCACCGAGCTCATCGACTTCGACGTCGCTCACATCCGCCTGCCGTACAACACCATCCTCGGGTACCCAGCCCTAGCCAAGTTTATGGCAGTGACTCACCATGGTTACAATGTCCTCAAGATGCCAGGAAGCAGTGGAGTCATCACCGTACCCTATGAAGAAAGGGACGTAGTGTGCTCGCTCGAGCGTGCATTCCAAGTCGCAGCAATCGAAGACCCAGATCGCAGGAGCAGGAGGCCTCCCGAGGCGACCCTGAAGAAGAAGAAGGCCTCACCTGGCCAGATCCACAAGGAAGCAGGCACCTCCGGAGGTATTGCGTCAGGATTCACGCCCGATCAGGGAGCGCCGCCCTCTCGCGCATAGGAAGGCGTGCCCAGCGCCCTCCTCGGGCAAGGCTCGGGGGCTCTCTCTTGGAGAGCCACCGACCTTGCCAAGGTCGCGGGGGAGACGCTCGGGCACCACTTGGAGGGGTGCTTCCAGGCACGCTTCCCTCAGAAAGGTACAAGTCAAAGGAGACAAAACCCTCAGGAGTTCATCGCAAGGAACACCCAAGAGCTACAAGAGTCCAAAGTCATGTGCGGCAGCCGCCGCTTGCCTGCCGTGGCCCCACATCCAGGCGATGATGGAGGACTGCGCGTCTGTGTTGACGTACCAGGGCTCAACCGAGCTGCGTCCCAGGAGCGTCTATGGCCTTCGGCCGTAGGGCGCTGCATGGGACCACCCCATAGCTATGTTCGCATGCACTTCGGCCTGCCGAGCACGGTCGCCGCACATCAGCGCTTGTTGAGGAGCATTCTGGAGGCTCAAGAGGTTAGGCATCGCGCGGTCCTGGCGGAGGTGGTGATGATCCCCGAAGACCTGCACGTGCCACCAGAGCCTCCGAGGCCCCTGGGCCTGGGGGCTCATGAGGGCTGACATCTTCACCGCGCATCGCTCACTTCCTCAGCATCACTTCATCTTCAACAGCACTAGGTGACATCTTTCAGAGTTCTACTTTCAACTAGGAGCGCCCACAGGGCTGCACCATTCCCAGGCCGCGTGGGTCCGTCCCCGCGGCATGTATCCATTTTGTTTATGCTCTTTATTTACCTTGTTGGGGGCGCCCCTCGGGCTGCATCATCCCCACGCCGCTCGGGCCCGACCCAGCGGTAGTTGCTTTTCCAGCGTTAACCCTAGGATGAAGTTGTTCTTTCATGCTTCCCATAATTATCACCTACTGCTTGTCGTCGTGCAAAGCGCTTGCACGTTAAAAGGGGGGCGCCTGAGAATCGTGACTCATGGGCTCTTACTGGCTCTCCAGCCCTCACTCCCTGGCCTTGACCCACGGCATCGTGACCTGTCATACCAGCAGCGGCTGAGCTTGCTCGGGGGCCGGGACCTAAGGACATAGAGCATTTGCATTCTAACAACCCTGCAGGAACACACCAATTGATAAAGGCCTAGAGCCAGGCGCAACCCGCCTCGAGGTAGGGCCTTGTGAGTCCCGCGCTGGCTTACGGGTGCCCAGATACACCTCTCCTAGCCCTACCATGCCGGCCACGTGTCAGGGCGGGGCTGTACACGCCCCGGGGGCTCCTCCCAGAGGGGAGCCCCCTCCCACGCACCAGTGGAAGCACCATGCTCCGCGCTGGCTGACGACATTGCCGAGGAGCGGCTATGCCCGTACACATACGGAAGCGCTATGCTCCGCGCTGGTGATAAACAACTGAGGGCGGCCCATGGCCGTACCAACCTCAGGGAGCCCAGAGCTCAGTGTCCGGCACCATCGCAACACCTCCCCTTGGGAGTGCCGCGCAAGGGGGCTGGACACGGGGGCTACGCCTGCGCCTCGCCCGAGCGCACGCCACCCAGCCAGGTCCCTTGGACCTGGTCGTCGCGCGCCACTCCCCAAGCGGAGCCAAGGTACGAAACCCGTTTGAGCGTCTAGGGGGACTCCTAAGCATCGCGACTCAGGAGCCTAACTTGCCACGTAGCCCCTCACTCCTTAGTCCCGTCCTTTGTTCCCGGTCGGGGCTAACGCTGGGTGAGGTACGCGCGGGGTCGGGCCCTGCCGACGTAGAACGATCAATCCACTCCTCGCTCCCCCCGTCCCTACTTGTTGCTCGTGCGTCAAGGGGGACTCTTGAGCATCGCGACTGAGGAGCCTAACTTGCCACGTAGCCCCTCACTCCGTAGACCCGTCCTTGGTTTTCGGTCGGGGTTAACGCTGGGTGAGGTACACGCGGGGTCGGGCCCTGCCGACGTAGAGTGTAAACAAGTAGGAGAGGAAAATGCAAATTCTGGGAAATCCAAAGCAAATATTACAAGCCATAAGATTGTTCCACAATGCCAAACACAAGTTTTAACGCCTCCGCGAGGCATGGTGCATGTGCAGGAATAAAACAGGATGGAAGTCGTGAAGGAATCACTCCCCAGTAGCGTCGTCACCGGTGGTGGAGTCACGCTGGACGGCTTCGCCTCCCGAGGTCGCAAGGCCGGCGGCACCGCGCCTGGGCAGGACGCTGGGGGAGCGGAACTTCCCCAGCAAAACCTCGGCTCGTCCCCTCACGGCCTCAGCGGCGGCAACGGCACGGTCGCCGCTCACGGGCTCCAGCAGGCTGTCGAAGTCGACATTGGGGTCACGCAGGTAGACATGGTTGAGGACACGCGTCAGCGCCGCAGAAGACAGGGCACGCGCCTCGGCCTCGACCGTGGGGCCAAGGCCGTCTGCGACGTTCTCAAGTGCATCAACCAGGAAGGGGAGCGGCTTGGTGGGGCCGTCCTCCACACCAGCTAACGGCTCCTCCAGGTAACTCTCATACAGCGTCTTCAGTATGCCTCAAGCCTTCTTCTCCAGCTCCGAGAAGGCCGCCCGGTCCTCCGTCAGGACCTTTGCCTTGGCGTCCAGCTCGGTCCTCTCCGCCTCCAGCGACCGCTCCAGCGTCTCCGGTCGGCTGTGGCGGACATCAAGCTTGGCGTCCCAGTCCTTGGCGGCGGCCTCCCTAGCCTTCATCTCCTTCTCCTTCTCCTGGCGGCTGCGCACCTCCTTGGCGAGCTCGTCGCGCAGGCCTTGCAGCTCTGCCTCAAGCGTCTTGCAGCGGCCCCGGGCATTTGCGATGTCGCCCAGGGCAGCATCGTGAGCGGCCTTGGCTTGGTTGGCAGCCCTCCTCTCCTCGTCGGAGGACGACACAGCTTGGCTCAACACCGCTTGGACGGAGGCAGCAGAACAGGCCCAGCCAGAGGCCAACTCCAGGCGCCCGGTCAGCAGACGAGGGTCCGCGCTCAGGAGATCCTCCTGCAGCTGGCTCAGCTCGTTGGCAACCTGGTCCAGGACAGTGGCGGAGGGAGCAGAAGAGACAAGAACCTGTGGAGCAGGCGGAGAAGATGGCAGCATGGCCACGGCTTGGCAGGAAGGGACCCCGTCAGCCTTGGCCGCCACGGCCGCAGCATCGGGCACAGTCGACTCCAAGTCCAGCGGGGCCACGGGGGCTGACTCCTCACCGGGGTGCCCTAGTTGGCCTCGCGAGGGCGGTTGGGTCGGAAAGGTGCGGGCCTCGCCGTCCTCTCCCCCAACAGCCGAAGGCGTCTCCCCGGCAGACGGATTCGCCCCAAGCAGGGCCGCAGAAGCCTCCTTCAACCTCTTGGCCGCAGGTGCCGGCCTGGTAAAAGAGCACAAACATCAAGCCTCAGTGGCAGGAACCAAGCAGAGCACGAATCGAGCACTTACCGGACGTTGTCCGTGGAATCAAGCAACTTCCGGTCATACTTGAAGCCCGAGAGCCTGCAGCGGGGGTCAGCCTTGGAGGGCCCGAAAGCAGAAGGCGTGTCAGGAGAGACGGAGCTGGCCTTGGACCCCCAGGGACCAGAGCAGACCCTGGGAGAACCAGGCTCGACCTACCCTTCCTCGTGACCGAGGAAGAACCCTCCTTTCCTCGCCTGGCGCCGGCCTCGTCGTCGTCTGGCATGGAGCGGAGGGCCTGGGACCTGCGCCGAGGGAAGGACTCCCCCCAATCCTCGCCAGTCTCCTCTGGGTCGGACACTTCCTCCTCCGCCTCTTCTTCCTCCTCTTCCCCGCTGGAGCTACCAGAGAACAAGTTCACCATCGCCAAGACCGCCAGATCTTCGGGAGCTGCCGCGGGCACCATCCCCTCACCGTTGAAGGTGGGCATGGGGTTCACCACCAGCTCCCAGTCGTCACGAAGGAATAGGGGGACGGGGGCGCCCACCGGGCTCGCCACGTCTCCCCCAACCAAGGAATGCAGGGCCGCAGCCAGATCCTCGTCGGTCAGGGCCTCGGAGCTCAGGCGCAGGGCGGTGTCTGCTCCTCCAAGCCCCCATAGTGGGAGTGGGTGCTCCTGGAGCGGAGCCACCCAGTGCTCCAAGAACTCCCTCAGGAGCATGGCCCCGGTCAGCTTCGCCGCCTCCGTGTTGCTTGGTCTCAGGTCCGCGTTCATCCTCCTCAACACCGCCTTCGCGCGAGGGTCAACGAGCTCCGCGCGGGACCATGTGTCAACGGACTTAGGTTGCCCCGTGGGCAATACCAGACGAGGGTGGAGGCGCCCAACATCCATCATGACCCACCTGCTCCAGTAGCCTTCAATCCTCTTCCCAGGCTTCGAGATGGCGTTGGAGCTGGCATAGGCAATGAAGCTCGCGCATGCAGAGACCTGAGCACCAGAAACCCGGAGGGAGAAAAAGTGGCGTAGCAAGGCCACCGAGGGCTTCACACCAACATGAGCCTCACAATAGTAGGCGAAAATCGCCAGGAGAAGGACAGAGTTGGGGTGGAGATGCAGAGCCTGCAGGTTGTATTGGCGGAGAACGGCATGGAAGAACTCAGAGAAAGGAGGCACCAGGCCAGCGACAATGGCGCTCACGAAGAACGGGTAGAAGGTGCTCCCCTTACCCTCAGGCTGATCGGAGCCGACCTTGAGCACAGTCGCTCCCTCGCTACCCTGCGCCATCGTCATCAGGCGCGCGAGGGCGAGGTTCTTCTCCGACAAATTCGGGGAATCTAGGGCCGGCGAGTACCAAGCATCAGCCGGGGACTTGCGAGGCGCCATGGCGTGCCGGATGCGAAGGATTGAGATGGATTTGGAGGATTTCGGGAGCAAGAGGAAGGAGAACGAGAAAGAGGATCTAGGGCAAGACGGACGAGAGCGGGGCAAGTAAGCCTGGCCAAGGCCCCCCCCTTTTTTTGTCAGTCGTGCAGTTGACGAGGCGTCGTGGGAAGTGCAGACGCCCACGCCCAATCAACCGCCACACGGCGCCAAAGGCCGCAGGCTGTTAGGGCCCGCGGCGCTTCACGCTTGCCCCTTCGCTTCTCTGCTAAGCCAAGCCCGCGCGCGCCTTGGGCCCGGGGGCTACTATCGGCGTTCTGGGAATGGGGGTCCCCAGACTTGCCTGCCTGCGGCCTGCGGCGTGGCTCAAGCGGTGGCCCAGCGCGGCCCATCTTCATCAGCTCAAGCTCAAAGACCCTCGTGAGGGGCCAAGCCTCGCGGGGCGGACGACAGAAAGCTTCCTCAGAGGCAGCCTCATCAGGCAGGCTCGCGAGGAGGTGGAGAGATCAAGGTAGGGGTACCTCGTGAGGAACCCGTGATGCAAGCCATGACGATCGAGACCAGGCGGGCGCCGGCCGGCGCAATGTCCTTGTTTCCCCTTTGGTGCAAAGGGGGCAAGCACAGGCCAAGGCATCAGGCAAAGGTTACCATTCCGGTGCAACGAGACCAAGACCAGCCGGATGGCAGGACGGAGGTCACCGTGGAGCCCAAGACGGCGTCATCGCCAGTGCTTTTGGCAGCCGAAGACCACCTTTGGTAAGGATAACTTGTACTAGATGTTCCCCTTCGAAATGGCCAATTGTTGGCGCCCTTCCCGCTCATTATTTGGGGAGAGGCCCGGGGCCTCTATAAATAGAGCTAGCCACCACAGAGTAGACATCATCTAGACATCTAGAGATCCCCAGAGACATCTAGACACCCCAAGAACATCGAGAGATCTGGTAGAACCCTAACAGAGAGAGAGAGGCGATGAACTCACCCTTGCAGTTCATCGCACCAACTCAAGAACACCTCTCGCGAGGCTGTTCTTCCCTTGTACTGTCCATCATCAGCCCCAGAGGCAATCCACCACACCACACACTGGAGTAGGGTATTACACCACAACGGTGGCCCGAACTAGTATAAACCTCGTGTCTCTTGTGTTTTTCATCATTTTCATCTTAGTTCGCACGAGAGGATCAGACGTAGATCGGTAGGGGAGAGATCTCCGCACGCACCCCAGTGTTCGAACCTCAAGGGTCTGCCGGAACCCCAAACCCGACAGCGCTGGCACGAAAGGATCCGGTGAACTAGCATCACCTGGATCACATCAACGAGCTTGACTTTCTTGGTTACCATGCTTTGAACGCGTGTCTGCAGCGCTATCACCTCATCAGGGGAACCCCAGTCCGGACTCTTCTCGACCCAGGAGGTGAGTCGCATGGGAGCTTGATACTTCTCCAACGTATCTATAATTTTTGATTGCTCCATGCTATATTATCTACTGTTTTGGACATTATTGGGCTTTATTTTCCACTTTTATATTATTTTTGGGACTAACCTATTAACCGGAGGCCCAGCCCAAAATTGCTGTTTTTTTGCCTATTTTAGGGTTCCGAAGAAAAGGAATATCAAACGGAGTCCAAACGGAATGAAACCTTCAGGAACGTGATTTTCTCACCGAACATGATCTAGGAGACTTGGACCCTACGTCAAGAAACAAAGGAGCAGGCCATGAGGTAGGGGGCGCGCCTCCCCCCCAGGAGCGCCCTCCACCCTCGTGGCCCCCTGTTGCTCCACCGATGTACTCCTTCCTCCTATATATACCTATGTACCCCCAAACAATCAGATACGAAGCCAAAACCCTAATTCCACCATTGTAACTTCCTGTATCCACGAGATCCCATCTTGGGGCCTGTTCTGGAGCTCCGCCAGAGGGGGTATCCATCACGAAGGGCTTCTACATCAACACCATAGCATCTCCGATGAAGTGTGAGTAGTTTACCTCAGACCTTCGGGTCCATAGTTATTAGCTAGATGGCTTCTTCTCTCTTTCTGGATCTCAATACAATGTTCTCCCCCTCTCTTGTGGAGAACTATTCGATGTAATCTTCTTTTTGCGGTGTGTTTGTTGAGACCGATGAATTGTGGGTTTATGATCAAGTCTATCTATGAACAATATTTGAATCTTCTCCGAATTCTTTTATGTATATTGGTTATCTTTGCAAGTCTCTTCGAATTATCAGTTTGGTTTGGCCTACTAGATTGATCTTTCTTGCAATGGGAGAAGTGCTTACCTTTGGGTTCAATCTTGCGATGTCCTTTCCCAGTGACAGTAGGGGCGGCAAGGCACGTATTGTATTGTTGCCATCGAGGATAACAAGATGGGTTTTTTATCATATTGCATGAATTTATCCCTCTACATCATGTCATCTTGCTTAAGGCGTTACTCTGTTTTCATTAACTTAATACTCTAGATGCATGATGGATAGCGGTCGATGAGTGGAGTAATAGTAGTAGATGCAGGTAGGAGTCGGTCTACTTGTCTCGGACGTGATGCCTATATACATGATCATACATAGATATTCTCATAACTATGCTCAATTCTGTCAATTGCTCAACAGTAATTCGTTCACCCATCGTAGAATACTTGTGCTCTTGAGAGAAGCCACTAGTGAAACCTATGGCCCCCGGGTCTATCTTCATCATATTAATCTTCCAATACTTAGTTATTTACTTTGGTTTTTATTTTACTTTGCATCTTTATCATAAGAATACCAAAAACATTATCTTATCATATCTATCAAATCTCACTCTCGTAAGTGACCGTGAAGGGATTGACAACCCCTTATCGTGTTGGTTGCGAGGAGTTATTTGCTTTGTGCAGGTACTAGGAGACGCGCGCTCAACCTCCTACTGGATTGATACCTTGGTTCTCAAAAACTGGGGGAAATACTTACACTACTTTGCTGCATCATCCCTTCCTCTTCGGGGAAATCCATCGCAGTGCTCAAGAGGTAGCAAGAAGAATTTCTGGCGCCGTTGCCGGGGAGGTTCGCGTAAGTCAAAATCAGACTCTCGACAACGAGCCATTTCTGGCGCCGTTGCCGGGGAGGTTCGTGCAAGTCAAGATTTGACTTCCAACAACGAGCCATTTCTGGCGTCTATGCAAAAGTCAACATACCAAGTACCCATCACAATCCTTATCTCCCGCATTACATTATTTGCCATTTGCCTCTCGTTTTCCTCTCCCCCACTTCACCCTTGCTGTTTTATTCGCCCTCTCTCTCTATCCTCCCTCTCTTTCTCTATCTGCCTCTTTTTCCCGCTTGCTTTTTGTTTGCTTGTGTCTTGGATTGCTTGCTTGTCATGATGGCTCAAGATAACACTAAATTATGTGACTTTACCAATACCAACAATAATGATTTTATTGGCACTCTGATTGCTCCTCTTACCGATGTCGAATCTTGTGAAATTAATGCTGCTTTGCTGAATCTTGTCATGAAAGATCCGTTTTCCGGCCTTCCTAGTGAAGATGCCACTATCCATCTAAATAGCTTCGTTGATTTGTGTGATATACAAAAGAAGAAAGATGTGGATAATGACATTGTTAAATTGAAGCTAGTTCCTTTTTTGCTTAGAGATCGTGCTAAAGCTTGGTTTTCGTCTTTGCCTAAAAATAGTATTGATTCTTGGAACAAGTGCAAAGATGCTTTTATCTCTAAGTATTTTCCTCCTGCTAAGATCATCTCCCTTAGAAACGATGTTATGAATTTTAAGCAACTTGATCATGAACATGTTGCACAAGCTTGGGAGAGGATGAAATTAATGACACATAATTGCCCTACTCATGGTTTGAATTTGTGGATGATTATACAAAAATTTTATGCCGGATTGAATTTTGCTTCTAGAAATATTTTAGATTCGGACGCGGGAGGCACTTTTATGGAAATCACTTTAGGAGAAGCTACTAAAGTCCTAGATAATATTATGGTTAATTATTCTCAATGGCATACTGAAAGATCTACTAATAAAAAGGTGCATGCGATAAAAGAAACTAAAGTTTTGAGTGGAAAGATGGATGAACTTATGAAATTATTTGCTAGTAAGAGTGTTTCTTCTGATCCTAATGATATGCCCTTGTCTACTTTGATTGAGAATAATAATGAATCTATGGATGTGAATTTTGTTGGTAGGAATAATTTTGGTAACAACGCGTATAGAGGAAATTTTAATCCTAGGCCTTATCCTAGTAATCCCTCTAATAATTATGGTAATTCCTACAACAATTCTAATTGGAAATTACAATAAGATGCCCTCTGGTTTTGAATCTAATATTAAAGAATTTATTACTTCGCAAAAGAATTCCAATTCTTTGATTGAAGAAAAATTGCTTAAGATTGATGATTTGGCTAGGAACGTTGATAGAATTTCTCTTGATGTTGATTCTTTGAAACTTAGATCTATTCCACCTAAGCATGATATCAATGAGTCTCTCAAAGCCATGAGAATTTCCATTGATGAGTGCAAAGAAAGAACCGCTAGGATGCGTGCTAAGAAAGATGCCTTTATAAGAGCGTGTTCTTCTAGTTCCTATGAAAATAAAGATGAAGATCTAAAAGTTATTGATGTGTCCCCTATTAAATATTTGTTTTGCAATATGAATCTTAATAATGATGGGACTGAATATGATCCACCTTTACCTAGAAGGCGTTCCAAAAATTCGGAGTTTTTAGATCTTGATGCTAAAAGTGATAAAAGTGGGATTGAAGGAATTAAAACCCTAGATGTTGCTAAACCCACTATTTTGGATTTTAAGGAATTTAATTATGAAAATTGCTCTTTGATTGATTGCATTTCCTTGTTGCAATCCGTGCTAAATTCTCCTCATGCTTATAGTCAAAATAAAGCGTTTACTAAACATATCGTTGATGCCTTGATGCAATCTTATGAAGAAAAACTTGAATTGGAAGTGTCTATCCCTAGAAAACTTTATGATGAGTGGGAACCAACTATTAAAATTAAGATTAAAGATCATGAGTTCTATGCTTTATGTGATTTGGGTGCTAGTATTTCCACGATTCAAAAGACTTTGTGTGATATGTTAGGTTTCCGTGATTTTGATGATTGCTCTCTAAACTAGCACCTTGCGGATTCCACTATTAAGAAACCTATGGGAAGAATTAATGATGTTCTTATTGTTGCAAATAGGAATTATGTGCCCGTAGATTTTATTGTTCTTGACATAGATTGCAATCCTTCATGTCCTATTATTCTTGGTAGACCTTTCCTCGGAACGATTGGTGCAATTATTGATATGAAGGAAGGAAATATTAGATTCCAATTTCTGTTAAGGAAAGGAATGGAACACTTTCCTAGAAAGAAAATTAAATTACCTTATGAATCTATTATGAGATCCACTTATGGATCGCCTACCAAAGATGGCAATACCTAGATCTATCCTTGCTTTTTAAGCCTAGCTAGGGGCGTTAAACGATAGCGCTTGTTGGGAGGCAACCCAACTTTATTTTTATTCCTTGATTTTTGCTCCTGTTTAGTAATAAATAATTTATCTATCATATGTTTTGGTTGTGTTTTTTTGTGTTTAATTAGTGTTTGTGCCAAGTAGAACCGTTGGGAAGACTTGGGGAAAGTCTTGATATCTTGCTGTAAAAAACAGAAACTTTATCGCTCACGAGAACTGCTGCCATTTTTATTTGGAAAGTGATATTTAGTTAATTATTTTTGAATATGATTATTAGAAAAATTCCTCACGTCCAGAAATTTATTTTAGAATTTTTGGGGTTCCATATCTTGCTCTAGATACAGATTACTGCAGACTGTTCTGTTTTTGACAGATTCTGTTTTTCGTGTGTTGTTTGCTTATTTTGATGAATCTATGGCTAGTAAAATAGTTTATAAACCATAGAGAAGTTGGAATACAGTAGGTTTAACACCAATATAAATAAATAATGAGTTCATTACAGTACCTTGAAGTGGTCTTTTGTTTTCTTTCGCTAACGGAGCTCACGAGATTTTCTACTTTAAGTTTTGTGTTGTGAAGTTTTCAAGTTTTGGGTAAAGATTTGATGGATTATGGAACAAGGAGTTGCAAGAGCCTAAGCTTGGGGATTCCCATGGCACCCCCAAGATAGTCTAAGGACACCTAAAAGCCAAAGCTTGGGGATGCCCCGGAAGGCATCCCCTCTTTCGTCTACTTCTATCGGTAACTTTACTTGGAGCTATATTTTTATTCACCACATGATATGTGTTTTGCTTGGAGCATCTTGTATTATTTGAGTCTTTATTTGTTAGTTTACCACAATCATCCTTTCTGTACACGCCTTTTGAGAGAGCCATACATGATTTGGAATTTGTTGGAATACTCTGTGCTTTGCTTATATCTTTTGAGTTATATAGTTTTGCTCTAGTACTTCACTTATATCTTTTAGAGCACGGTGGTGGATTTGTTTTATAGAAACTATTGATCTCTCATGCTTCACTTAGATTATTTTGAGAGTCTTAAATATCATGGTAATTTTCTTAAATAATCCTAATATGCTTGGTATTCAAGAATAATAAAACTTTCTTATGAGTGTGTTGAATACTATGAGAAGTTTGGTGCTTGATAATTGTTTTGAGATATGAAGATGGTGATATTAAAGTTGTGCTAGTTGAGTAGTTGTGAATTTGAGAAATACTTGTGTTAAAGTTTGTGATTCCTGTAGCATGCATGTATGGTGAACCGTTATGTGATGAAGCCGGAGCATGATTTATTTATTGATTGTCTTCCTTATGAGTGGCGGTCGAGGACGAGCGATGGTCTTTTCCTACCAATCTATCCCCCTAGGAGCCTGCGCGTAATACTTTGCTTTGATAACTTGTAGATTTTTGCAATAAGTATATGAGTTCTTTATGACTAATGTTGAGTCCATGGATTATACGCACTCTCACCCTTCCACCATTGCTAGCCTCTCTAATACCATGCACCTTTCGCTGGTATCATACACCCACCATATACCTTCCTCAAAATAGCCACCATACCTACCTATTATGGCATTTCCATAGCCATTCCGAGATATATTGCCATGCAACTTTCCACCATTCCGTTTATTATGACACACTCCATCATTGTCATATTTCTTAGCATGATCATGTAGTTGACATCGTATTTGTGGCAAAGCCACCGTTCATAATTCTTTCATACATGTCACTCATGAGTCATTGCATATCCCGGTACACCTCCGGAGGCATTCATATAGAGTCATATTTTGTTCTAAGTATTGAGTTGTAATTGTTGAGTTGTAAGAAAATAAAAGTGTGATGATCATCATTTTTAGAGCATTGTCCCAGTGAGGAAAGGATGATGGAGACCATGATTCCCCCACAAGTCGGGATGAGACTCCGGACGAAAAAAAAGAGAGAAAGAAAAGAGGCCATAAAAAATAGAAAAGGCTCAAATAAAAAAATGAGAGAAAAAGAGAGAAGGGGCAATGCTACTATCCTTTTACCACACTTGTGCTTCAAAGTAGCACCATGATATTCATAGTAGAGAGACTCTCATTTCATCACTTTCATATACTAGTGGGAATTTTTCATTATAGAACTTGGCTTGTATATTCCAATGATGGGCTTCCTCAAATTGCCCTAGGTCTTCGTGAGCAAGCAAGTTGGATGCACACCCACTTAGTTTCTTTTGTTGAGCTTTCATATACTTATAGATCTAGTGCATCCGTTGCATGGCAATCCCTACTCAGTCACATTGATATCTATTGATGGTCATCTCCATGGCCCGTTACGCCTAGTTGATGTGAGACTATCTTCTCCCTTTTTGTCTTCTCCACAACCACCATTCTATTCCACCTATAGTGATATATCCATGGCTCACGCTCATGTATTGCTTGAAGATTGAAAAAGTTTTGAGAATGTCAAAAGTATGAAACAATTTCTTGGCTTGTCATCAGGGTTGTGCATGATCTAAATACTTTGTGTGGTGAAGATAGAGCGTAGCCAGACTATATGATTTTGTAGGGATAACTTTCTTTGCCATGTTATTTTGAGAAGACATGATTTCTTTGTTAGTATGCTTGAAGTATTTTTTTATGTCAATATGAACTTTTATCTTGAATCTTTCGGATCTGAATATTCATACCACAATTAAGAAGAATTACATTAAAAATTATGCCAAGTAGCATTCCACATCAAAAATTCTGTTTTAATCATTTACCTACTCGAGGACGAGCAGGAATTAAGCTTGGGGATGCTTGATACGTCTCCAACGTATCTATAATTTTTGATTGCTCCATGCTATATTATCTACTATTTTGGACATTATTGGGCTTTATTTTCCACTTTTATATTATTTTTGGGACTAACCTATTAACCGGAGGCCCAGCCCAGAATTGTTGTTTTTTGCCTATTTTAGGGTTTCGAAGAAAAGGAATATCAAACGGAGTCCAAACGGAATGAAACCCTCGGGAACGTGATTTTCTCACCGAACATGATCCAGGAGACTTGGACCCTACGTCAAGAAACAAAGGAGGAGGCCACGAGATAGGGGGGCGCGCCTACCCCCCCCCCCAGACGCACCCTCCACCCTCGTGGGCCCCCTGTTGCTCCACCGACGTACTCCTTCCTCCTATATATACCTATGTACCCCCAAATGATCAGATACGGAGCCACAAACCCTAATTCCACCGCCGTAACTTCCTGTATCCACGAGATCCCATCTTGGGGCCTATTCCGGAGCTCCGCCGGAGGGGGTATCCATCACGGAGGGCTTCTACATCAACACCAGAGCCTCTTCGATGAAGTGTGAGTAGTTTACCTCAGACCTTCAGGTCCATAGTTATTAGCTAGATGACTTCTTCTCTCTTTTTGGATCTCAATACAATGTTCTCCCCCTCTCTTGTGGAGAACTATTCGATGTAATCTTCTTTTTGCGGTGTGTTTGTTGAGACCGATGAATTGTGGGTTTATGATCAAGTCTATCTATGAACGATATTTGAATCTTCTCTGAATTCTTTTATGTATATTGGTTATCTTTGCAAGTCTCTTCGAATTATCAGTTTGGTTTGGCCTACTAGGTTGATCTTTCTTGCAATGGGAGAAGTGCATAGCTTTGGGTTCAATCTTGCGGTGTCCTTTCCCAGTGACAGTAGGGGCAACAAGGCATGTATTGTATTGTTACCATCGAGAATAACAAGATGGTTTTTTTATCATATTGCATGAGTTTATCCCTCTACATCATGTCATCTTGCTTAAGGCATTACTCTGTTTTCATTAACTTAATACTCTAGATGCATGCTGGATAGCGGTCGATGAGTGGAGTAATAGTAGTAGATGCAGGCAGGAGTCGGTCTACTTGTCTCGGACGTGATGCCTATATACATGATCATACCTAGATACTCATAACTATGCTCAATTCTGTCAATTGCTCAACAATAATTCGTTCACCCACCGTAGAATACTTATGCTCTTTAGAGAAGCCACTAGTGAAACCTATGGCCCCCGGGTCTATCTTCATCATATTAATCTTCCAATACTTAGTTATTTACTTTGCTTTTATTTTACTTTGCATCTTTATCATAAAAATACCAAAAATATTATCTTATCATATCTATCAGATCTCACTCTCGTAAGTGACTGTGAAGGGATTGACAACCCCTTATCGTGTTGGTTGCGAGGAGTTATTTGCTTTGTGCAGGTACTAGGGGACGCGCGCGCAACCTCCTACTGGATTGATACCTTGTTTCTCAAAAACTGAGGGAAATACTTACGCTACTTTTCTGCATCATCCCTTCCTCTTCGGGGAAATCCAACGCAGTGCTCAAGAGGTAGCAGAGCGCCGGAGTGGAATTCGGCAGCTGCAGCCCAGGTGGTTCCGCGAGGTTCTGTGATGTAGAACCACTGCTTCTGCCATTCCTTTACCGTGTCCACAAAAGTACCTTTGGGCCAGGAGACGTTGGACAGCTTGCTCACCATGGCTCCTCCGCACTCCGTGTGCTGGCCATCCACCACCTTCAGCTTCATGTTGAAGACTTTGAGACACAGCCCGAAGTGGGGTTGGATGCGGAGGAAGGCCTCACACACGATGATAAATGCCGAGATGTTGAGGAAGGAATTTTGGGATAGATCATGGAAATCTATCCCATAATAATACATCAGCTCGCGGACGAAAGGGTGGAGTGGAAACCCTAGCCCATGGAGGAAATGGGGGATGAACACTACCCTCTCGGTGGGCTTCGGCGTGGGGATGACTTGTCCCTCGGTCGGCAACAGTGAGCTATCTCCTTCGCCAAATATCCGGCCGCCCGAAGCTTAGTAATGTCCTCCTCCTTGACGGAGGAGACCATCCACTTGCCCTGGCCTCCGGATCCGGACATGGTTGCCTGAGTGGAAAGGAGATGAGAACTTGGGCGCTGGAGCTCAAGATCGGAAAGGCGGAGACAGAGAGAGGGCGTGAGAGAGGAAGAGGGAATCCTTATCCCCTTATAAAGGCAACGAATATTAACGCCTCCTCACTCACCTTAAGATTCTCCTATTCCCAAGGGCTGTATAAACGGCATGGTTGGGTTACCCATGTCCGCATTGATGAGAATCCCGTGTTAAGGGGACACGATCTCTGCTTTGACAAGATGTGCCAATGGCAACCACGTCTCGGGACGTGGGGCGTCGAAACATGAAAATGGTTTGGAATTGTGACCAGGCAGACGTGATGTCATATTATGAAAAGCTGTCAGCAGATTAGACTCATGTAAAAATATATATTCTCTCTGCGGTTATGTATGGTGTGTGCGACAGGTCCGGATACTATTATCGCATTCGAAGACTATCTTGAAGTTCGGATAGAAGGGAACCCGCCTTGCAATGCCGAAGACAATCTGCGCGCCGGACTCCTCGTCATTGAAGCCAGGTTCAGGGGCTACTGAGGGAGTCCTGGACTAAGGGGTCCTCGGGCATCCGACCTGTTATTCGTGGGCCAGACTGATGGGCTGTGAAGACATGAAGGCCGGAGACTATACCTGTGTCCGGATTGGACTCTCCTTGGCGTGGAAGGCAAGCTTGGCGACCGACTACTAAGATTCCTTCTTATGTAACCGACTCTATGTAAACCCTAGATCCCCTCGGTGTCTATATAAACCGGAGGGGTTAGTCCGGAAAGGAGACGTTCATTACCATAGTCATACAGGCTAGGCTTTTAGGGTTTAGCCATTACGATCTCGTGGTAGATCAACTCTTGTAACACTCATATTCATCAATATCAATCAAGCAGGACGTAGGGTATTACCTCCACAGAGAGGGCCTGAACCTAGGTAAACATTGTGTCCCCTGTCTCCTGTTACCATCGATCCTAGATGCACAGTTCGGGACCCCCTACCCGAGATCCGCCGGTTCTGACACCGACAGCCACCTCTGAGACCCCCCTGTCTTGTTCCCGAGTCCAACACCTCTTATATATACCCAAACTTCTAGAATATAACCTAGATCGGGAGTTCCGCCACCGCAAGCCTCTATAGCCATCGAAAACCAATCTAGACCCATTCTGGCACCCTGTCGGAGGGGGGAATCCCTCTCCGGTGGCCATCTTCATCATCCCGGTGCTCTCCATGATGAGGAGGGAGTAGTTCACCCTCAGGGCTGAGGGTATGTACCAGTAGCTATGTGTTTGATCTCTCTCTCTCTCTCGTGTTCTTGATTCGGAACGATCTTGATGTATCGCGAGCTTTGCTATTACATTTGGATCTTATGATGTTTCTCCCCCTCTACTCTCTTGTGATGAATTGAGTTTTCCCTTTGAATTTATCCTATCGGATTGAGTCTTTAAGGATTTGAGAACACTTGATGCATGTCTTGCATGTGCTTATCTGTGGTGACAATGGGATATCATGTGATCCACTTGATGTATGTTTTGGTGATCGATTTGCGAGTTATGTGACCTCGTGAACTTATGCATAGGAGTTGGCACACGTTTTTGTCTTGACTCTCCGGTAGAAACTTTGGGGCACTCTTTGAAGTTCTTTGTGTTGCTTGAATAGATGAATCTGATATTATGTGATGCATATCGTATAATCGTACCCACGGATACTTGAGGTGACATTGGAGTATCTAGGTGACATAAGGGTTTTGGTTGATTTGTGTCTTAAGGTGTTATCCTAGTACGAACTCTAGGATAGATTGAATGGAAAGAATAGCTTCGTGTTATTTTACTATGGACTCTTGAATAGATTGATCAGAAAGAATAACTTTGAGGTGGTTTTGTACCCTACAATAATCTCTTCGTTTGTTCTCCGCTATTAGTGACTTTAGAGTGACTCTTTGTTGCATGTTGAGGGATAGTTATAGGATCCAACTATGTTATTGTTGTTGAGAGAACTTGCACTAGTGAAAGTATGAACCTTAGGCCTTGTTTCCTAGCATTGCAATACCGTTTATGCTCACTTTTACCACTTGATACCTTGCTGTTTTTATATTTTTCAGATTACAAAAACCATTATCTACTATCCATATTGCACTTGTATCACCATCTCTTCGCCGAACTAGTGCACCTATACAATTTACCATTGTATTGGGTGTGTTGGGGACACAAGAGACTCTTTGTTATTTGGTTGCAGGGTTGTTTGAGAGAGACCATCTTCATTCTACACCTCCCATGGATTGATAAACCTTAGGTCATCCACTTGAGGGAAATCTACTACGGTCCTGCAAACCTCTGCACTTGGAGGCCCAACAACGTCTACAAGAAGAAGGTTGTGTAGTAGACATCAAGCTCTTTTTTGGCGCCGTTGTCGGGGAGTTTAGCGCTTGTAGGTATATCTTTAGATCTTGCAATCAAATCTTTTAGTTTCTTGTTTATCACTAGTTTAGTCTATAAAAGAAAACTACAAAAAATGGAATTAAGGTTGCCTCATATGCTTCATCTTTTTAATGTCGTGAAAATAAGGATTCCGATAATTGTGCCAAAGTGTTAGAAGAAGAATGTATTAAAATGTTTGGCACTTAATCTTTGGATGATGAGCATGATTGCAATGTTGTTAGTATGAATTATTTGAATACCCATGATGCTAATGATATGCAAAGCCACAAGCTTGGGGAAGCTATGTTTGATGAAGATGATATTTTTTGTCTCCCAAGTTATGATGAGCAAATTAATTATGATGAAAGCATGCTTCCTATTTATGATGATTATTGTGATGACATGTATGCTATAAAGAATAATGATAACCATGAAACTTGTCATCATGATTTTAATTTTCAATTGGATTATGCATCACATGATAGTTATTTTGTAGAGTTTGCTCCCACTATTCCGAATGAGAAGAATTTTGCTTATGTAGAGAATAGTAAATTCTCTATGATTGTAGATCATGAAAAGAATGCTTTATGTGATAGTTATATTGTTGAATTCATTCATGATGCTACTGAAATTATTATGAGGGAGGAATATATTCTTGTAGGAATTGCAATAATATCAAGTTCCCTCTCTATGTGCTTAAAGTTTTAAAGTTATGCTTGTTTTGCCTTCCTAAGCTAGTTAATTATTGTTCCCATAAATTGTTTACTCACAAAATCCCTATGCATAGTAAGTGGGTTAGACTTAAATGTGATAGTCATATTCTTCATGATGCTCTCTTTATGTTTCAATTCTTATCCTTTATGTGAGCATCATTGAAAACATCATGCCTAGATAGGGGCGTTAAACGATAGCGCTTGTTGGGAGGCAACCCAATTTTACTTTTGTTCTTTGATTTTTGATCCTGTTTAGTAATAAATAATTCATATAGCCTCTGTTTAGATGTGGTTTTATGATTTAGTTAGTGTTTGTGCCAAGTAGAACCTTTGGGAAGACTTGGGTGAAGTCTTTGCGATCTTGCTATAAAAAACAGAAACTTTTGCGCTCACGAGATTAGCTGCCATTTTTTACTGGAGAGTGTAGTTAGGTTGATTATTTTTGCAGATGATTAATAGACAAATTCATCAGGCCCTCCAATTTATTTCATAATTTTTGGAGGGTCATAAGTATTCGAAACCTCCATATTTCTACAGACTGTTCTGTTTTTGACAGATTCTGTTTTCTATGTGTTGTTTGCTTATTTTGATGAATCTATGAGTAGTATCAGAGGGTATGAACCATAGAGAAGTTGGAATACAATATATATTACACAAATATGAATTTAGAATGAGTTCACAACAGTACCTAAGTGGTGATTTATTTTCTTATACTAACGGAGCTTACGACTTTTTTGTTAAGTTTTGTGTTGTGAAGTTTTCAAGTTTTGGGTAAAGATTCGATGGACTATGGAATAAGGAGTGGCAAGAGCCTAAGATTGAGGATGCCCAAGGCACCCCAAGGTAATATTCAAGTACAACCAAGAGCCTAAGCTTGGGGGTGCCCCGGATGGCATCCCCTCTTTCGTCTTCGTCCATCGGTAACTTTACTTGATGCTATATTTTTATTCACCACATGATATGTGTTTTGCTTGGAGTGCCTTTTATGATTTGAGTCTTTGCTTTCTAGTCTACCAAAATCATCCTTTATGTACACACCTTTTGGGAGAGACACACATGAATCGGAATTTATTAGAATACTCTATGCGCTTCACTTATATCTTTTGAGCTAGATAATTTTGCTCTAGTGCTTCACTTATATCTTTTAGAGCACGGTGGTGGTTTTATTGTATAGAAATTATTGAGATCTCATGCTTTACTTGTATTATTTTGAGAATCCTTTAGAACAACATTGTAGTTTGCTTTGGCTATAAAATTAGTCCTAATATGATAGGCATTCAAGATTGGTATAATAAGAACTTTCATAAAAGTGCATTGAATACTATGAGAAGTTTGATACTTGATGATTGTTTTGAGATATGAAGATGGTAATATTAGAGTCATGCTAGTTGAGTAGTTGTGAATTTGAGAAATACTTGTGTTGAAGTTTTCAAGTCCCGTAGCATGCACGTATGGTAACCGTTGTGTAACAAATTTGAAACATGAGGTGTTCTTTGATTGTCATCCTTATGAGTGGCGGTCGGGGATGAGCGATGGTCTTTTCCTACCAATCTATCCCCCTAGGAGCATGCACGTAATTCTTGGTTTTTAATGACCTGTAGATTTTTGCAATAAGTATGTGAGTTCTTTATGACTAATGTTGAGTCCATGGATTATACGCACTCTCACCTTTCCATCATTGCTAGCCTCTTTGGTATCGTGTATTGCCCTTTCTCACCTTGAGAGTTGGTGCAAACTTCGCCGGTGCATCCAAACCCCATGATATGATATGCTCTATCACACGTAAACCTCCTCATATCTTCCTCAAAATAGCCACCATACCTACCTATTATGGCATTTCCATAGCCATTCCGAGATATATTGCCATGCAACTTTCCACCATTTCATTTATTATGACACGCTTCATCATTGTCATATTGCCTTGCATGATCATGTAGTTGACATCGTATTTGTGGCAAAGCCACCATGCATAATTTATCATACATGTCACTCTTGATTCATTGCCCATCCTGGTACACCGCCGGAGGCATTCATATAGAGTCATATTTTGTTCTAGTATCGAGTTATAGTCATTGAGTTGTAAATAAATAGAAGTGTGATGATCATAATTAATAGATCATTGTACCAAATAAAAAAATAAAAAAAGAAGGGATAAAGGCCAAATAAAAAAAGGAAAGGCCCAAAAATAAGAGAAAAGAAATAAAAAGGGACAATGCTACTATCCTTTTTTCCACACTTGTGCTTCAAAGTAGCACCATGATCTTTATGATAGAGAGTCTCTTGTTTTGTCACTTTCATATACTAGTGGGAATTTTTCATTATAGAACTTGGATTGTATATTCCATGGGCTTCCTCAAATGCCCTAGGTCTTCGTGAGCAAGCAAGTTGGATCCACACCCACTTAGTTTCTTTTGTTGAGCTTTCATACATTTATAGCTCTAGTGCATTCGTTGCATGGCAATCCCTACTCCTTGCATTGACATCAATTGATGGGCATCTCCCTAACCCGTTGATTAGTCGCGTCAATGTGAGACTTTCTCCTTTTTTGTCTTCTCCACATAACCCCCATCATTATACTCTATTCCACCCATAGTGATATATCCATGACTCACGCTCATGTATTGCGTGAAAGTTGAAAAAAGTTTGAGATTACTAAAGTATGAAACAATTGCTTGGCTTGTTGTGCATGATGGGAGCATTTTGTGTGACGAAAATGAAGCATGGCCAAACTATATGATTTTGTAGGGATAAGCTTTATTTGGCTATGCTATTTTAATAAGACATAATTGCTTGGTTAGTATGCTTGAAGTATTATTAGTTTTATGTCAATATTAAACTTTTGTCTTGAATCTTATGGATCTGAATATTCTTGCCACAATAAAGAAAATTACATTGATAATTATGTTAGGTAGCATTCCGCATCAAAAGTTCTGCTTTTTATCATTTATCTACTCGAGGACGAGCAGGAATTAAGCTTGGGGATGCTTGATACGTCTCCAATGTATCTATAATTTTTATTGTTCCATGCTATTATATTATCCATCTAGGATGTTTTATATGCATTTATATGCTATTTTATATGATTTTTGGGACTAACCTATTAACCTAGAGCCCAGTGACAGTTTCTGTTTTTTCCTTCTTTTTGAGTATCGCAGAAAAGGAAAACCAAACGGAGTCCAATTGACCTGAAACTTGGCGGAGCTTATTTTTGGACCAGAAGAAGGCCATGGAGTAAAAGAGCTGGGCCAGAAGAGTCTCGGGCTGCCCACGAGGGTGGGGGGCACGCCCAACCCCTGGGCGCGCCTCCCTACCTCGTGGACAGCCCGGAGACCCCCCCTGACTTGTTCTCGACGCCAAAACCTCTTAGATATACAGAAACTTCCAGAATGAAACTTAGATGGAGAGTTCCGCCGCCAGAAGCTTCCGTAGCCACCGAAAACCAATCTAGACCCGTTCCGGCACCCTGCTGGAGGGGGGAATCCCTCTCTGGTGGCCATCTTCATCATCCCGGCGCTCTCCATGATGAGGAGGGAGTAGTTCACCCTCGGGGCTGAGGGTATGTACCAGTAGCTATGTGTTTGATCCCTCTCTCTCGTGTTCTTGATTCGGAATGATCTTGATGTATCGCGAGCTTTGCTATTATATTTGGATCTTATGATGTTTCTCCCCCTCTACTCTCTTGTGATGAATTGAGTTTTCCATTTGAATTTATCTTATCGGATTGAGTCTTTAAGGATTTGAGAACACTTGATGCATGTCTTGCATGTGCTTATCTATGGTGACAATGGGATATCACGTGATCCACTTGATGTATGTTTTGGTGATCAACTTGCGAGTTCTATGACCTCGTGAACTTATGCATAGGGGTTTGCACACGGTTTATTCTTGACTCTCCGGTAGAAACTTTGGGGAACTCTTTGAAGTACTTTGTGTTGGTTTGAATAGATGAATCTGAGATTGTGTGATGCATATCGTATAATTGTACCCACGGATACTTGAGGTGACATTGGAGTATCTAGGTGACATTAGGGTTTTGGTTGATTTGTGTCTTAAGGTGTTATTCTAGTACGAACTCTAGGATAGATTGAACGGAAAGAATAGCTTCGTGTTATTTTACTACGGACTCTTGAATAGATCAATCAGAAAGAATGACTTTGAGGTGGTTTCGTACCCTACAATAATCTCTTCGTTTGTTCTCCGCTATTAGTGACTTTGGAGTGACTCTTTGCTGCATGTTGAGGGATAGTTATATGATCCAACTATGTTATTATTGTTGAGAGAACTTGCACTAGTGAAAGTATGAACCCTAGGCCTTGTTTCCTAGCATTGCAATACCGTTTGTGCTCACTTTTACCACTTGCTACCTTGCTGTTTTTATATTTTCAGATTAAAAAACCATTATCTACTATCCGTATTGCACTTGTTCACCATCTCTTCGCCGAACTATTGCACCTATACAATTTACCATTGTATTGGGTGTGTTGGGGACACAAGAGACTCTTTGTTATTTGGTTGCAGGGTTGTTTGAGAGAGACCATCTTCAACCTACGCCTCCCACGGATTGATAACCCTTAGGTCATCCACTTGAGGGAAATTTGCTACTGTCCTACAAACCTCTGCACTTGGAGGCCCAACAACGTCTACAAGAAGAAGGTTGTGTAGTAGACATCAGTCAGCTCGTCCGATGAAGACCAGTCCAGGCCCTTGTCTAGCCAGGAGGTGAGCCGCATCGGGGCGCCGGACTGGAATTCAGGAGCCGCGGCCTAGGTGGCGTCGCGAGGCTCTGTGACATAGAACCACTGTTGTTGCCACCCTTTGACGGTTTCCGCGAAGGCACCCTCGGGCCATATGACGTTGGGCATCTTGCTCACCATGGCGCCTCCGCACTCTGCGTGTTGGCCATCCGCCACCTTTGGCTTCACATTGAAGATCTTCAACCACATTCTGAAGTGGGGTGGGATACGGAGGAAGGCCTCGCACACGATAATAAATGTCGAGATATTGAGGAAGGAGTTGGGAACAGATCGTGGAAATCCAGCACGTGGTAGAACATGAGTCCGCGAATGAATGGGTGGAGAGGAAATCCAAACCCGCAGACGAAGTGGGGGATGAACACAACCCTCTCATGGGGCTCTGGGGTGGGGACGATCTGTCCCTTGGACGGAAGCCGGTGGGCGACTTCCTTGGCCAAATACCCGGCCTCCCGGAGCTTGGTGATGTCCTTCTCCTTGACAGAGCAAACCATCCACTTGCCCTGCGCTCCAGATCCGGACATGGCTGGAGTGCTTTTTTGGAGGTGGAAAGGATGGAAGCTTGGGCGCTGGAGCTCGAGAATGGATGGGTCAGAGAGGAAGAGGGCGTGGGTGAAAGAGGTTAATCCTTATCCCTTTATAAAGGTAGTGAATATCAAATGCCTCCCCCCTCACCTTAAAACTCGCCTATTCCCCAAGGGTCATGCAGGCAGCGCGGTTGGATTACCGACGCCCGTATTGATGAGAATCCCGCAATAAGGAGACATGATCTTTGCTTTCACAAGACGTGCCAATAAAACCGTATCTTGAAACATAGAGCGGGAGGCTAAAAACGGTTTGAAATAATGATCGGGCAGGGACGTGATGTCACGCTACAAAAATTGTCAGCAGATTAGACTTATAAAATATTATACTCTTTGCGGTTGTGTGTGGTACTTGTTTTGTAGAGCCGGACACATTTTCTGTGTTCGAAGGGTGCTTTGGGGTATTCGGAGAAGGAACCCTCCTTGCAATGCTGAAGACAATCTGCACGCCGGACACCTCGTCATTGAAGCCTGGTTCAGGGGCTACCGAGGGAGTCCTGGATTAAGGGGTCCTCGGGCGTCCGACCTGTGTGACATGGGTCGGACTAATGGGCTATGAAGATAGAAGACAAAAGACTCTCTCCCGTGTCCGGATGAGACTCTCCTTGGCGTGTATGGCAAGCCTGGCGTTCGGATATGAAGATTCCTTTCTCTGTAACCGACTTTGTACAACCCTATTCCCCTCTGGTGTCTATATAAACTGGAGGGTTTAGTCCGTAGGGGTAATCACAATCATACAGGCTAGACTTTTAGGGTTTTAGCCATTACGATCTCATGGTAGATCAACTCTTGTAATCCTCATACTCATCAATATCAATCAAGCAGGACGTAGGGTATTACCTCCATCAAGAGGGCCCGAACCTGGGTAAAACATCGTGTCCCCTCCCTCCTATTACCATCAACCTTAGACGCACAGTTCGGGACCCCCTAACCGAGATTCGCCGATTTTGACACCGACAGGGGGGCACCGCTAGAACACACACCAGCAATTGTTAGCCGTGTGCGGCGCTCCCCTCTGCAGTTTATGCCTCCGATCATATCTTCGTAGTGCTTAGGCGAAGCCCTGCGCAGATCACTTCACCATCACCGTCACCACACCGTCGTGCTGACGGAACTCTCCCTCGACACTTTGCTGGATCAAGAGTTCGAGGGACGTCATCGAGCTGAACGTGTGCAGAACTCGGAGGTGTCGTACGTTCGGTACTTGATCGGTCAGAAAGAGAAGAAGTCCAACTACATCAACCGCGTTGTCTAACGCTTCCGCTTTCGGTCTACGAGGGTACCTAGACACATTCTTCCCCTCTTGTTGCTATGCATCTCCTAGATAGATCTTGCGTGAGCGTAGTTTTTTTTTTGAAATTGCATGCTACATTCCCCAACAGCTTCATGGATACCTATCTAGCAAGCGGGACTCGCGTAACAGTGGCACATTTCATACAATACTTCCTAAATCTGAATTGTAGGATAACACCGAGTCAAGGTCACCAAAGACCAAGGAGGTTGTTCCTAGCTAAAGCATTTAACTCAACAAATCTTATGTGTTGCATTGACATGTCATAATGTTATCTTATTTTCACTCATTAATTGTTGAGTTCTAATAAGAAATTGTGACTATGCAAGACCGTTTATATGTTGTTGCAAACTTGTAATTTCGTTTTCACCGTATTATGTTGTGCCATTCATGCTTGTGATGCTTGTAGAATTGAATGTTTATATTGTAGATTGTGTTATGTGATTTTTTATTCTTATCATTCTTGCTGATATCCATGGATAATTGGATAACCAACGAGTATATGGGTATGGGTAGCATCCACGACACATCTTCTATGGTTGTTGATGGATAGTTGGATATCCAACGAGTATGGGTATGGGCAAAATCCATGACACATGGGTACTTTCGCGGGTAGGCAATAGCGGGTTCGTGGATATGAGCATGGATATGGATCAACTCAAACCATCCAAACTCACCCATTGTTTTGAGATCCCAACAAAAATGGAACAATGGAGTACTCATATCTACAAGGTGCATCTTATTATTCGAAAGCTCAACTCTAAAGAACATCTCGATTAAGCATAGTTGGTTTGGAGCAAGTTGGGAATGGGAGACTGACCGGAAAGTTCTTCTTGGATGAGCATGAGTGAGGATAAAGTGTGCTAGAAATACCAATGCTAGTTTGTTCGGGCAAACTAGACCCCACAATGAGTAACAACTGTCGATCTAGCTGAGAGGTTGGGGTGCTACACTACTGTAAATGCCTATATAAGTTAAGATTATTAGAGGCGCTGAAAATGCAACTAATCCATTGGGGGATTTTGGCAGCTAATGCCAATATATCTCAATGGACTAATGCCTTAAACAACTCATCTCAGGAAATCCCTTGGGTTGCAAAAGGAAGATGAAACTTGACCCCCCCCCCCCACAAATTATCATGAAGACAAGTGTTGAACAAGCCAATGAACTAGCCTTTTCCCTTTAGTGATCCAAGACCATATTGAGTCCTTAGGCATGCCAATACTATCGAAAAGGGAATGAGGTTGATGTGTCTTGTTTCTTTCTTCTTGTGCTTAAAGATAAAACCCCAACAACGCCCGCCTTCATTTTCTCCACTATATCAACCTACTCTTCCACATATCGGGGTTGCCAAGCTCTACCAGTCAGAATTTTTTAGCAGTTCATACAGATATAGCATTTCCAACCCCTAGCACTTCAGAGCTACAAGGTCCTCCATTCAGAACCGCCAATGCATATAACAAACCTTCTATTGCCCTCTCTGAATTATGAAGCCCTCCGCTCAGAATTTCCAAACTATCAGAGCCTCCAAATGTTATTCAATTAGATTGACCAAGTTTTCTAAAACCTTCCACCTTTACCATTGCTTGATCATTTTGGAGCCTCCGAGTTGTGTTAAAAAGTGTGTGATGGCTAGATATTTGGTCCAGCCTATATATACCCCTACGTACCCCATCAGTTCACTCGAAGCAAACTCGGTTTAACTCATATCTTCTGAGAGCGAGCTCAACCTCTTGTGTCGATTTCAAAGGGTTGGTAGAAGTACTTGGTCTATCCATCATCTCAAGCAAATATGTGAGTGGAAGAAAGGGAACAACTAGACCAAATGTACCTTATCCGATGTTGAAGATGGATCAATGATCACCCAATGTAGTATTATAGAAGTAGCACAAATGATACCAGATCTTGTTGATTCTCACACCTATACAAGTAAAGATTTTGGAGTAGCTTGGTGAGGATAGTGGCACAAAATTTTTGCAATTGTTGGAAAGATTCAATAATGTTGGAAAAGATTCACAAATTCACAAGTGCAACAAGTAGACCAATAGCAATATGTGGCACACGGAAACACACACACACGGATAGATAAAAATGGGGTCGTGCAACCAAGGAATGAGCTCAAAATGTGGAATCCGCGGAAAATGCTCTTGTTGCACAACACTAGAGAGATGCTAGCACGATTTCTCAATAGGCGAGATACGAGACTTGTGCACAACCTACAAAGCAAAAAATGCAATGACTTCTATCCCAAGCATGCTATTATGTATGATGTTCCGGTGATTTTTCTCATGATGATCAAAGATGATCGAGTATGACAATTTTATATGCGATGGTATGATGTTATGGCTCTTGCTTACAAGCTTCTTTGCTTATCTTTCTTTTGCTTGAAAGATTTTTGGCTCTTTCTCTTTTGATCTCTTTCTTTGGACATTTTTGCAAAATGCTCAAACCAAGATAGCAATTGTGTATGCGGTAACAAAGTATAACACTAGTGATGATAAGATGATACCAAGATGAGGTATGTATGCAATGGAAACGATGATCACTAATGTGCACAAGTAACATTGCCGGCAATACTCAAATGGCTAGTCTCGATGTCGAGTCTGTGGAGAAGATGAGCAGCGGTGATGTCGGTGCCGAACCATCCCTAAGTAGCCGAAACATGTTAGGAAACGACAACTGCAACTTGAATTCTCAAAACAAATGTGTCACAATTTTTGGAGGTGGTAGCAGGAAACGGTGGTGGTATGTGGAAGTGTGGAGTTGGCTATGCAAAAACACAATGATGGGTTATGGGAGTGGTGGTGTGAAAGAATGAGTGGTGGCTGAAAATATTGAGTGAAAAAATTTGGTTTCATCAGGAAACGTTGGATGTCCGGTAACGGTCGGATGACCGGTGTTCGTCGGTGTCCGGTGTCTGTCGGTCGTCCAGTGCCTGTGCGATTTCGACTGCGGGGTGAACTCGTGGATTTCGGGGAAAAAGAAAAAAAACTGAGGTCAAAATTAGACGAATTTTATTGATGGAAATGACGGGAAGGGTGGGGAAAAGCTAGATCCACCTGAACACATCAAATCCGTGGATCAAATCCAACAAAACTTCATCAAACCAATAAATCACACAAAAAAATTTGTATGACTATTTCTGTGGGGATTTTTGAAATTGGACAAAATTAGGCTAGAAAGTGGGGGTAGGGACTCCAAAATCATAATCAACATTGGCTTTGATACAAAGATGATGTAGGGTGGAACCCTAGTGGCCGATCTTTCATGAATTGGGGGGGAATTCTCGGAGAACATGATAAGCACAAGAGAGGGGAAACACTCAAATCAATGAGATCCGATCACACATATGCTAAATACACATACACAAAGAGGTGACAAAGGTCCAAATCCAACAAATAAGGATACACGGTAGCTAGTTCATCCCAATGTTGGAAATATGCCCTAGAGGCAATAGTAAAAGTATTATTATATTTCAATGTTCATGATAAATGTCTTTTATTCATGCTATAAC
The DNA here is from genome assembly GCF_018294505.1 of Triticum aestivum. NCBI lineage: Eukaryota > Viridiplantae > Streptophyta > Magnoliopsida > Poales > Poaceae > Triticum > Triticum aestivum. The sequence goes on from NC_057803.1 coordinate 57,770,410, forward strand.
TGTATTATCCGGAAATCGTAATACACGTGTGAATACTTAGACCACAATATGTCCCTGGTGAGCCTCTAGTTGACTAGCTCGTTGTGATCAACAGATAGTCATGGTTTCCTGACTATGGACATTGGATGTCGTTGATAACGGGATCACATCATTAGGAGAATGATGTGATGGACAAGACCCAATCCTAAGCATAGCATAAAAGATCGTGTAGTTCATTTTGCTAGAGCTTTGCCAATGTCAAGTATCTCTTCCTTCGACCATGAGATCGTGTAACTCCCGGATACCGTAAGAGTGCCTTGGGTGTATCAAATGTCACAACGTAACTGGGTGACTATAAAGGTGCATTACAGGCATCTCCGAAAGTATCTGTTGGGTTGACACGGATCGAGACTAGGATTTGTCACTCCGTATGACGGAGAGGTATCTCTGGGCCCACTCGGTAATGCATCATCATAATGAGCTCAATGTGACCAAGGTGTTGGACACGGGATCATGCATTACGGTACGAGTAAAGTGACTTGCCGGTAACGAGACTGAACAAGGTATTGGGATACCGACGATTGAGTCTCGGGCAAGTAACGTACCGATTGACAAAGGGAATTGCATACAGGGTTTGATCGAATCCTCGACATCGTGGTTCATCCGATGACAACATCGAGGAGCATGTGGGAGCCATCATGGGTATCCAGATCCCGCTGTTGGTTATTGACCTGAGAGCGTCTAGGTCATGTCTGCATGTCTCCCGAACCCGTAGGGTCTACACACTTAAGGTTCGGTGACGCTAGGGTTATTAGGAAGACTAGTATGTGACTACTGAATGTTGTTCGGAGTCCCGGATGGGATCCTGGACGTCACGAGGAGCTCCGGAAGGGTCCGGAGGTAAAGATTTATATATGGGAAGTTGTCAAACGGACACCGGGAAGTTTCGGGGTCATACCGGTATTGTACCGGGGCCACCGGAAGAGTTCCGGGGGTCCACCGGGAGGGGCCACCCCTCCCGGGGGGGCCACATGGGCTGCGTGGGGCAGGGAGCCAGCCCCTGGTGGGCTGGCCGCACCCCCTCCCTTGGGCCCATGCGCCTAGGGTTGAGGGGGAACCCTAGAGGGGGCGCCCCCCTTGGCTTGGGGGGCAAGCCACCCTCTCCCCCTCTCCCCTTGGCCGCCGCACCCCCCCTAGATGGGTTCTAGGGGGCCGGCCCCCTTCTCCCTTCCCTCTATAAATAGAGGGGTGAGGGGAGGGCAGCCACACCACCCTCCAAGGCGCAGCCCTCCCCTCCCCAACACCTCTCCTCCTCCGTTGTGTGCTTGGCGAAGCCCTGTCGGAGTACTGCCTCTCCACCATCACCACGCCGTCGTGCTGCCGGTGGAGCTGTCTTCCTCAACCTCTCCTTCCCCCTTGCTGGATCAAGAAGGAGGAGACGTCTCCCGTCCCGTACGTGTGTTGAACGCGGAGGTGCTGTCCGTTCAGCACTTGGTCATCGGTGATTCGAATCACGTCGTGTTCGACTACATCATCCCCGTTCTTTGAACGCTGCCGCTCGCGATCTACAAGGTATGTAGATGCATCTAATCACTCGTTGCTAGATGAACTCATAGATGGATCTTGGTGAAACCGTAGGAAAATTTTTGTTTTCTGCAACGTTCACCAACAGTGGCATCATGAGCTAGGTCTATGCGTAGTTCTTCTTGCACGAGTAGAACACAATTTGTTGTGGGCGTAGATTTGTCAACTTTCTTGCCGCTACTAGTCTTATCTTGCTTCAGCGGTATTGTGGGATGAAGCGGCCTGGACCAACCTTACACGTACGCTTACGTGAGACCGGTTCCACCGACTAACATGCACTAGTTGCATAAGGTGGCTGGCGGGTGTCTGTCTCTCCTACTTTAGTTGAAGCGGATTCGATGAAAAGGGTCCTTATGAAGGGTAAATAGAAGTTGACAAATCACGTTGTGGCTTTCACGTAGGTAAGAAAACGTTCTTGCTAGAACCCTACTTCAGCCACGTAAAACTTGCAACAACAATTAGAGAACGTCTAACTTGTTTTTGCAGCAAGTGCTTTGTGATATGATATGGCCAAAGTTGTGATGAATGATGAATGATCTATATGTCATGTATGAGATGTTCATGCTATTGTAATAGGAATCACGACTTGCATGTCGATGAGTATGACAACCGGCAGGAGCCATAGGAGTTGTCTTTATTTTTTGTATGACCTGCGTGTCATTGAAGAACGCCATGTAAACTACTTTACTTTATTACTAAACGCGTTAGTCATAGAAGTAGAAGTAGTCGTTGGCGTGACAACTTCATGAAGACACGATGATGGAGATCATGATGATGGAGATCATGGTGTCATGCCGGTGACAAGATGATCATGGAGCCCCGAAGATAAAGATCAAAGGAGCTATATGATATTGGCCATATCATGTCACTACTTTATATAATTGCATGTGATGTTTATTATGTTTTATGCATCTTGTTTACTTAGGAAGACGGTAGTAAATAAGATGATCCCTTACAAAAATTTCAAGAAGTGTTCTCCCCTAACTGTGCACCGTTGCTAAAGTTCGTCGTTTCGAAGCACCACGTGATGATCGGGTGTGATAGATCCTTACGTTCACATACAACGGGTGTAAGACAGTTTTACACAGCGAAAACACTTAGGGTTAACTTGACGAGCCTAGCATGTACAGACATGGCCTCGGAACACGGAGACCGAAAGGTCGAACACGAGTCGTATGGAAGATACGATCAACATGAGAATGTTCACCGACGATGACTAGTCCGTCTCACGTGATGATCGGACACGGCCTAGTCGACTCGGATCGTGTAACACTTAGATGACCAAAGGGATTTCAAATCTGAGTGGGAGTTCATTATAATTTGATTAGATGAACTTAATTATCATGAACTTAGTCTAAATATTTTACAATATGTCTTGTAGATCAATGGCCAACGCTAATGTCAACATGAACTTCAACGCGTTCCTAGAGAAAACCAAGCTGAAAGATGATGGCAGCAACTATACGGACTGGGTCCGGAACCTGAGGATCATCCTCATAGCTGCCAGGAAACAATATGTCCTAGAAGGACCGCTAGGTGACGCTCCCGTCCCAGAGAACCAAGACATTATGAATGCTTGGCAGTCTCGTGCTGATGATTACTCCCTCGTTCAGTGCGGCATGCTTTACAGCTTAGAACCGGGGCTCCAAAAGCGTTTTGAGCACCACGGAGCATATGAGATGTTCGAAGAGCTGAAACTAGTTTTTCAAGCTCATGCCCGGGTCGAGAGATATGATGTCTCCGACAAGTTCTACAGTTGTAAGATGGAGGAAAACAGTTCTGTCAGTGAGCACATCCTGAAGATGTCTGGGTTGCACAACCGTATGACCCAGCTGAACATTAACCTCCCAGATGAGGCGGTCATTGACAGAATCCTCCAGTCGCTCCCACCAAGCTACAAGAGCTTTGTAATGAACTACAACATGCAGGGGATGGAAAAGACCATTCCTGAAGTGTTCTCGATGCTGAAGTCAGCAGAGGCTGAAATCAAGAAAGAACATCAAGTGTTGATGGTCAATAAGACCACTAAGTTCAAGAAGGGCAAGGGTAAGAAGAACTTCAAGAAGGACGGCAAAGATGTTGCCGCGCCTGGTAAGCCAGTTACCGGGAAGAAGTCAAAGAATGGACCCAAGCCTGAGACTGAGTGCTTTTATTGCAAGGGGAAGGGTCACTGGAAGCGGAACTGCCCCAAATACTTAGCGGATAAGAAGGCCGGCAACACCAAAGGTATATTTGATATACATGTGATTGATGTGTACCTTACCAGTACTCGTAGTAACTCCTGGGTATTTGATACCGGTGCCGTTGCTCATATTTGTAACTCACAGCAGGAGCTGCGGAATAAACGGAGACTGGCGAAGGACGAGGTGACGATGCGCGTCGGGAATGGTTCCAGAGTCGATGTGATCGCCGTCGGCACGCTGCCTCTACATTTACCTACGGGATTAGTTTTGAACCTTAATAATTGTTATTTAGTGCCAAGTTTGAGCATGAACATTGTATCTGGATCTCGTTTAATACGAGATGGCTACTCATTTAAGTCTGAGAATAATGGTTGTTCGATTTATATGAGAGATATGTTTTATGGTCATGCTCCGATGGTCAATGGTTTATTCTTAATGAATCTCGAGCGTAATATTACACATGTTCATAGTGTAGATGCCAAAAGATTTAAAGTTGATAACGATAGTCCCACATACTTGTGGCACTGCCGCCTTGGTCACATTGGTGTCAAGCGCATGAAGAAGCTCCATGCCGATGGACTTTTAGAGTCTCTTGATTATGAATCGTTTGACACGTGCGAACCATGCCTCTTGGGCAAAATGACCAAGACTCCGTTCTCCGGAACAATGGAGCGAGCAACCAACTTGTTGGAAATCATACATACCGATGTGTGCGGTCCAATGAGCGTTGAGGCTCGCGGAGGATATCGTTATGTTCTCACTCTCACAGATGACTTGAGTAGATATGGGTATGTCTACTTAATGAAACACAAGTCTGAGACCTTTGAAAAGTTCAAGGAATTTCAGAATGAGGTAGAGAATCAACGTGACCGAAAGATAAAATTCTTACGATCAGATCGTGGAGGAGAATACTTAAGTCACGAATTTGGTACACACTTAAGGAAATGTGGAATCGTTTCACAGCTCACGCCGCCTGGAACACCTCAGCGAAACGGTGTGTCCGAACGTCGTAATCGCACCCTATTGGATATGGTGCGGTCTATGATGTCTCTTACCGATTTACCGCTATCATTTTGGGGATACGCTCTAGAGACAGCTACATTCACTTTAAATAGGGCACCGTCTAAATCCGTTGAGACGACACCGTATGAATTATGGTTTGGAAAGAAACCTAAGCTGTCGTTTCTAAAAGTTTGGGGATGCGATGCTTATGTCAAGAAACTTCAACCTGAAAAGCTCGAACCCAAGTCGGAAAAATGCGTATTCATAGGATACCCTAAGGAAACTGTCGGGTATACCTTCTACTTAAGATCCGAAGGCAAGATCTTTGTTGCCAAGAACGGATGCTTTCTGGAAAAAGAGTTTCTCTCGAAAGAAGTAAGTGGGAGGAAAGTAGAACTCGATGAAGTACTACCTCTTGAGCGGGAAAGTGGCGCAGCGCAGGAAACCGTTCCTGTGATGCCCACACCAACTGAAGAGGAAAACAATGATGATGATCAAGGTACTTCGGATCAAGTTACTGCTGAACTTCGTAGGTCCACAAGGACACGTTCCGCACCAGAGTGGTACGGCAACCCTGTCCTGGAAATCATGTTGTTAGACAACAATGAACCTTCGAACTATGAAGAAGCGATGGCGGGCCCGGATTCCAACAAATGGCTTGAAGCCATGAAATCCGAGATAGAATCCATGTATGAAAACAAAGTATGGACTTTGACAGACTTGCCCGATGATCGGCGAGCGATAGAAAACAAATGGATTTTTAAGAAGAAGACGGACGCGGATGGTAATGTTACAATCTATAAGGCTCGACTTGTCGCTAAGGGTTATCGACAAGTTCAAGGGATTGACTACGACGAGACTTTCTCTCCCGTAGCGAAGCTGAAGTCCGTCCGAATCATGTTAGCAATTGCCGCATACTATGATTATGAGATATGGCAAATGGACGTCAAAACGGCATTCCTTAACGGGCATCTTAAGGAAGAACTGTATATGATGCAGCCGGAAGGTTTTGTCGATCCTCGGAACGCTAACAAAGTATGCAAGCTCCAGCGATCCATTTATGGACTGGTGCAAGCATCTCGGAGTTGGAACATTCGCTTTGATGAGATGATCAAAGCGTTTGGGTTTATGCAGACTTATGGAGAAGCCTGCGTTTACAAGAAAGTGAGTGGGAGCTCTGTAGCATTTCTCATATTATATGTAGATGACATACTCTTGATGGGAAATAATATAGAATTTCTGGACAGCATTAAGGCCTACTTGAATAAGTGTTTTTCAATGAAGGACCTTGGAGAAGCTGCTTATATATTAGGCATCAAGATCTATAGAGATAGATCGAGACGCCTCATAGGTCTTTCACAAAGCACATACCTTGATAAGATTTTGAAGAGGTTCAAAATGGATCAGTCCAAGAAGGGGTTCTTGCCTATGTTACAAGGTGTGAGACTGAGCTCGGCTCAGTCACCGACCACGGCAAAAGATAAAGAAGAGATGAGTGTCATCCCCTATGCTTCAGCCATAGGATCTATTATGTATGCCATGCTGTGTACCAGACCCGATGTAAACCTTGCCGTAAGTTTGGTAGCAAGATACCAAAGTAATCCCGGCAAGGAACACTGGACAGCGGTCAAGAATATCCTGAAGTACCTGAAAAGGACGAAGGACATGTTTCTCGTTTATGGAGGAGACGAAGAGCTCGTCGTAAAGGGTTACGTCGACGCTAGCTTCGACTCAGATCTGGATGACTCTAAGTCACAAACCGGATACGTGTATATGTTGAATGGTGGAGCAGTAAGCTGGTGCAGCTGCAAGCAGAGCGTCGTGGCGGGATCTACGTGTGAAGCGGAGTACATGGCAGCCTCGGAGGCAGCGCATGAAGCGATTTGGGTGAAGGAGTTCATCACCGACCTAGGAGTCATACCCAATGCGTCGGGGCCGATCAAACTCTTCTGTGACAACACTGGAGCTATTGCCCTCGCCAAGGAGCCCAGGTTTCACAAGAAGACCAGGCACATCAAGCGTCGTTTCAACTCCATCCGTGAAAATGTTCAAGATGGAGACATAGAGATTTGCAAAGTGCACACGGATCTGAATGTCGCAGATCCGCTGACTAAACCTCTCTCGCGTGCAAAACATGATCAACACCAGAACTCTATGGGTGTTCGATTCATCACAATGTAACTAGATTGGTGACTCTAGTGCAAGTGGGAGACTGTTGGAAATATGCCCTAGAGGCAATAATAAAAGTATTATTATATTTCAATGTTCATGATAAATGTCTTTTATTCATGCTATAACTGTATTATCCGGAAATCGTAATACACGTGTGAATACTTAGACCACAATATGTCCCTGGTGAGCCTCTAGTTGACTAGCTCGTTGTGATCAACAGATAGTCATGGTTTCCTGACTATGGACATTGGATGTCGTTGATAACGGGATCACATCATTAGGAGAATGATGTGATGGACAAGACCCAATCCTAAGCATAGCATAAAAGATCGTGTAGTTCGTTTTGCTAGAGCTTTGCCAATGTCAAGTATCTCTTCCTTCGACCATGAGATCGTGTAACTCCCGGATACCGTAAGAGTGCCTTGGGTGTATCAAACGTCACAACGTAACTGGGTGACTATAAAGGTGCATTACAGGTATCTCCGAAAGTATCTGTTGGGTTGACACGGATCGAGACTGGGATTTGTCACTCCGTATGACGGAGAGGTATCTCTGGGCCCACTCGGTAATGCATCATCATAATGAGCTCAATGTGACCAAGGTGTTGGACACGGGATCATGCATTACGGTACGAGTAAAGTGACTTGCCGGTAACGAGACTGAACAAGGTATTGGGATACCGACGATCGAGTCTCGGGCAAGTAACGTACCGATTGACAAAGGGAATTGCATACAGGGTTTGATCGAATCCTCGACATCGTGGTTCATCCGATGACAACATCGAGGAGCATGTGGGAGCCATCATGGGTATCCAGATCCCGCTGTTGGTTATTGACTGAGAGCGTCTCGGTCATGTCTGCATGTCTCCCGAACCCGTAGGGTCTACACACTTAAGGTTCGGTGACGCTAGGGTTATTAGGAAGACTAGTATGTGACTACCGAATGTTGTTCGGAGTCCCGGATGGGATCCTGGACGTCACGAGGAGCTCCGGAAGGGTCCGGAGGTAAAGATTTATATATGGGAAGTTGTCAAACGGACACCGGGAAGTTTCGGGGTCATACCGGTATTGTACCGGGGCCACCGGAAGGGTTCCGGGGGTCCACCGGGAGGGGCCACCCCTCCCGGGGGGCCACATGGGCTGCGTGGGGCAGGGAGCCAGCCCCTGGTGGGCTGGCCGCACCCCCTCCCTTGGGCCCATGCGCCTAGGGTTGAGGGGGAACCCTAGAGGGGGCGCCCCCCTTGGCTTGGGGGGCAAGCCACCCTCTCCCCCTCTCCCCTTGGCCGCCGCACCCCCCCTAGATGGGTTCTAGGGGGCCGGCCCCCTTCTCCCTTCCCCCTATAAATAGAGGGGTGAGGGGAGGGCAGCCGCACCACCCTCCAAGGCGCAGCCCTCCCCTCCCAACACCTCTCCTCCTCCGTTGTGTGCTTGGCGAAGCCCTGTCGGAGTACTGCCTCTCCACCATCACCATGCTGTCGTGCTGCCGGTGGAGCTGTCTTCCTCAACCTCTCCTTCCCCCTTGCTAGATCAAGAAGGAGGAGACGTCTCCCGTCCCGTACGTGTGTTGAACGCGGAGGTGCTATCCGTTCAACACTTGGTCATCGGCGATTCAAATCACGTCGAGTACGACTCCATCATCACCTTGCAAGCTTCCGCACGCGATCTACAAGTGGTATGTAGATGCTAACTCTCTCCCTTGACTCGTTGCTTAGATGAACTCATAGATGGATCTTGGTGAAACCGTAGGAAAAATTTTAATTTTCTGCAACGTTCCCCAACACCCAACCCATGAGGAAAGAGGTCTTGAATCCACGAAGGGATCTTCCCTAGACAGGGTCTTGAATCCACTCGAGGGATCTTCTCCTAGGAGGCCTTGATCTCCAAAGGAGTAGGGGTACAAGTGGATGAGAAAAGCTCTATCTCCAAAATGAGCTATCACGATGCTAACCCTAAACCGTGGGCGGAGTTGGAGTATATATAGTCTAAGGGGGCGAAGGGGTACATGGGCCTCGGTCCTAGTCATTGTGTGCAGACAGGCGTCGAACTTCCGGTCTTTACCAATCGTCCGGTGGCTCGCGAGGGTCCGGACGTCCGGTAGAGTCCGGACTTCCGGCACTTTGGTACTGTGATGGTGGCGTCGGATTTCCAGAGGTGGTCGGACGCCCGGTGTGTCGGTCGTCCAATGGACTTCACACTTCTGTCATTTTTGTTCTGTGATGGTTGTGTCGGATGTGCAGAGGAGGCCGGTCGTCCGGTTGCTGGAGCGTGTCAGACGTCCAGTCCTTGTCGGTCGCCTGCCACTGTAGCATCTGCTGGCTGGTCCCTTGGGCTATCCGGTGTTCCAGGTGCCGGACGTCCGGTAGCTGTCGGTCGTCCGGTGGTTGTAGTTTTGTGGCAGCTCTTCTGCTTGATCCTTGTACTTGGTGTCCTTGCCATCTTGTCTGTTGGATGTAGTTGCTCTGTGGCTTCCCTCTAAGTACCTGATCACACATAAGGTCTCTGCTACGTCTTGAGCTTGCATTGGTTTTCCCCGAATAGGAAGGGATGATGCAGCAGAGTAGCGTAAGTATTTCCCTCAGTTTTTGAGAACCAAGGTATCAATCCAGTAGGAGGCCACGCTCAAGTCCCTCGTACCTGCACAAAATGATAGCTACTCGCAACCAAGGTGATTAGGGGTTGTCAATCCCTTCACGGTCACTTACGAGAGTGAGATCTGATAGATATAATATTTTTGGTATTTTTGGTATAAAGATGCAAAGTAAAAAGTAAAGGCAAAGTAAAAAAGCAAAGCAAGATTAGAGTGATGGAGATTGATATGATGAGAATAGACCTGGGGGCCATAGGTTTCACTAGTGGCTTCTCTCAAGAGCATAAGTATTCTACGGTGGGTGAACAAATTACTGTTGAGCAATTGACAGAATTGAGCATAGTTATGAGAATATCTAGGCATGATCATGTATATAGGCATCACGTCCGTGACAAGTGGACTGAAACGACTCTGCATCTACTACTATTACTCCACTCATCGACCGCTATCCAGCATGCATCTAGAGTATTAAGTTAAAGCCAGAGTAACGCCTTAAGCAAGATGACATGATGTAGAGAGATAAATTCATGCAGTATGAAATAAACCCCATCTTGTTATCCTCGATGGCAACGATGCAATACGTGCCTTGCTGCCCCTTCTGTCACTGGGAAAGGACACCGCAAGATCGAACCCAAAGCTAAGCACTTCTCCCATGGCAAGAACTACCAATCTAGTTGGCCAAACTAAACAGATAATTTGAAGAGACTTGCAAAGATAACCAATCATACATAAAAGAATTCAGAGAAGATTCAAATATTATTCATAGATAGACTTGATCATAAACCCACAATTCATCGCTCTCAACAAACAGACCGCAAAAAGAAGATTACATCGAATAGATCTCCACAAGAGAGGGGGAGAACTTTGTATTGAGATCCAAAAGGAGAGAAGAAGCCATCTAGCTACTAACTATGGACCCGAAGGTCTGAGGTAAACTACTCGCACTTCATCGGAGAGGCTATGATGATGTAGAAGCCCTCCGTGATGACGACCCTCTTCCGGCGGAGCTCCGGAACAGGCCCCAAGATGGGATCTCGTGGATACAGAAAGTTGCGGCGGTGGAATTAGGTTTTTGGCTCCGTATCTGGTCGTTTGGGGGTACGTATGTATATATAGGAGGAAGAAGTACGTCGGTGGAGCATCGAGGGGCCCACGAGGCAGGGGGCGCGCCCTAGGGGGGGCGCCCCCACCCTCGTGACCGCCTCTCCGATGCCTTGGCGTAGGGTACAAGTCTCCTGGATCACGTTCGGTGAAAAAATCACGTTCCCGAAGGTTTCATTCCGTTTGGACTCCGTTTGATATTCCGTTTCTTCGAAACACTGAAATAGGCAAAAAACAGCAATTCTGGGCTGGGCCTCCAGTTAATAGGTTAGTCCCAGAAATAATATAAAAGTGGAAAATAAAGCCCAATATAGTCCAAAACAGTAGATAATATAGCATGGAGCAATCAAAAATTATAGATACGTTGGAGACGTATCAGGTATCCCCAAGCTTAATTCTTGCTCGTCCTCGAGTAGGTAAATGATAAAAGGAGAATTTTTGATGCGGAGTGCTACTTGGAATAATTACAATGCAAATCTTCTTAATTGTGATATGAATATTCAGATTTGAAAGATTCAAGACAAAAGTTTATATTGATATAAAAATAATAATACTTCAAGCATACTAACAAAGCAATTATGTCTTCTCAAAATAACATGGCCAAAGAAAGTTATCCCTACAAAATCATATAGTCTGGCTATGCTCTATATTCACCACACAAAGTATTTAAATCATGCACAACCCCGATGACAAGCCAAGCAATTGTTTCATACTCTAACTTTTTCAATCTTCACGCAATACATGAGCGTGAGCCATGGATATAGCACTATAGGTGGAATAGAATGGTGGTTGTGAAGAAGACAAAAAGGAGAAGATAGTCTCACATCAACTAGGCGTATCAACAGGCTATGGAGATGCCCATCAATAGATATCAATGTGAGTGAGTAGGGATTGCCATGCAACGGATGCACTAGAGCTATAAGTATATGAAAGCTCAAAAAGAAACTAAGTGGGTGTGCATCCAACTTGCTTGCTCATGAAGACCTAGGGCAATTTGAGGAAGCCCATCATTGGAATATACAAGCCAAGTTCTATAATATAAAATTCCCACTAGTATATGAAAGTGATAACATGAGAGGCTCACTACTATGAAGATCATGGTGCTACTTTCAAGCACAAGTGTGGTAAAAAGATAGTAACATTGTCCCTTCTTTGTTTTTCTCTCATTTTTATATATATATTTTTTCGGCCTTTTTTATGGCCTCTTTTTATTTGGGCTTCTTTGGCCTCTTTTATTTATTTTTTATTTTTCGTCGGAGTCTCACCCCGACTTATGGGGGAATCATAGTTTCCATCATTCTTTCCTCACTTGGGACAATGCTCTAATAATGATGATCATCACACTTTTATTTTTCTTACAACTCAATACTTAGAACAAAATATGACTCTATATGAATGCTTCCGGCGGTGTACCGGGATATGCAATATGACAATGATGAATGTGTCATGATAAACGGAACAGTGGAAAGTTGCATGACAATATATCTCGGAATGGCTATGGAAATGCCATAATAGGTTGGTATGGTGGCTGTTTTGAGGAAGGTATATAGTGGGTGTATGATACCGGCGAATAGTGTGTGGTATTAGAGAGGCTAGCAAAGGTGGAAGGGTGAGAGTACGTATAATCCATGGACTCAACATTAGTCATAAAGAACTCATATACTTATTGCAAAAATCTAGAAGTTATCAAAGCAAAGTATTACGCGCATGCTCCTAGGGGGATAGATTGGTAGGAAAATACCATCGCTCGTCCCCGACCGCCACTCATAAGGAATACAATCAATAAATAAATCATGCTCCGACTTCATCACATAACGGTTCACCATACGTGCATGCTACGGGAATCACAAACTTTAACACAAGTATTCTTTAAATTCACAACTACTCAAATAGCATGACTTTAATATTATCACCTCCATATCTCAAAACAATTATCATGTTTCACTCTTTTCTTAGTATTCAACACACTCAAAAGAAAGTTTCACAAATCTTGAATACCAAGCATATTATTATTAAGCAAATTACCATGCTATTAAGAGACTCTCAAAATATTTTAAGTGAAGCATGAGAGATCAATAGTTTATTTAAAACAAATCCACCACCGTCCTCTAAAAGATCGAAGTGAAGCACATAGAGCAAAATTATAACGCTCAAAAGATATAAGTGAAGCACATAGAGCAAAACTACATATCTCAAAAGATATAAGTGAAGCACATAGAATATTCTATCAAATTTTAATTCATGTATGGCTCTCTCAAAAAGTGTGTACATCAAGGATGATTGTGGCATACTAAAACACAAAGACAAAAATAATCTAAGACGCTCCAAGCAAAACACATATCATGTTGGTGAATAAAAATATAGCTCCAAGTAAATTACCGACGGAAGTGGACGAAAGAGGGGATGCCTTCCGGGGCATCCCCAAGCTTTGACTTTTTGGTGTCCTTGGATTATCTTGGGGGTGCCATGGGCATACCCAAGCTTAGGCTCTTGCCACTCCTGGTTCCATAACCCATCAAAAGAATTCACCCAAAACTTGAAAACTTCACAACACAAAACTTAAAGTAGAAAACTCGTGAGATCCGTTAGCGAAAGAAAACAAAAGACCACTTCAAGGTACTGTAATGAACTCATTCTTTATTTATAATGTTGTTAAACCTACTGTATTCCAACTTATCTATGGATTATAAACTATTTTACTAACCATAGATTCATCAAAATAAGCAAACAACACACGAAAAACAGAATCTGTCAAAAACAGAACAGTTTGTTGTAATCTGTAGATAGCGCAAGATCTGGAACCCCAAAAATTCTAAAATAAATTTCTGGACGTGAGGAATTTATCTATTCATCATCTTCAAAAATAATTAACTAAATAGAACTCTCCAAATAAAAATGACAGCAGTTATCGTGAGCGCTAAAGTTTCTATTTTTTACAGCAAGTTCAACAAGACTGTCCCCAAGTCTTCCCAACGGTTCTACTTGGCACAAACACTAATTAAACACAAAAACACAACCAAAACAGAGGCTAAATAATTTATTTATTACTAAACAGGAGCAAAAATCAATGAATAAAAATAAAATTGGGTTGCCTCCCAACAAGCGCTATCGTTTAACGACCCTAGCTAGGCATAAAAGCGAGGGTAGATCTAGGTATTGCCATCTTTGGTAGGCAATCCATAAGTGGCTCTCATGATATTTTCATATGGTAATTTTATTTTCTTTCTTGGAAAGTCTTCCATGTCCTTTTTTAATGGAAATTGAAATCTAATATTCCCTTCCTTCATATCAATAATCGCACCAACCGTTCTAAGGAAAGGTCTACCAAGAATAATAGGGCAAGAAGGATTGCAATCTATATCAAGAACAATGAAATCTACGGGCACATAATTCCTATTTGCAACAATAAGAATATCATTAATCCTTCCATAGGTTTCTTAATAGTGGAATCCGCAAGATGCAAGTTTAGAGAGCAATCATCAAAATTACGGAAATCTAGCAAATCACACAAAGTCTTGGGAATAGTAGAGACACTAGCACCCAAATCACACAAAGCATAAAACTCATGATCTTTAATTTTAATTTTAATAGTTGGTTCCCACTCATCATAGAGTTTTATAGGGATAGAAACTTTCAACTCAAGTTTTTCTTCATAAGATTGCATCAAGGCATCAACAATATGTTCGGTGAAGGCTTTATGTTGACTATAAGCATGTGGAGAATTTAGCACGGATTGCAACAAGGAAATACAATCAATTAAAGAGCAACTTTCATAATTAAATTCCTTGAAATCCAATATAGTGGGTTTAGCAACATCTAGATTTTTATTTCTTTCAATCCCACTTTCATCAATTTTATCATAAAGATCTAAATACTCCGAATTTTTATAATGCCTTCTAGGTAAAGGAAGATCATATTCAGTTTCATCAAGATTCATATTGCAAAACAAAGATTTAATAGGGGACACATCAATAACTTTTAGATCTTCATCTTGATTTTCATAGGTATTGGAAGAACACGCTTTAATAAAGGCATCTTTGGAAGCACGCATCCTAGCGGTTCTTTCCTTGCACTCATCAATGGAAATTCTCATGGCTTTGAGAGACTCATCGATATCATGCTTAGGAGGAATAGATCTAAGCTTTAAAGAATCAATCTCAAGAGAAATTCTATCAACGTTTCTAGCCAAATCATCAACTTTAAGCAATTTCTCTTCAAGCAAAGCATTAAAATTCCTTTGTGAATTTATAAACTCTTTAACACTATTCTCAAATTCAGAGGGCGTCTTATTATAATTTCCATAAGAGTTTTTGTAGGAATTCCCATAATTATTAGAAGGATTACTAGGATATGGCCTAGGATTAAAATTCCCTCTATAAGCGTTGTTACCCAAATTATTCCTACCAATAAAATTCACATCCATAGATTCATTGTTATTATCAATCAAAGTAGACAAAGGCATATCATTAGGATCAGGAGAAACACTCTTAGTAGCAAATAATTTCATAAGTTCATCCATCTTTCCACTCAAAACATTGATTTCTTCTATCGCATGCACTTTTTTATTAGAAGATCTTTCAGTATGCCATTGAGAATAATTAACCATAATATTATAGAAGAGTTTAGTAGCATCTCCTAAAGTGATTTCCATAAAATTGCCTCCCGCGGTCGTATCTAAAAGATTTCTAAAAGCAAAATTCAATCTGGCATAAAATTTTTGTATAATCATCCACAAATTCAAACCATGAGTAGGGCAATTACGTATCATTAATTTCATTCTCTCCCAAGCTTGTGCAACATGTTCATGATCAAGTTGCTTAAAGTTCATAATATCGTTTCTAAGAGAGATGATCTTAGCAGGAGGGAAATACTTAGAGATAAAAGCATCTTTGCACTTGTTCCAAGAATCAATACTATTTTTAGGCAAAGACGAAAACCAAGCTTTAACATGATCTCTAAGCGAAAAAGGAAATAGCTTCAATTTAACGACATCATTATTGACATCTTTTTTCTTTTGCATATCACATAAATCAACGAAGCTATTCAGATGAGTAGCGGCATCTTCACTAGGAAGGTCGGCGAATTGATCTTTCATAACAAGATTCAACAAAGCAGTATTAATTTCACAAGATTCAGCATCGGTAAGAGGAGCAATCAGAGTGCTAAGGAAATCATTATTATTGGTATTGGTGAAGTCACACAATTTAGTATTATCTTGAGCCATCGCAACAAACGAGCAATCCAACACACGAGCAAACAAGAGCAAATGGGCAAAAGAGGCAAATAGAGAGGGAGGATAGAGAGAGAGGGCGAATAAAACGGCAAGGGTGAAGTGGGGGAGAGGAAAATGAGAGGCAAATGGCAAATAATGTAATACGAGCGATAGGGATTGTGATGGGTACTTGGTATGTTGACTTTTTGCGCAGACTCCCCGGCAACGGCGCCAGAAATCCTTCTTGCTACGTCTTGAGCTTGCGTTGGTTTTCCCCGAAGAGGAAGGGATGATGCAGCAGAGTAGCATAAGTATTTCCCTCAGTTTTTGAGAACCAAGGTATCAATCCAGTAGGAGGCCACGCTCAAGTCCCTCGTACCTGCACAAAACGATAGCTACTCGCAACCAACGCGATTAGGGGTTGTCAATCCCTTCACGGTCACTTACGAGAGTGAGATCTGATAGATATAATATTTTTGGTATTTTTGGTATAAAGATGCAAAGTAAAAAGTGAAGGCAAAGTAAAAAAGCAAAGCAAGATTAAAGTGATGGAGATTGATATGATGAGAATAGACCCGGGGGCCATAGGTTTCACTAGTGGCTTCTCTCAAGAGCATAAGTATTCTACGGTGGGTGAACAAATTACTGTTGAGCAATTGACAGAATTGAGCATAGTTATGAGAATATCTAGGCATGATCATGTATATAGGCATCACGTCCGTGACAAAGTAGACCGAAACGATTCTGCATCTACTACTATTACTCCACTCATCGACCGCTATCCAGCATGCATCTAGAGTATTAAGTTAAAAACAGAGTAACGCCTTAAGCAAGATGACATGATGTAGAGAGATAAATTCATGCAATATGAAATAAACCCCATCTTGTTATCCTCGATGGCAACGATGCAATACGTGCCTTGCTGCCCCTTCTGTCACTGGGAAAGGACACCGCAAGATCGAACCCAAAGCTAAGCACTTTTCCCATGGCAAGAACTACCAATCTAGCTGGCCAAACTAAACGGATAATTCAAAAAGACTTGCAAAGATAACCAATCATACATAAAAGAATTCAGAGAAAATTCAAATATTATTCATAGATAGACTTGATCATAAAACCACAATTCATCGGTCTCAACAAACACACCACAAAAAGAAGATTACATCGAATAGATCTCCACAAGAGAGAGGAGAACTTTGTATTGAGATCCAAAAAGAGAGAAGAAGCCATCTAGCTACTAACTATGGACCCGAAGGTCTGAGGTAAACTACTCACACTTCATCGGAGAGGCTATGATGATGTAGAAGTCCTCAGTGATGACGGCCCTCTTCCGGCGGAGCTCCGGAACAGGCCCCAAGATGAGATCTCGTGGATACAGAAAGTTGTGGCGGTGGAATTAGGTTTTTGGCTCCGTATCTGGTCGTTTGGGGGTACGTATGTATATATAGGAGGAAGAAGTACGTCGGTGGAGCATCGAGGGGCCCACGAGGTAGGGGGCGCGCCCCCCCACCCTCGTGACTGCCTCTTCGATGCCTTGGCGTAGGGTCCAAGTCTCTTGGATCACGTTCAGTGAGAAAATCGTGTTCCCAAAGGTTTCATTCCGTTTGGACTCCGTTTGATATTCCGTTTATTCGAAACACTAAAATAGGCAAAAAACATCAATTCTGGGCTGGGCCTCCGGTTAATAGGTTAGTCCCAAAAATAATATAAAAGTGGAAAATAAAGCCCAATATAGTCCAAAACAGTAGATAATATAGCATGGGGCAATCAAAAATTATAGATACATTGGAGACGTATCAGTCTTCGCTTGAGATAGTAGCCATGTCTCATATGTGGAATGTGTTAGTTCGGAGAGGAGCGAGTTCACCTTAGTTTCGGTAGCCCTTGCTCGAGCTCTGGTCATTGGTCCATGTGGTGTCGTGAGAGATGGAGGTAGGTCCATGGGGATGGGGATGACCGTAGGATGCTCCGCATCACACAACCACACGCCCTGCGCCAGTGCCAAACACACCACCGAAACGAGGATAGGGCGGGGAAGGCGTATTTCTAAATTGGGAAGGCGTCTCCGCCACGTCGTTCCAAACCAAACATGAAGACTCCGTAAAAAAACTTGAGACAAATTACCCACGCCGTTGTATGCTAAGTCCATATCTGAGGTCGAACTCGTCGCCGTACAGGGCCATGCTCCGATGCCGTCTTCTCTGGTGGCCTAGCCAGGCCGGGCCTTCGTAGAAGCTCACCGTGCTGAATTCGTCTGGCAGTCGCAGGCCTCACCAATGCCGTTGCCGAGCACTGCCTGGCGAAGACCTCCACTCGAGCCCTCATCCACTTCTCCAACCGCACCGGCCCTGCAGGATCTTCAAGACTTTTCCAGCAAGTCGTGCCTGAACCGAATCTCCCCGCCACGCATTATTGTGCAATTTTGTATGGGTGTGGCTTAGGTGTTAGTCGACTCAGTATTAACCAAGTCTCAGTCAAGTGACATAACATGTAAATAAGAAAAAAAATAAAAAAGGTAAAGAGTAAAAGTTACACGGATTGTAAGATCTCACGAACATAGCATCGACGAAGACATAACGAAGTCTCAGTTGACTGAAATTTAGCAAAGACTGATCTTCTATTAAGATGTGTCTCCATATTGTCCAATGGACATGAGGTCACTTGGTATTGAGCCACTCGGCCGGCTCTATTTTTTTTTTTGAGAAATCACTTGGTATTGAGCCACTCGGCCGGCTCTATGTCCCTAAACAGAATAGAGGGGCTGCAGGGATCAGGTCCAGGCCGGAGCGGGCCGACCCATTCCTTCACCATTTTTTATCTACCCTTGACCATTTTTGTCTAAAAAAACATCACTTCACCTTTTTCATCTCCTCTTCAGTCATCTTTCTTCCGTAAGAGAAAAGACAAAAAAAAAGTACTCACGCTATTAGGCCAACTCCACCGCGCGACCTCAAACGGACGTCCGTTTTGTCCGAATTTTGTCCGTTTGGGTAGGGCAATGGGGTCGTGTCCGGGCGTGTCCTGGAATGCGGTGGTCGTGCGCCCAGCGCGCGGCCGCGTCCATTTATCTCATCCTGTCCGTCAGGACTAAAAATGCCCATATTTTCATTAAACTAGTTTGCACGTCCAAATATTTGTCTGAAAATTAAAATAGTTTTACAACCCAATTGAAATTGTCTATAATAAAATAGTTTTACAACCAAATCGAAATTGTCTCGACTGAACATAAAATGAATCAATACATCTATTGGTTGCCAATATGATCCCAAACGTACTCAACCAAGTCATTTTGAAGATTTAAATGAGTGTGCCAATCATGCAGCTCACGGTGGAATTGGACAAACTATTCAAATGTTGTCAGGTCTTGGTGCAGGGCCTCAATATTTTCACCTTGATAATCAAATCCTTGGTCGAAGATACTCTCATCACGCTCGTCCTCGACGATCATATTGTGCATGATCACACAAGCAGACATCACCTCCCAAAGCTTCGTTTCATCCCATGACAGTGTAGGGTTTTGAACGATACCCCATTGGGATTGAAGCGCACCAAAAGCACGTTCCGCATCCTTTCTAGCACTCTCTTGCATTTGGGTAAATCTCTTTCTCTTCTCACACTGGGGTTTCGAAATTGTCTTCACAAAAGTTGACCATTGAGGATATATACCATCAGCTAGATAGTATCCCTTGTTGTACTGGTGGCCGTTGATCTCAAAGTTGACAGGTGGGCAGTGGCCTTCTGCAAGCCTTGAGAAGACTGGAGAACGCTGCAGCACGTTGATATCATTGTGAGAATCTGCCATGCCAATGAAAGAATGTCATATTCAAAGATCCTGCGAAGCCACCGCTTCTAATATGACAGTGCACGCCTTGACATGCCCCCTGTACTGGCCCTGCCATGCAAATGGACAGTTTTTCCACTCCCAGTGCATACAATCTATGCTGCCAAGCATGCCTGGAAAGCCTCTAGCTGCGTTGATCGCCAACAATCTCTTTGTATTAGCGGCAGTTGGCTGCCTCAAGTACTCTGGGTCAAACACCTCGATCACAGCCTGACAGAACTTGTACATTGACATCAGACATGTTGTCTCACTCATACGCACATACTCATCCACCAAATCGCCTGGAATTCCATATGCAAGTATGCGGATGGCCGCGGTGCATTTCTGGTAAGAGGAGAATCCAAACTTGCCAAGGGCATCCGTCTTGCACTCGAAATATGGGTCATGAGCAACCACTCCCTCCCGGATACGATTGAACACATGCCTTGCCATTCGAAAACGGCGACGGTATTTATTCAGCTTGAAAAGCGGGGTGTTGGAAAAGTAATCGGTATAGAGCAGGACGTGGCCTCTCTCCCTGTTGCAGTTCAGGTTGGGAGCACGGCCAGGGACTGATCCCCTGTACCGAGGAAGCTGCCGTTGAATGTGGTCGTGAACGACCAGTGCTGCCACCACAAGATCTTCATCATCGGACGACGAATCGTCCGATGAACAAAGGAAATGATGAAAGAAAAACTCGTCTCCACTGTCCATACCTTTGTGGGCAAAATGTCGAACACCTTGCGGTCGTGGTGGCGAAGAGGCCGCGATGATCACCTCGACGCAGCAGGGGTGGTTGCCAACCGGCTACTGGCCGCTCTGGAGCTCTCGTCGGAAGCTGCCGCGGCCGCCGTGGTACGTCGCCGGCGGTCGTGTCCCCTCTGCCACCGGCAAAGACGGCGACGGCCAAACCTCCTCCGATCGACGGCCAAAACTACGGCAAAAGCGCGGGCGTGGTGACGGCCATGTCGAGACGTGATTTGGTATGGACGGCCGGGGGGCTGTGCGGTGAGGACGCGGCCGGAGAATAGCGGCGGCGCCGGCGGCGGGGCGGGGCGGGGAGAGAGGGTGAAAGGGTTGGGAGCGGAGGGAGTGATAGTGTCCCCGACAGGCGGGTCACGCGGGAACAAGGGCGTGCGTCGAGGCCGTCTGCGCGCGTCCGTTTCACCCCAAACCAAGCGCAAGTTTGGACCGAGGATGAGTAAAAAATGGACGGAATTCGGACATTTGTTCGTTTGAGGCCGCGCGTTGGGCCACGCTATTCGTTCATTTTACCCCAAACGAACGCACCCAGACAAGATCGCACAGCGGAGTTGGCCTTAGGTTTGTATTCAAAACCAAGTTTAAATAAATTTGTAAAGAGCTTTCGACCATACGCGAACAGAAGGAGTACTACCACTACTACTCCTAGAGAGCTGGAGCCAAAGCAGACCAGCACTGGTCCTCGAGAAAGCGAAATGATGTGTGGTGCGGTGCGGTGCGGTGCCGCGCCTGCGCTGGCGGTCAAAGCGAGAGAGAGGCAGGGGCCAAAGGTGGTTGGCAGCATCAAGAAATGCCCTCCTCGATTGCTCCTCCTCCCGTGGCCCATGGACTGGCTTCGGCCTTCGGGTTGGCACATCGCCATGCCGTGCCGCTGGCCCCTGGACCACATTGACCGGTCAGACCCGGGGCACACTGCTGCACACGGCGACCCCGCGCACGCCATCGACGCAACGAGAGACGCGGTGGGTGCGCCCCGTGAGCCAGATGAGATCGATCCCACACGCCCTGCCCTCCCTGTCGATCCGGATTAGCCTAGCCCTAGCCAAAGTAGCCAGTCAACAGGATAAGCTCAGAGCCGATTATTAAACAAAGCGGTCTGGAGCCGGGATTGGGTTGAGCGGCATCTCGCTGCGCCCCTCCCTGTGGCCGTCGGCATCGTGATGATCATTGCGGCAGTCAAGTTATTGGGTCGCTTCGCTGCTCGGCGCGGAGGCCGGTGCATCGGGGGAAAGCGACGCTGCCTCCTCCTCCTCCTCCTCCTCGCTCGGCGTTGTTTAATCAGCGCGCTTTGTGGTTGAGGGGAGCAGCGTGGCAGGTCAGCCGCAGGCTTTGGCGTTTTTTAATACTGTGGCGCCGTCTCACTGACCGTGTACGGGCCGGTCTCAGGTGCGTGCTGACGGACGGGCGGGTGCCGAGGGCGAGCGAGGACCGAGAAGAAGCGAGCTGGTTTGAAAACGGAGCATATTCGTGCCGTGGCCAATCCAGGTTCAAACCACTCCACTTGAGAATTGAGAGTAAGCTCGATCGATCCGCCCGGGCCCAGGCGGCAGCTGCCAGCGCCTGCAACGCTCGCCTGTCGCCGGATCCAGCGACGCGCGCAAGACCGAACCTCGATCAAACAGTGGCATTGCGTACGAGTACTACCTACCCGTCGAACGGGCCGCTGATCTGTGAACGTGCGTGGCGCCCATGCCCTTGAACGCACGCGCGCACGCACCGCGCCGCGCCGGCTGTACTGAAGGCGACGAGTGGACGACGGTTGGTTGGGCCGGCGCTTTGCCTCGCTCGGCCGGGGGCAACGCGCGACACCGAACGGCCCGCTCCTGTGCTCGCACGTCGGGTCGGAGCGGGCCGGTCAGCCATGATTCAGGTCACACGCACCGTGTCGCGGTGTCGCGCGTGCGCCGTGCCCCCCTCCCTCCCTCCCTCCCCTCCGCGCGCGGCCGTGCCGGAGGGGCACCCACCCATCCATCGCTGTGCCCGCCGTCCGTCCGTCGGTCCACCCGTCGTACGTGCGGATGGAGAGAGGTTTCCGCCTCCGCGTTGCTGCGTTGCGTGCCTCCTCGCCCACGCACGCCGTGCCGCGTACTCCACCGGGCTCGTGCGGCGCAACAGCGGCCGCCCGGCCGGCACCCTGTGCAGCAACAGTGACGGATCGCCGGACGGCCGGACGGACGGACGCGTCTCCGTCCGCCGCTAGCTAGGTGGTGTCACGTTCACGTCGCGTTTACTGTCCGCCCCTTTGACCCGCACCATCACCTGCGCGTACGAACTCCCACGTACCAGTACGTGCGTATGGTTGGCAAGGTACCGTGAGCGTGCGGCGCTTAATTCGCGCACAGTGCGAGCGCTTGTAGCGTGCGGCGCGCAGGCCGGTCAAGGAGCGCGTTTTCTAAAGCCCTGAGCTTTGGACGTGCCTACTAGTTTCGGCTTTCTTTCCTGTGCTACCAGTGCTTGCTGCCGCTGCTCGCTTTTGCCTTTACATTACGTTTTCTTTGGCCCCCTTCGTTTCCTTTGCTCGGCCCTCCGGGCTCCGGCCCCGGCCCCGTGGTCGTTGGTCCTGGTCACGGTCGCACCGGATGCATCCACTTAATTAAGACGTACGCAAAAAGAGGCCTCCAACCTGGCATCGCTGCACGTGCGATGTTTCCCATCTTTTTCCCTTTGGATTGGATGGAGCTTTGAATAAGTTGATGATACTCCTACCACACGCACCGACTTTGTTCAAGTTAAAGCAAGCTTGTTTGTGGCAAATTTTCCATGTCGAAACGTCGTGCCATTTCTTGCATCTCCTTGCCCACAAGTTATCTACACAAAGAAACTCGAGCGCTCCTAATCCGGCCAGGTCAGAGAGCATCGAGTGTGCGAGCAAAGCGGTCAAAGAGAGGGAGCGGCAGGTCCGATGCAAGCGTAAACGCAACGTGATCGCGCGCGGGTCACGAGGAGGGAGATGAGGCAACGGGCCTGCTGCGTCCTTGTTGTCCTTGAACCCATTCAAAAACTGGGAAAAAAGAGGAGAAAAACAAAGCCCCGCCCTCTTTGTCGATCCTGATCCCACCGCACGTGCGGTCCGCGTGCCCTAGATTTAGACTTAGGAGTGGTCGTAGTAGTACACAGTACGCACGCACGCACGCCCGTCTCGAACCCGTCCCGGTCACCGGTCACGCACGCACGTCCCGGTCACCGGTCAGCAGCCTCGAGTTCCGCTGCTGATCGCTCCCCTTCCCCAGAAGGAGAGAAAATTTTGTTTTCGTAGTTCAAAATGGACCAAATGTTGAAAAGGGGAAACAAAACAGCATGGGCATTTCATTCCTAGGAGCAATGGTAAAAATCACATCAGACCTAGAAGGAGATCACTACTGAAACAAAACAAACATATGGCGCCATTTCCTGCAAGATTCTTCCCCATGCCTTCCTGCTTGGTGCTTTTGGCATGGGCCCAGTACGCTTCTCAGCGGCGGCACCGAACAAAAAGGAAAATTTGAGCGAGAGAAAAGAAATGCTAGTAGTACCAGCGCTAAAATAAATGAAAAATGGGGAAGAATACAAGAGGGCGCGCAGGGGGGCGGCCCACCACGCAGGCGGGGTGTCAGTGAGTGTGCTAATGTGTCTGGTCCCAACCAAGTCCTGCCCCACCTCCCCTCGTCCAATCCCCTCTCACTCGCACCCACACCCACCCAAGTAAAATTGCAAGTCCGGATAATAATTTCAGCAGGATATTCCTGCTCGCTCTCTCACTCTCACTCTCCCTTCTTCTTCTCCACCCACTCTAGCTCAGCTGGATCTCAGTCGCATTCCCACTCCCCCTCCCCCCTCCTCTCCTCCCCCTCCCTCATCAGATCTCCTCACACGCCCTGCAATCCGCCTCCAGCCCAAAACCCAGAAGCTTTCAGCTCAAGCTCCTCGCCTACCCTTTTGACCGGTGGGCAGCCGCGGGAGCCCGAAAACCCAAGAAAAGCAGCGGGTCAAGAAAGAGGGAAAGCAAGCTAGGAGGAGGGCGATGATGATGGCGATAAGTCGCCCCATGATTCGCCGCATCATTCCGTCGCCTGCGCGCCTCTGCTAAAAGGGCCTCGCCGTCCGTGCTCGCTCCAGTGAGCGGTGGAAGGGCGCGCGGTTGCTTCGCGCAGACGGTCGGTCGCCGCCGCAGCAATGCCGCAGTACCAGGAGCTGCCCTGCGGCGGGCAGGTGCTCGACATCGACGCCGCGCTCAAGGACGGCATCCTGGGGTGCGGCCCGGAGCCCGGGGACGGGGCGCTGGGCGACGGGGGGAAGCAACCGGTGGAGCTGAGGAAGATGATGGACGAGCTGGATGCCGCTGGGGATGGCGGCGGGGACGAGGTCGTGCCGGCGGTCTTCATCTGCCCGATCTCCCTGGAGCCCATGGTGGATCCGGTCACGCTCTGCACCGGCCAGACGTACGAGCGCGCCAACATCTCCCGGTGGCTGGCGCTGGGCCACCGGACCTGCCCGACCACGATGCAGGAGCTCTGGGACGACGCGCTCACCCCCAACGCCACGCTCCGGCAGCTCATCGCCGCCTGGTTCTCCAGGCGGTACACCCGCTTCAAGAAGCGCTCGGCCGACTACCACGGCCGCGCCGCGGACCTTGTCCACGGTCTCCGCGGCACGGCCGTCCCGAGGAGGCAGCCCCTCAAGGGCCAGGCCCGCGTCGCCGCGCTCCGGGAGTTGCGCTCCCTCGCCTCCAACCACCAGTCCGTGACCAAGGCCATAGCCGAGGCCGGCGGCGTGTCGTTGCTGACCTCGCTTCTTGGCCCCTTCACGTCTCATTCCGTGGGGTCCGAGGCGGTGGCCATTCTTGTGAGCGGCGTGCCGCTCGACGCCGACGCGAAGGCGGCGCTGATGCAGCCGGCAAAGGTGTCCCTCGTGGTGGACATGCTCAATGAGGGCGCCGTCGACACCAAGATCAACTGCGTCCGCCTCATCCGCATCCTCATGGAGGAGAAAGGCTTCCGGCCGGAGACGGTGGCGAGCCTGAGCCTCTTGGCCGGCTCCATGCGCCTGGTCCGGGACAAGCGGCACCAGGACGGTGTGGCCGCTGGGCTAGAGCTGCTCAATTCCATCTGCGCCGTGCACAGGCCGGCCAGGAGCATGATTGTCAGCATTGGTGCGGTGCAGCAGCTGGTGGAGCTGCTGCCGGAGCTGGCGACGGAGTGCGTGGAGCCAGCCTTGGACATCCTTGACGCGCTCGCCTCAGTCCCTGAAGGCATGACGGCTCTCAAGGATTGCCCGAGGACGATACCCAACGCCGTCCGATTGCTGATGAGGGTGTCCGAGGCCTGCACGCAGCGCGCCCTGTCGATGCTGTGGGTGGTGTGCAGGATGGTGCCCGAGGAGTCCGCGCCCGCCGCCCTGGACGTCGGGCTGGCCGCCAAGCTTCTGCTGGTGATCCAAAGCGGGTGCGGGCCGGAGCTGAAGCAGCAAGCCTCGGAGCTGCTCAAGCTTTGCACCGTGCATTGCACGTCCACCGTCTTCCTCGCGAAATGCAAGCTCACCAAGACAATTCAGTGAGAAGACACCGGAACATAGTCCTTCTGGTTGTGAGTTGAGTCGATGATGCAGTTCCCATTGGTCATCCTCGCGTAATCTGGACCGGGGAATGGACGAGAGAAGCAAATTGGTGCTGGATGAAGACCTGTGTGTACATAAACTCAGCAATTGGCCGAATTTGCGGTGTCATTTGAAGACATGGGAGTGGATGGATGCATCGCCCTGCCCATCGACAGGAAGCTTGGATCGAGCAGCAATGCAGCAGCATAAGCACCGCCGGAGTCGGTGGCCGGATGTAAATGCAAATTGGTGTGAATTTGGTCAGCTCAATAAGCACTCAAGGGCTGTTGTGGTAAGTACAGCCAGTTTTGCTATCAGTAGCTGAGAATTCAGCAAAGGCCTGCAATTTTAGATTTTAGATTTTTGGCAATGTGGGAGGCTGTCAGTGCTGTAGTTCTTCCTTTTCTTTCTTCTCCTGGGTTTCGGTGTAATTGGTGATATAAATTGGGTAGAATTGTACACAGTACTGCTGCTTCACAGTTCAGAGCTCGAGTGCACATTGCCATAGCTAGGGAAAAGTTTTGAGTTCTTCCTGCATCTTGGGTCGTTTGATTCTCCAGTCAAATTTGGGAAAGTGTACACTCTGCCTATAGCTTGTACCACTACTGGATAGCTTGAGGAAGCGTCACTGGTGTTGAAATTGGAACAGTTGAAAGATCTGGTTCCGTGTCTTGTTGCGCCGGAATTTCTGCTCACCCCATCTCATCTCATCTACTGCATGTATCATGCTCCACTCGCAGCTGTAGTTTCTGACTTATTCAGTGTATTGGGCACCAATTGTTCCAGTACATTATACTATAGGAGTATTATCAATGCTTAATTGACGTAGATTGTGGCACTTCACATGAGAGAGGGTCCTCGGTCCTGCCCTCCGACTCCAGTCAGCAAGGACAAATAAAGCCATCTGCGTCGCACACTAGGCCATAGCCATAGCTTAGGGATAGGGTCATGCATGTGTATGATTGATCAGAGAGGAGGGGTTTGCGTCCACATGATTGAGCACAGAGGGGTTTTACATCGTGCAGGCTTTTGCTTTATCTGTCCCAATTCACACAGTAGAAACCGCAGAGCGCCGAGGCGTTGCTGTCTCGCTGCGGCTGGCGCTGGCAGGCGGCGTAGCGTAGCTGAGCCGTAGAGTGGGCGGTGTTGGCCCAGTTTGGAGCTGCTGATGGCCATTTTGACCAGGGAAGGAAGGAAGGAAGCAGCCGTCGCCGTCGCCGTCGCAGTGCCCCCCTCTGCTTTGCTTTCCGAGATCCACGACGTGACGCCTCCATGTCACGCACTGCGCTCACCGCACACCCACACACGCGCGGCCTTGTCGCTTTTGCGCGCGCGCGCGCGCAGGTGGGAAAAGGAGAGGGGAGGAGGCCAAAGGCTCGCCGCGGCATGCCAGCCCGTGGGCGCGCGCGTGGCGTGGCCAGGCAAGCAGGCAGGCCATGTGGGCAAGCCGAGATGACACAACCGCGCGCGCGCGCACACACACCCACTCGGCCAGAGGCTGGCCGGCTGGACCACGAGCGCGCGTGCGTCCGTGCATGCATGCATGTGTCCGTCCATCTGCGTCGGCTCGGCGCCGGCCTCATTGATTGACGTGTTCGTGGAGTCGCTGCCTTTGGAGCGCAGTTCGGATGGATACGGGCCGGAGAGGTTTTGGGTGCGGCCTGGGCACGGAGGCCGTGCATGCATTCAGCCTAGGCCGCCTTTACGCTCGCGAGCACACTGCACTGGCAAAGGCTGGAAGGTTTGACGCCTCGACGGGGAGTCTTTATATCGCACTTGGTGTGTCTACTGCGCGCGCCACTATGCCGAGAATGTGCGGCTGTTGAGTGGTCTCTCTTCTCTTCTCTTCTCTTCTCTTCTTTCCCTTGTGATGAATGGAACGCTCCATTATGTTGTTGCGGCCCCCGTTCCATTTTGGACCCCCCGTTGGGGGCTCTGCTGCGCCCTGCGGCTGCGTCGCTCGTGCCGGGGCCTCCATGTGCAATCAATGCCCTAGTGTTCAGAACGGAAATTTTTTGCGGCGAGAAGATCGGGAAAAAAAAGGGTGCTTGTTTCAAATTTTGCTCGTGTGGTGCCACCAGCGTCCACTGGCCAGTCAACTTGTTGAACTCGCGAGAAGAACTGAGGTCTTTCGAGGTATGAGTTGTCGTGCGAACTCTGAGATGGTTAAGTTCTTTATCGTGGAACCAACGCACAAGGGTTTAAGTCCTACTCTCCCTCAGTTCCAATGAATAAGGTCAACGTTGAACAATAAAGAGTAAAGTGCACCCTAAGTCCTCGAACTATTTTGAAGGTGTCACATAGGTCTTCGAACTATAAAAGTGTCATCTAGGTCCTAAAAAATTCTTGAAGTGCAATAAGTGTGTACGTATGTGACACATTTGAAATAGTTTAAGGACCTACATGACACCTCTAAAATAGTTCGAGGACTTGGATGACACGCATATTGCACTTTGAGGACCTGAATGACCCTTTTCATAGTTCGAGGACCTACGTAACACCTTTTAAATAGTTTGAGGACCTTTGATGCACTTCACTCAAAAGTAAATTAGACCAATCAACTGGGTTAAATCACCATCATGGCAAGCAAAACGGATGCACTCGCGCAGCCCCGTCAACTGGTGCCCGTCGCCGGCCGCCGAGGCTAGAGCGACAACAATCCTAGCCCTCCCTCCCCGCGTCGTGCTCTGCTCCGGTCACGGCGGGCATCAACCATGTCTCTCGCCGATCTCAACATTGACAAAGGGCAAGATTTTGCGGAAGAAGTCTAGCGCAAACGGGGAGTGCCGATCGATTTTGAAGAAGGGAAAGATCTCCGGGAATTTCTCCTCATTACCGAATTCACCAGGTCCAAGATTAGGCTCACCGCGGAATTGGTTGGCACAATTCTCCTGTCCTGTCTTGGTGGCCATGTATCCCTGTTCAAGGTAAAATTACAGCAAAACTAGTCCATCAAGTTTTTTGTATCATCATAAGAAGATTTTCCAACTGTTTGACCGGCAAAATAAAGTTTTATGTATCATCAAAAGAAGTGGGTTTCTGTATTATCAAAGGAGGTAACATCTCTCTCCCCGAGCTTAGTGTCAATTTTTTACTCTCGAACAATGGTGGCCTGCATTTCGGCTGCAAGCTTGATCAATATCTTCAAGAGAAGGAAGATGAATGGACGCACGTCTTCCGTACACATCCCCACAAAACTTATATTCAAGCGCTTAGATCACTTGGTTACCATGATCCGAATCATTCAGTTCTTACTTCTTAGATCTCCTTCTGATCAAGTTGTCAATTCAAACCATGCGCCATCTTCGGTGCAGAATCGTCTCCTTGGGTCCACGTCGGTTACCTCGGCAGTAACTAATCACGAGGTGTGAGATTCGAAGGGTAGGTCTAAATGGGGGCGAATAGACGGTAACAAGGCCAAATTAGCAATTTTAATTATCTTGAAGTTTGGGCAGATTTTACCATAAGTTAGCCAATCAGGAAAACACCCTACACATGCATATCTAGAGTATGGGCAACAGAGAGTAAACTACATGCATGTGCAAAAAAGTAAGGAGTAGATTTTGGGAGATTTTGCAAACGACGGTTGACACAAAGAATTTCTCGTGGTTCCGATAAGTGGTGCTATGATATGTCTCCACCGTATCTACTTTTCCAAACACTTTTACTATTGTTTTGGGATCTAATTTGCATTTGAATGAAACTAAACCCGGATTGATATTGTTTTCAACAGAACTACCATCGTGTTGTTTTTTTGTGCAGAAATAAAAGTGCTCGAAATTGAATGAGGATTTTTGGAGATTTATTTTAGAACAAATAAAGAATATTTGAGAAAATAAATACTAGAGGGGGTCACACGGCCGCCACGTAGCCAGGTGGTGCGGCCACCCCCTAGGACGTGCAACCTGCCCGTGTGGGGCCCCTGGCCACTGCCTTCCGACGATTCCACCACCAGCCCGTATATGCCAAAAAATCACAGGAAATTATTATCATGTTTTATGATACAAAGCCGCCACCACCTCTTGTTCTTCATCGGGATCCCTGATCTGGAGCCCGTTCCTAGCTCCGAAGAGAGAGATTCGTCGTCGTCTCATCACCTACCCGTGGCAGCGGGGTCCTAGTGGAAACTAAGGGTAATTAAGGCGTTCATTTTAATAAAGAACCAGGACAAAGCATTAGAACATACTGAATACATGAACTCCTCAAATTACAGTCATCCCTGGAGAGTATTCCAATTATTGTTCTTAGGGGTCTATGAATTGGAAAAACAATAAGTGCATATAACTTGTAGATAGAATCAATAACTCAAAAATTCATGGAAATATAATATGTTCAGATCTGAAATCATGAGACTTGGTCCCTAGTGACAAGCATTAAGCAAAACAAAGTCATAGCAACATCAATCTAAGAACATAGTGAATAACAGGGATCAAGCTCGCACAAATTGACTCGATTACATGATGAATCACATCCATCTCCATCTACCTCCAGTATGCCTACAACTAAATTACTCACTTCCGGTGATGAGCTGTTGGGGAACGTAGCATGTAATTTAAAAAAAATTCCTACGCTCACGCAAGATCTATCTAGGAGATGCATAGCAACTAGAGGGGAAGAGTGTGTCTACGTACCCTCGTAGACCAAAAGCGGAAGCGTTTGACAACGCGGTTGATGTAGTCGAACTTCTTCTCGTTACGGCCGATCAAACACCGAATGTATGGCACCTCCGAGTTCTGCACACGTTCAGCTCGATGACGTCCCTCGAACTTTTGATCCAGCAAAGTGTCGAGGGAGAGTTTCATCAGCACGACAGTATGGTGACTGTGATGGTGAAGTGATCCGCGCTGGGCTTCGCCTAAGCAATACGATAATATGAGCGGAGGCATAAACTGTGGAGGGGGCGCCCCCACACGGCTAACAACTGTTGATTGTCCGTTCTAGCGCTGTGCCCCCATATATATAGGTTGGAGGGGAGGAGAGGTAGCCAAGGGGGCGCCCCAAGTAGGAGGAATCCTACTTGGGCGCCTCCCAATTCGGCCTCCCCCCTTACCATATCATCCGGAGGGGGAAGGAAGGAGGAGGGAAGGAAGGGGGAGGCCGAATCCCTCCCCTTCCTTTCCTTCTTCTCCTCTTTCCTTCCCCCTAATTTGGCCTACATGAGGGCCAGCCGGCCTCCCCCCTTGCTCCTTTGTATACGGGGGCAGGGGGCACCCTAGGACACACAAGTTGCTTGTTTAGCCGTGTGCGGTGCCCCCTTCCACAGATTTCCACCTCGGTCATATCGTTGTAGTGCTTAGGCGAATCCCTACGATGGTAACTTCATCATCACCATCATCACGCCGTCGTGCTGACGAAAATCTCCCTCGACCTCAGCTGGATCTAGAGTTCGTGGGACGTCACCGAGCTGAACGTGTGCAGATCACGGAGGTGCGTACCTTCGGTGCTAGGATCGGTCGGATCGTGAAGACCTACGACTACATCAACCACGTTGTCATAATGCTTCCGCTTTCGGTCTACGAGGGTACGTGGACAACACTCTCCCCTTTCGTTGCTATGCATCACCTAGATAGATCTTGCGTGTACGTAGGATTTTTTTTGAAATTACTGCGTTCCCCAACAGTGGCATCCGAGCCAGGTCTATGCATAGATGTTATATGCACGAGTAGAAACACAAAGGAGTTGTGGGCGTGGATATATACATATTGCTTGCCGTCACTAGTTGATTCTTGATTCAGCGGTATTGTTGGATGAAGCGGCTCAGACCAACATTACGCGTACGCTTACGCGAGACTGGTTCTGCCGATGTGCTTCGCACACAGGTGGCTAGGTTGTGTCTGTTTCTCCAACTTTAGTTGAATCGGATTCAATGAACATGGTTCTTTCTGAAGATCAAAAAGCAATCACTATACCGCCTTGTGGTTTTTGATGCGTAGGTAAGAACGGTTCTTGCTAAGCCCGTAGCAGCCACGTAAAACTTGCAACAACAAAGTAGAGGACGTCTAACTTATTTTTGCAGGATATGTTGTGATGTGATATGGTCAAGACATGATGAGATATAAATTGTTGTATGAGATGATCATGTTTTGTTAAAATTACCGGCAACTGACAGAAGCCTTATGGTTGTCTCTTTATTGCATAAGATGCAAGTACCATATAATCGCTTTACTTTATCGCCATGCGATAGCAATAGTTGCAAAAGCAATAGTTGGCGAGACGACCATGTGACGACATGTTGATAAAGATCAAGATGATGGAGATCATGGTGTCATGCCGGTGACGATGAAGATCATGACGATACTTTGGAGATGGAGATCAAAGGCACAAGATGATGATGGCCATATCATGTCACATATTTTGATTGCATGTGATGTTTATCTTTTATGCATCTTATTTTGCTTAGTACGATAATAGCATTATGAGATGATCCCTTACTAAAATTTTAAGGTATAAGTGTTCTCCCCGAGTATGCACCGTTGCGACAGTTCTTCGTGCTGAGACACCACGTGATGATCGAGTGTTATAAGCTCTACGTTCACATACAACGGGTGTAAGCCAGTTTTGCACATGCAGAATACTCGGGTTAAACTTGACGAGCCTAGCATATGCAGATATGGCCTCGGAACACTGAGACCGAATGGTCGAGCGTGAATCATATAGTAGATATGATCAACATAGTGATGTTCACCATTGAAAGCTACCCCATCTCACGTGATGATCGGACATGGTTTAGTTGATATGGATCACGTGATCACTTAGATGATTAGAGGGATGTCTATCTAAGTGGGAGTTCTTAAGCAATATGATTAATTGAACTTAAATTTATCATGAACTTAGTCCTGCTAGTATTTGCACATCTATGTTGTAGATCAATTGCTCGCGTATAGCTTCCTCGTTTTATTTATGATATGTTCCTAGAGAAAAATATGTTGAAAGATGTTAGTAGCAATGATGCGGACTAGCTCCGTGATCTGAGGATTATCCTCATTGCTGCACAGAAGAATTATGTCCTTGATGCACCGCTAGGTGACGGACCTATTGCAGGAGCAGATGCAGACGTTATGAACTTTTGGCAAGCTCTATATGATGACTACTTGATAGTTTAGTGCGCCATGCTTTACGGCTTAGAACCAGGAATTCAAAAATGTTTTGAACGCCACGGAGCATATAAGATGTTCCAAGAGCTGAAATTGGTATTTCAGACTCATGCCCGAGTCGAGAGGTATGAGACCTTTGACAAGTACTTTGCCTATAAGATGGAGGAGAATAGCTCAACCAGTGAGCATGTGCTTGCTACCTCTTGAGCACTGCGTTGGTTTTCCCTTGAAAAGGAAAGGGTGATGCAGCAAAGTAGCATAAGTATTTCCCTCAGTTTTTGAGAACCAAGGTATCAATCCAGTAGGAGGCCACATGCAAGTCCCTCATACCTACACAAACAAATAAAAACCTCGCAACCAACACGATAAAGGGGTTGTCAATCCCTTCACGGTCACTTACGAGAGTGAGATTTGATAGAGGTGATAAGATAATATTTTTGGTATTTTTACGATAAAGAGTAAAAGTAAAGATTGCAAAATCAAAGGTAATAGAAATAGCTTGTTGATGGAATATTAATATAATGGAGAATAGACCCGAGGGCCATAGGTTTCACTAGTGGCTTCTCTCTAGATAGCATAAGTATTACGGTGGGTGAACAAATTACTGTCAAGCAATTGATAGAAAAGTGAATAATTATGTGAATATCTAGGCATGATCATGTATATAGGCATCACGTCCGTGACAAGCAGACCGACGCCTGCCTGCATCTACTACTATTACTCCACACATCGACTGCTATCCAGCATGCATCTAGAGTATTAAGTTCATAAGAACAGAGTAACGCATTAGGCAAGATGACATGATGTAGAGGGATAAACTCAAGCAATATGATATAAACCACATATTTTTATCCTCGATGGCAACAATACAATACGTGTCATTTCCCTTTCTGTCACTGGGATTGAGCACCACAAGGTTGAACCCAAAGCTAAGCACTTCTCCCATTGCAAGAAAGATCAATCTAGTAGGCCAAACCAAACTGATAATTCAGAGAGACTTGCAAAGATAAACCAATCACACATAAAAGATTTCAGAGAAGAATCAAATATTGTTCATAGATAGACTTGATCATAAACCCACAATTCATCAGATCTCGACAAACACACCGCAAAAAGAGTTACATCGAATAGATCTCCAAGAAGATCGAGGAGAACTTTGTATTGAGATCCAACGAGAGAGAAGAAGCCATCTAGCTAATAATTATGGACCTGAAGGTCTGAAGTAAACTACTCAGACATCACTGGAGAGGCCATGGAGTTGATGTAGAGGCCCTCCGTGATCGATGCCCCCTTCGGCGGAGCTCCGGAAAAGGCCCTAAGATGGGATCTGTTGGGTATAGAAGGTTGCGGCAGTGGAAATAGGGTTTCGTGGTGCTCCTGGATGTTTTTGGGGTATATGAATATATATATATATATAGGAGTAAGAAGTAGGTCGGTTGAGCCACGAGGGGCCCATGAGGGGGGAGGGCGCGCCTAGTGGGGGTAGGCACGCCCCCTGCCTCGTGGACTCCTCGTTTGTTTCTTGACGCCCACTCCATGTCCTCTGGATCACGTTTGTTCCAAAAATAACTCTCTCGAAGGTTTCATTCCGTTTGGATTCCGTTTGATATTCCTTTTCTGCAAAACACTGAAATAGGCAAAAAACAGTAATTTGCACTGGGCCTTGGGTTAGTAGGTTAGTCCCAAAAATAATATAGAAGTGTAAAATAAAGCCCATTGACATCCAAAACATATAGTATAATAGCATGGAACAATAAAAAATTATAGATACATTGGAGACGTGTCAAGCATCCCCAAGCTTAATTCCTGCTCATCCTCGAGTAGGTAAATGATAAAAATAGAAATTTTGATGTGGAATGCTACCTAACATAATTTTCAATGTAATTCTCTTTATTGTGGCATGAATATTTAGATCCAAGAGATTCAAGACAAGAGTCTAATATTGACATAGAAATAATAATAATTCAAGCATACTAACTAAGCAATTATGTTTTCTCAAAATAACACGACCAAAGAAAATTATCCCTACAAAATCATATAGTCTGGCTATGCTCTATCTTCACCACACAAAGTATTTAAATCATACACTACCCTGATGACAAGCCAAGCAATTGTTTCATACTTTTGATGTTCTCAAACTTTTTCAATTTTCACACAATACATGAGAATGAGCCATGGAGATAACACTATATGTGGAATAGAATGGTGGTTGTGGAGAAGACAAAAAGGAGAAGATAGTCTCACATCAACTAGGTGTATCAATGGGCTATGGAGATGCCCATCAATAGATATCAATGTGAGTGAGTAGGGATTGCCATGCAACGGATGCACTAGAGCTATAAGTGTATGAAAGCTCAAAAAGAAACTAAGTGGGTGTGCATCCAACTTGCTCGCTCACGAAGACCTAGGGCATTTTGAGGAAGCCCATCATTGGAATATACAAGCCAAGTTCTATAATGTAAAATTCCCACTAGTATATGAAAGTGATAACATAAGAGACTCTCTATCATGAAGATTATGGTGCTACTTTGAAGCACGAGTGTGGAAAAAGGATAGTAACATTGTCCCTTCTCTTTTTTTCTCTCATCATTTTTTTGTTTGGGCCTTCTTCTCTTTTTTTGGCCTCTTTTTTTCGTCCGGAGTCTCATCCCAACTTGTGGGGGAATCATAGTCTCCATCATCCTTTCCTCACTTGGGACAATGCTCTAATAATGATGATCATCACACTTTATTTACTTACAACTCAAGAATTACAACTCAATTCTTAGAACAAAATATGACTCTATGTGAATGCCTCCGGCGGTGTACCGGGATATGCAATGACTCATGAGTGACATGTATAAAAGAATTATGTATGGTGGCTTTGCCACAAATACGATGTCAACTACATGATCATGCAAAGCAATATGAAAATGATGAAGCGTGTCATAACGAATGGAATGGTGGAAAGTTGCATGGCAATATATCTCGGAATGGCTATGGAAATGCAATAATAGGTAGGTATGGTGGCTGTTTTGAGGAAGGTATATGGTGGGTTTATGGTACCGGCGAAAGTTGCGCGGTACTAGAGATGCTAGCAATGGTGGAAGGGTGAGAGCGCGTATAATCCATGGACTCAACATTAGTCATAAAAAACTCACATACTTATTGCAAAATCTATTAGTTATCAAAACAAAGTACTCCGTGCATGCTTCTAGGGGGATAGATTGCTAGGAAAAGACCATCGCTCGTCCCCGACCGCCACTCATAAGGAAGACAATCAATAAATAAATCATGCCCCGACTTCATCACATAACGGTTCACCATACGTGCATGATACGGGAATCACAAACTTTAGAACAAGTATTTCTCAATTTCACAACTACTCAACTAGCATGACTCTAATATCACCATCTCCATATCTCAAGACAATCATCAAGTATCAAACTTCTCATAGTATTCAATGCACTTTTTGATAGTTTTTATTATACCGATCTTGGATGCCTACATATTAGGACTAAATTCATAACCAAAGCAAATTACCATACTGTTCTAAAGGACTCTCAAAATAATATAAGTGAAGCATGAGAGATCAATAATTTCTATAAAATAAAACCACCACCGTGCTCTAAAATATATAAGCGAAGCACTAGAGCAAAATTATCTAGCTCAAAAGATATAAGTGAAGCACATAGAGTATTCTAATAAATTCCAATTCATGTGTCTCTCTCCCAAAAGCTGTGTACAGCAAGGATGATTGTGGTAAACTAAAAATCAAAGACTCAAATCATACAAGACGCTCCAAGCAAAACACATATCATGTGGTGAATAAAAATATAGCTCCAAGTAAAGTTACCGATGGACGAAGATGAAAGAGGGGATGCCTTCCGGGGCATCCCCAAGCTTAGGCTTTTGGTTGTACTTGGATTTTACCTTGGGGTGCCTTGGGCATCCCCAAGCTTAGGCTCTTACCACTCCTTGTTCCATAATCCATCAAATCTTTACCCAAAACTTGAAAACTTCACAATACAAAACTTAAAAGAAAATCTCGTGAGCTCTGTTAGTAAAAGAAAACAAACCACCACTTCAAGGTACTGTAATGAACTCATTATTTATTTATATTGGTGTTAAACCTACTACATTCCAACTTCTCTATGGTTCATACACTCAAATACTAGCCATAGATTCATCAAAATAAGCAAACAACATACGAAAAACAGAATTTGTCAAAAACAGAACAATCTGTAATAATCTATAGGTTTCGAATACTTATGGAACCCCAAAAATTATAAAATAAATTGCTGGACGTGAGGAATTTATCTATTAATCATCTGCAAAAATAATTAACTAAATAGCACTCTCCAGTAAAAAAATGGCAGCAAATCTCATGAGCGCTAAAGTTTCTATTTTTTACAGCAAGATCGCAAAGACTTTCCCCAAGTCTTACCAAAGGTTCTACTTGGAAAAAACACTAATTAAAAGCATAAAACCACATCTAAACATAGGCTAGATGAATTATTTATTCAATAACATCAAGGAAAAATATTGGGTTGCCTCCCAACAAGCGCTTTTCTTTAAAGCCTTATAGCTAGGCATACGATTCCAACGATGCTCACATGAAAGACAAGAACTTGAAGCACAAAGAGAGCATCATAAAACACGTGACAAACACATCTAAGTCTAACATACTTCCTATGCAAAGGCATCTTATACGCAAAAAAATTATCAAGGCACGCAAAAACTAGCATATGCAAGAAAGCGGAAAGAAACAATAGCAATCTCAACATAACGAGAGGTAATTTAGTAACATGAAAATTTCTACCACCATATTTTCCTCTCTCATAATAATTACATGTAGGATCATAATGAAATTCAACAATATAGCTATCACAAAACATATTCTTAACACGGTTCACATGTATGTAAAGTTGACACTCTTCCAAAATAGTTGGATTAACATTAACTAAAGTCATGACCTCTTCAAACCCACTTTTATCAAAAACTTCATAAGATT
Source organism: Triticum aestivum (assembly GCF_018294505.1). Classification (NCBI taxonomy): domain Eukaryota; kingdom Viridiplantae; phylum Streptophyta; class Magnoliopsida; order Poales; family Poaceae; genus Triticum; species Triticum aestivum. The sequence goes on from NC_057803.1 coordinate 57,808,469, forward strand.
GAACATTCTCCAAATATGTGGTATCTAAAGTTGACACTCTTCCAAACCCACTTTCAATATTATTTCAAACATTATAATCAATCTCATATTCATCATGGGGCTTAAATAAATTTTCAAGATCAAAAGAAGAATCACCCCAATCATGATCATTGCAACAAGTAGTAGACGTAGCAAAACTAGCATCCCCAAGCTTAGGGTTTTGCATATTATAAGCACAATTGATATTAATAGAATTTATACTATCATCATTGCAATCATGCTTTTTGTTCAAAGATCCATCGTGAATCACTCCATAAAGTACTTCATCACAATTTTCAGATTCACGAATTTCAAGCAAAACTTCATAAAGATAATTTAGTGCACAAAATTCACTAGCAATTGGTTCATCATAGTTGGATCTCTTAAAAAGATTAGCAAGCGGATGAGGATCCATAGATCTTAAGTTCTCAGTTTAGCAATAAATAAACAACTATTCCAACCAAACGAGCAAACGAGCCAAGTAAGACATCAAAGCAAATGGAAAGACGAACAGAAGAAGGGCGAATAAAATGACAAGGGTGAAGTGGGGGAGAGGAAAACGAGAGGCAATGGCAAATAATGTAATGCGAGTGATAAGAATTTGTGATGAGTACTTGGTATGTCTTGACTTGTGCGTAGACTCCCCGACAACGGCGCCAGAAATCCTTCTTGCTACCTCTTGAGCACTGCATTGGTTTTCCATTAAACATCATTGATGCATCAAACTTGGAGTAGAAACTTGCTACCTCTTGGGCAGTGCGTTGATTTTCCCTTGAAGAGGAAAGGGTGATGCAGCAAAGTAGCGTAAGTATTTCCCTCAGTTTTTGAGAACTAAGGTATCAATCCAGTAGGAGGCCACATGCAAGTCCCTCGTACCTACACAAACAAATAAGAACCTCACAACCAACACGATAAAGGGGTTGTCAATCCCTTCACTGTCACTTACGAGAGTGAGATCTGATAGAGATGATAAGATAATATTTTTGGTATTTTTATGATAAATAGTAAAAGTAAAGATTGCAAAATAAAAGGTAATAGAAATAGCTTGTTGATGGAAGATTAATATAATAGAGAATAGACCCGGGGGCCATAGGTTTCACTAGTGGCTTCTCTCAAGATAGCATAAGTATTACGGTGGGTAAACAAATTACTGTCGAGCAATTGATAGAAAAGCGATTAATTATGAGAATATATAGGCATGATCATGTATATAGGCATCACGTCCGTGACAAGCAGGCCGACTCCTGCCTACATCTACTACTATTACTCCACACATCGACTGCTATCCAACATGCATCTAGAGTATTAAGTTCATAAGAACAGAGTAACGCATTAGGTAAGATGACATGATGTAGAGGGATAAACTCAAGCAATATGATATAAACCCCATATTTTTATCCTCGATGGCAAACAATACAATACAATACAATACATGTCATTTCCCTTTATGTCACTGGGATCGAGCACCGCAAGATTGAACCCAAAGCTAAGCACTTCTCCTATTGCAAGAAAGATCAATCTAGTAGGCCAAACCAAACTGATAATTCAAAGAGACTTGCAAAGATAAACCAATCATACATAAAAGATTTCAGAGAAGAATCAAATATTGTTCATAGATAGACTTGATCATAAACCCACAATTCTCGGATCTCGACAAACACACCGCAAAAAGAGTTACATCGAATAGATCTCTAAGAAGATTGAGGAGAACTTTGTATTGAGATCCAGAGAGAGAAGAAGCCATCTAGCTAATAACTATGGACCCGAAGGTCTGAAGTAAACTACTCACACATCACCGGAGAGGGCATGGAGTTGATATAGGGGCCCTCCGTGATCGATGCCCCCTCCGGCGGAGCTCCAGAAAAGGCCCCAAGATGGGATCTCTTGGGTACAGAAGGTTGTGGCGGTGGAAATAGGGTTTCATGGTGCTCCTGGATGTTTTGGGGTATATGAATATATATATATATATATATATATATATATATATATATATATATATATATATAGGAGGAAGAAGTAGGTCGGTTGAGCCACGAGGGGCCCACGAGGGGGGTGGGCGCGCTGAGGGGGGGTAGGCGCGCCCCTGCCTCGTGGACTCCTCGTTTGTTTCTTGGCGTCCACTCTAAGTCCTCTAGATCGCGTTTGTTCCAAAAATAACTCTCCCGAAGGTTTCATTCCGTTTGGATTCCGTTTGATATTCCTTTTTTGCGAAACACTGAAATAGGCAAAAAAAAACAACAATTTGCACTGGGCCTTGGGTTAGTAGGTTAGTCCCAAAATAATATAAAAGTGCAAAATAAAGCCCATTAACATCCAAAACAGATAATATAATAGCATGGAACAATAAAAAATTATAGATATGTTAGAGACGCATCAGTGCTCAGAATGTCCGAGTACTACAATCACTTGAATAAAGTGGGAGTTAATCTTCCAGATAAGATAGTGATTGACATAGTTCTCTAGTCACTATCGCCAAGTTACTGGAACTTCGTGATGAACTATAATATGTAAGGGATGACGAAAATGATTCCCGAGCTCTTCGCGATGCTGAAATCAGCGAAGGTAGAAATCAAGAAAAGCATCAAGTGTTGATGGTTGACAAGACCACTAGTTTCAAGTAAAAGGGCAAGGGAAAGAAAGGGAACTTCAATAAGAATGGCAAGTAAGTTGCCACTCCCATGTAGAAGCCCAAAGCTAGACCCAAGCCTGAAACTGAGTGCTTCTACTGCAAAGGAAATGGTCACTAGAAGTGGAATTACCCTAGATACTTGGCGGATAAGAAGGATGGCAAAGTGAACAAAGGTATATTTGATATACATGTTATTGATGTGTACTTTACTAGTGTTTATAGCAACCCCTCAGTATTTGATATTGGTTCAATTGCTAAGAGTAGTAACTCAAAACAGGAGTTGCAAAATAAACAGAGACTAGTTATGGGCAAGGTGATGATATGAGTTGGAAGTGATTCTAAGGTTGATAAGATCACCATCACACACTCCCTTTACCTTCGGATTAGTGTTGAACCTAAAATGTTATTTGGTGTTTGCGTTGAGCATAAATATGATTGGATCATGTTTATTGCAATACGGTTATTCATTTAAGTCAAAGAATACTTGTTGTTCTATTTACATGAATAAAACCTTCTATGGCCATACACTAAATATAAATGGTTTATTGAATCTCGATCGTAGTGATACACATATTCATATATTGAAGCCAAAAGATGCAAAGTTAATAATGATAGTGCAAATTATATGTGGCACTACCTTTTAGGTCATATTGGTGTAAAGCGCATGAAGAAACTCCATGCTGATGGACTTTTGGAATCACTTGATTATGAATCACTTGATGCTTGCGAACCATGCCTCATGGGCAAGATGACTAAGACTTCATTCTTCGGAACAATGGAGCGAGCAATAGACTTTCTGAAAATAATACATACTGATGTGTGCGGTCCAATGAGTGTTGAAGCTCAACGGGTATCATTATTTTTCTGACCTTCACAAATGATTTGAGCAGATAGGCTGTATCTACTTGATGAAACATAAGTCTGAAACATTTGAAAAGTTCAAAGAATTTCAGAGTGAAGTGGAAAGTCATCGTAATGAGAAAATAAAGTTTCTACAATCTGATCGTGGAGATGAATATTTGAGTTACGAGTTTGGTCTTCATTTGAAACAATGTGGAATAGTTTCGCAACTCACGCCACCTGGAACACCACAACGTAATGGTGTGTCCGAACATCATAACCGTACTTCATTAGAAATGGTGCGACCTATGATGTCTCTTACCGATTTACCACTATCGTTTTGGGGTTATGCATTAGAGACAACTGCATTCATGTTAAATAGGGCACCATCTAAAAATCCGTTGAGATGACACCGTATGAATTATGGTTTAGCAAGAAACCTAAACTGTCATTTCTTAAAGTTTGGGGTTGCGATGCTTATGTGAAAAAGTTTCAAACTGATAAGGTCGAACCCAAATCGGAGAAGTGCGTCTTCATAGGATACCCAAAAAAACTGTTGGGTACACCTTCTATCACAGATCCGAAGGCAAGATTTTTGTTGCTGGGAATGGATCCTTTCTAGAGAAGGAGTTTGTCTCGAAAGAAGTGAGTGGGAGGAAAGTAGAACTTGATGAGGTAACTGTACCTTCTCTCGAATTGGAAGGTAGTTCATCAGAGAAATCTGTTACTGTGATGCCTACACCAACTAGAGAGGAAGTTAATGACGATGATCATGAAACTTCAGATCAAGTTACTACAGAACTTCGTAGGTCAACCAGAGCACGATCCGCACCAGAGTGGTATGGTAATCCTATACTGGAAGTCATGTTACTAGACCGTGATGAACTTCCGAACTATGAGGAAGCTATGATCCCAGATTCTGCGAAATGTCTTAAGGCCATGAAATCTGAGATGGGATCCATGTATGAGAACAAAGTATGGACTTTGATTTACTTGCCCGATGATCGGTGAGCCATTTAGAATAAATGGATCTTCGAGAGGAAGACGGACGCTAATAGTAGTGTTACTATCTACAAAGCTCGAATTGTCGCAAAAGGTTTTCGACAAGTTCAAGGTGTTGACTACGATGAGATTTTCTCACTCATATCAATGCTTAAAAGTCTGTCCAAATCATGTTAGCAGTTGCCGCATTTTATGAAATCTGGCAAATGGATATCAAAACTACATTCCTTAATGGATTTATTAAAGAAGAGTTGTATATGATGCAACCAGAAGGTTTTGTCAATCCTAAAGGTGCTAATAAAGTGTGCAAGCTCCAACGATTCATCTATGGATGGGTGCAAGCATCTCGGAGTTGGAATATACGCTTTGATGAGTTGATCAAATCATATAGTTTTATACAGACTTTTGGAGAAGCCTGTATTTACAAGAAAGTGAGTGGGAGCTCTATAGCATTTCTGATGTTATATGTGGATGACATATTGTTGATCAGAAATGATACTGAATATCTGGATAGCATAAAAGGGTACTTGAGTAGAATTTTTCAATGGAAGACCTCGGTGCAGCTGCTTACATATTGGGCATCAAGATCTATAAAGATAAATCAAGATGCTTGATAAGTTTCTTCAATAACTACATACCTTGACAAAATTTTGAAGTAGTTCAAAATGGAACAGTCAAAGAAGGAGTTTTTGCCTGTGTTTCAAGGTGTGAAGTTGAGTAAAGACTCAAAACCCGACCATAGCAGAAAATAGAAAAAGAATGAGAAGTCATTCCCTATGCCTCAGCCATAGGTTCTATAAAGTATGCTATGATGTGTACCAGACGAAGACCTATTGTATACCTTAGCATGATTTTAGCTAGGGAGTACAATAGTGATCTAGGAGTAGATCACTGGACAACGGTCAAAATTACCCTTAGAGGAGTAAGGAAATATTTCTCGGTTATGGAAGTGATAAAAGAGTTCGTCGTAAAGAGTTACGTCGATGCAAGCTTTTGACACCGATCTGGATGACTCTAAAGTCTCGATCTAGATACATATTTGAAAGTGGGAGCAATTAGCTAGAGTAGCTTCATGCAAAGTATTGCAGACATAGAAATGTGCAAAATACATATGGATCTGAATGTTGCAGAACCGTAGACTAAAATTTCTCTCACAGGGAAAACATGATCATACCTTGGGTGTTAATCACATAGCGATGTGAACTAGATTATTGACTCTAGTAAACCTTTTGAGTATTGGTCACATGGTGATGTGAACTATGGGTGTTAATCACATAAAGATGTGAACTATTGGTGTTAAATCACATGGCGATGTGAACCAAATTATTGACTCTAGTGCAAGTGGGAGACTGAAGGAAATATGCTCTAGAGACAATAATAAAGTTGTTATTTATATTTCCTTATATCATGATAAATGTTTATTATTCATGCTAGAATTTTATTAACCGAAAACTTAGTACATGTGTGAATACATAGACAAACAGAGTGTCCCTAGTATGCTTCTACTTGACTAGCTCGTTGATCAAAGATGGCTAAGTTTCCTAGCCATAGACATGTGTTGTCATTTGATGAACGGGATCACATCATTAGAGAATGATGTGATGGACAAGACCCACCCGTTAGCTTAGCACTATGATCGTCTAGTTTATTGCTATTACTTTCTTCATGACTTATACACGTTCCTATGTGTCGGGGATATACCCCGCGGTATGACCCGGCCGGACTTGGCGTTTCATTGGTAACCCGCCAGAGTATTGGCGACTCACATGTCTGGCGGTTCACTGGTGTGACGACTCACGAGTCTGAAGACTCATTGGTGACCTGGCGAGTGTTTCAGATGGATGACAAAGCCCGAGGCCCAGAAGGTCGGCACACGTTATGATGAGCCGACTTAAGAAGAAAGGCATAAGGAATATTCTCCTACAAAGGAAGCAAGACTAGGACTCCACTTGTAATAGAGTAATCCTAATCCTAATAGGACTAGTCATGTAACCCGCCCCTTCAACATATATAAGGAGAGACAGGGCACCCCAAGAGGGACAAAAAAGAATCATTAAGGCTAGACACAAAGAGAGGAGAACCGAATTTACGGCGTCTCCCTCATGAGCATAATGAGACCTAGCCACAAACAACATGTAGGGATATTACCGGATGATGTTTCCCGGGACCCGAAGCTTTCTAAATTCTTGTCTTGTGTGTTGCGTCTCTCGTCCCGATCAACCCCTCTCAAGCTATCACATAGATGCGTTGGCCTCATGACTAAGTCCTCACATTAGGACATCTGCCGTGACAATTCCACGACAGTTGGCGCCCATCGTGGGGCCTGCGCACGATGGTGTTGATATCTTCAAGGGATATCTCCAAGGGATCGAGAAGTTCGTGATTTTCTGGAGGAAGAAGAATCGATTTTGAAGGATCTACATCAACTGCTACATCTAGGCATCGCCATGTCCTACAAGCCTGCGGAAAGCCGGGCAACACTGCATTCAATCAGAAAAATATAGCCAAATCAAAGTCGTGTGTTTGCACGGCCAACAAGTACCGCTCCATGACAAAATTGACTCATGGTGGGGAGATCAAACATCAGTCTGTACATGGAGACAATAAAAAAGGCATTGATCCTGCGATGCTCAAGCGGACAAATCGATCAGGGTCTTCTCTGACCAAAAATTGCCGCAGTTTTGGATGGACTTCCAGACGTTTCAAGGAAAATACTACTGAAGAAAAAGAGTTGGTAATTGTTTCAGACCAAGGTAGACTCGGACGGGTATAACAGCTCAATCAAGATGAATACTATTTTAACTCAAATATGGATCTAAGGAAAAGGCAAGGAGTCAATTGCTAGTGTGCTACGTGGAAATCAAATCCGAGTGGCTATGGTTCATCATGTGAGGCGTGCTAGTCATCCAAGTCTAAGCAGCATCTATGAAGTCATACACGGAGTACGTATCTGTGAATATATAAAAAAGGAAAAGAAGTGGCAGGTACAAAGGACAAAAGATCAAACCGGCACACTACTCTATGTTCATCGCACACCATTGGCATCGTGCGACGCAGCTGCCGGCGCGTCTTGCCGCCTCTTCGTGGCCGCGTTGACCCAACCACAACCGTGTTTCTCCGGCCCGCCTTGCGGGTCTGCCGCCTCGTCCCTGAGCTGCCGCGGCTTGTGCCGCCTTCGAGCCCTCGTCGAGCCGCCTATGCTCCGCCACAGGTTGCCCTTGCTTGACTCCACTTCAAGCCGGCCCGCGACCTCGCCGCATGTTGGATCGCCCCGGTCTCGTAGTCACTTGTGCCGATATTCTAGAGCCGCCCCCGCGGCCTTACCGCCAGGCCAAGCAACCCCGTCTTTGCGGTCTCCTCCGTTTTACGCTTACTCCATTGCTGTGAGCCACCCGACACCTCCGCGCCGCGCCAGGCTCTTGTGCCGGACGCCCTCCTCCACGCGGCTATGCTGCCGTGCTATATTGATTTTATCATGCTACTGTGCAACCTCAATTGGTTGTGCTATTGACCTGCTGTTGGCTGTATCCGTGGATTACGCTCGAGAAGTTGAAAGCAATGATGTCACAAAAACAGTGCAAATGTGGAATCGGTGGGCTGCCGCTAGTACTATTTTTCTGTGTTAAACTGATATAAAGTTTTCGCCATACGGATCAAGGTTTGCAGTATTAACTACACCCATGAGGAGCTATCAATCATCTGCTACCAAAAGCAAACCGAAGACCAAAGAAAATGGTTTGACTGACCACGGTAAGATCGTGCTGCAACAGTGCTATTCCATCAGGGCAATTATTCACTCTAAAAATGGTGTTATACCATGGATATGGAGCACATGACAACACTGACATTTGTTTGTGCCGTGCCGCTCAATGGAACTGGCCACAAACACACCGCATTGAGCCTGAGCCGCCCCTGCCGCATTGAGTTGCCGGTCTGCCTGAACGTCGGGGCTATATTGAGTCACCGGTCTGCCTGAGCCGCCTCTGTCGCATTGAACAGATTATCCGTCGTCCGAACAAATCAAGTGACATCGGTTCAGACTACTTTAAATAGTGCATACTAACTTTTTCTTTTAAAGAATAAGTACTTTGCTGGCAATATTGTTTATGCAGGGCCATTATTCATTACAAAAAGGTGTCGCATAAGGGGGGCGCGTCAATATAACTTTTGCACTAGTGCTTGTTCATGCCATGATGCTCGACGGATACAAGTGCAAGTCGCCGCCCCGCTGTTCGGTTTATATCCGTCCGCACCTGCGGCTGATCGCTTCACCATGATGATCATCAACTCTGCGGTGGATAACTACTGGCCTGACATATCAGGTGAAATCTATCTAATATATTTTATATTACATATCGTTTTCTTTAAAAAGAGCAATTATTCTGGCTTGTAGGTTCTCTAATGCAGGGCAAGTAATCTACTGCACAAGGGACTATTATATTAATGAGCTCATACCAATTTATGTCACGGTCAAATATGAAGAATCTCAAGACAACTCCTTAAGTCGCCTTGAGACTCGGGGGCTACGATCACATGACTCAGTAAATGATTGCCAGTTTAAAGACAGATTCAAGAAATCCGGAGCAGTGGAGGGAAGACAACCCGGCCCCGAAGGCTACTACCTTATTGGCAAATATTTGAAGGCCGTCAGAAAACTTCTGGCTTAAAAAGAAGGATTCCAGTTCAAAATTCCAGTTCAAAGGAAATCTGTCTCCCACAAAGCGCTGAAGCTCTCAATATCCGGTTTAAAATCTGGCTCAAGGTAAACCTGTTTTCCACAAAGCTTTCAAATCCGGTTTAAAAGTTCCTGTTCAAAAAGAATTAATCTCTTGCAAGTTCGAGTTCTTAGAAAAATTAAAGGTTGCCAAAGAGAACTTGCTGCCATGACGCGCGGTTCAAATATGGGTATCCTGCCTTACAGCTTATCTTATTATGGTCACTTGGGGGCTTCCTGCTCATCGAGCATAGCTGTCGGTACCCTCTTGATCGGCGCAATGCCAAAACTTATATGGTCACTTGGGGACTTCCTGTTCAAACATAGGTCGTATTCGAACCAAAGAGAACATAGGTGTCAGTACCCTCTTGATCGGCACAATGCCAAACCCACTAGGGGGCTTCTTAATCGTATTTGAATCATAGCTTAACCCATTTTGGGTCCGACTTTGATCGTATTCGAATCAGAGTCGTTAAAAAACTCTCAAGGTCATTTGGGGGCTTCCTATTCAAACATAGGTCGTATTTGAACCAAAGAGAACATAGCTATCGGTACCCTCTTGATCGGCGCAACGCCAAAACCACTAGGGGGCTTCTCGATCGTATTCGAATCCTAGCTTAACCCCTTTTGGTCCGGCTTACTGACCGTATTCGAATCAGAAGCCTCGCTCTTTTCTCTTTGTTTGACTTAAATTTTTTGAAAACAGTCTTTTGGGTTTGTCTTGACACTTCTTGTTCATATCTGAAGCATATATGTAATTTTGATTAACCCGGCTTGACTTTGGATGACAAGTCGCCATCATATGACAACCATAAACATTTGAAAGTTTTGGCTTCTAAAGATTGGGTTATCACCCTTACTGCACAGGTATCCTAAACCGGCAGTACGATTCAAATATCAAAGGAACCGTTTTTCCAAACCGGATTATATTATTCAAATCTTTAAAAGCCAACATGGCTGGATTTTTATTATGCTTATCAATAGCCAATATTATGATGGAGGTCTTCAAAGTCGCTCCAGCGCAATGGTTATTATTTTATTAATGGACATGATTTACTTTTACAATGGAGGGAATAGTCCCGAGTCGTTGCAGGCTTACGACCCGCACTTGGGGTGTAACATCCCAAATTTTCAATTTGGAATGTTATACACCAGATCATCATTGCATATCATATCTATTGCATTTTGGTTGATCCTAGAAATTTTTCGCAACACAAGGACCCTCGGAGAGAGTTGGTGATTTCGTTATTTTCATATTTGAGTTGTCTCAAATTTTGAAAATAGGATCATTTGATTTTATTTATTTTATCTTCAATAATCTCTATTACAAAAATATGAGAGAGGGAATAAAATGACTTTTCCAAAAAAAAGAAATATTGAGGATTTAATAAAAAATCAAATAAGATTTTATTTGGTTTTATTCGCTATTTTATTTGAATTTAGGAAAATGCGCGTTTTTCAAAATTGCATTTAGGCCCCAAATAAATGTTCATCCTGTGCGGCTTGATTTTAGAAGCCGGGGAAAATTTATTGCCGGATTTTTGGAGTCCGTTTAGTATTTCTTTTATTTGTTTTCCTGCGTGGAATTAATTTAAAAAAATCCGAACCGACTCCAGGCCGTACCCGAGCGGGACTCCGCCCGGGGCAGCCTTTAAATAGCGCCGCCCGAGCCCCGCCGCAGCCCACCAGCCCACCCCACCCTAACCCTAACCCTAGCTGCCGCCCCGCCGTTGCCGCCGCCGCTGCCGCCGCCCGCGCCGCCCCGCGCCGCCTCGCCGCTGCCCCGCAGCCTGCGCCGCTCGCCGGAGCCGCCGCCGCCTCGTCCGCTCGCTGGAGCCGCCGCCGCCTCGCTTGCTCGCCGGAGCCGCCCCGCCGCCCGAGGTAGGCGACGCCGCCGGCTGTTTTCTTTAGAAAAAACAGCCCGTTTTTTATTAAAAAAAAGCCGCGGTTTATTTTATTTTATTTTTTTATTAGATCGGTTTTATTTTTGGTTTAGTCTATTTAGTGAGCGTTCGCCCGTTTGTTCGTTTTAACGAACGTGTTCGTCGTTTAGATCCAGTTAAGGAACGTTCGTTCATTAATCTGTTCGTCATTTTTCTTTTTCTCGGATTTTCCGCGATTATTTCTGATCACGATTTCTAATCCGATTTTCGTTTTAGTATAACTTTTCGCTCGTTTATGGGAATCAGGCGATTCAAGCGCGTGGAGTTTCGTCTCGAAACCCTCTTTCCGTTTAACCAACTTAATCAAGTTTTTGTTTCTGTAAAAATTTCCCTAGATCCACAATAGTAATCGAAGCCTATTTCTTTTGCCATTTGTCTTCCGTTGCCTCGTTCGATTTGATTCTTTTTGCCAACCGGAGTTCTTAAGTTGAACTTTCTGGTTAGTTCTCTTATTTGAGTTTTACCTGTGCATTAGTTGAGTACTTATTGTATGCTTGTTTGTTTGCGATAGAGTACCCGGAGAGCGCCGCTTGTTACTTTGAATCACTAGGTTTCCCGGATCATCAGCAAGGCAAGTAACACTTTGATCATACCTTCTACTACCCAGTTTTATTGCATTAGATCAATCTCTACACATTGCATGATTAGGATCTAATTAAATTGTGGGTTTGGGAAGTAGTTGAGGTAGTACCTATTACCTGTTTGTTATCAAACCTTGGGAGTTACTTCTACGTTTGCTTACTATTGCTATCCTATGCTAGTAGACGTGGATTGGGTGAGTGTATTCATGACAGATGTGATATTGTTAATTAATGGTTTATTTAAGGTGGCAACTTAAACACACATCTGGGTGGATTGAGGTACCTGGGTATTCCAGGATTGCATGTTTTCTTTTGGACCGCCACCCAGGCTCAAAGGGATCATGAGATTATTAATGCTAGAAACTTCCGTGTGCAGCCACAAGCTATTATGGGCTCTAACATAGTTGACTAAGTCGTGCGAACTCTTACAGTGGTAGACTAGCAGATGTAGGGGATGTAGGTGGTACGGTCTACCCGATCGTAATGTGCTAGCGCTTCTGAAAGACTGTCTCGGTCATCCGTTTCTCAAACACCATGTAGTGCGAGAATCCAACGGAGGAGATCGAGTCTTGTGGGGAGAAGTGCGCAAACCTCTGCAGAGTGTATAAACTAATCATGGTTAGCCGTGTCCCCGGTTATGGACATCTTGAGTATCTAGTACTTGGATTATCATGTGAATCTCAACATGTTACTATAAAATTAAGTTTGACGGGTTTGTTTAATGATGTTTAATTGGGATTGAGAATGCTGTCAACCATTCTCAATGTTTAACAACCACCATGATAGTTAAATAAATTTATTCCTTTGCAGTAGGGAAAAATTGGCTTTTCGCAAAACTGTAACCATAGAGCTTTCCACCAGCCAAATATGCATATAGTATAGCTATTTCATTCCATTACTCTCTTTGTGTTACCTTGCCAGCTTATTCCATGTGCTAACCCATTTTCGGGCTGCAACATTAATGTTGCAGACTTTTCAGATGACAATTAAGGAGTTTTAGGTCGTGGTCTATACTCAGTGATGTCGTTGGAGTTGATGGACTCACTTATCTTCTAAGCCTTCCGTTGTTATCGTTATTAGATAGCCTTAAGCCATATTTATTGTAATAAGTTCTCTGTTGAGACACTCGATGTAATAAGTGTGTGATTGCTACTTTGTAATAAATCCTTCAAGTACTGTGTGGTGTCAGCATTACTGATCCAGGGATGACACCGGAGCACAGAGATTGGACCGTTTGAGGTCTGGTCGCTACAAGATGGTATCAGAGCACACGCTGACTGTAGGACATGACCACTAAGCTAAAGACCTAGATCACTACTCACTCTCTTCTCTTCTGACCTCTCATCTTTTCTACTCTTTAGGATGGCAGATGCAAGGAACAAGTTCACGCAACCGGATGAAGATACACCCTTTAGACGTCACTTGAAGGAAGTCACTAGATACCTGAACATAGGAGTACCAAGCTTCACCGGAACCTACAACGCCACTTTACCTGAAGAAGAGCGCTGGATGATTCAAGTTCAAGTTCCAGGAAGGACGTTCATGCCAGTCACTGAGCCCATAGAGTTTTCTTTTGATGCACCAACTTGGAGTCTAGGAAAGAGCATGGCAGCTCACATCGCCATGGGACGCATTGGAGAAGTCTACCACAATGATCTCAAGGATACTATCTACCAGATTTGTGGGCGCCGAGATGAGCACTGGGAGATGATCAGCACCAGAAAGGATAGATCAATTGCAGCTTTTATCCAGGAATTAAACCAGCACATTCGACGTCAGGAGAACCAGATGTGCGCCGACATGATAGACCTAAAGAAGGCAAGGACAAGAATCAAGGAACTGGAGGAAGAACTCAAGGCTACACGTGAAGATTATGAAGAAGAAATTGAAGTATTAGTGGATAAGAATGCCGACCTAACAATGAAGATCGGGATATTTATGGGAGGCCCTACACCAGTAGATGAAGACGAAGAACCCAAGGAGATTCGCCCGGAAGACTACATCATCATCGATGACACCGACTCGGATCGAGATGATAGCGATGATGACTATGTTGATGAAGCCGGAGCAGATATCATGGAGTCTGCAACCGAAGAGTATTTCTAGTAGACCACCTCATTAGTAGTAGTAGTCCACCATGTAAATACAGTAGTCCGAGCACTTATGCGATAGTTAGATCGATTATATGCCCTTGTTTGCTTGAATGAAGTGAATTGTTTGCTTTTGCCTCATGTGCATATGGGTAGTGTTTTCTCTTTAGACCCCCTCTATTCTTAAATCTCATCTTTTCTAAACCCTCAGATGCCTCCGAGACGTGACCCCAGATTTACCTTTCCACCGGAGCTCACTCAGTTGATCCAGCAGCAGAACACATTGATGCAGTTGCTAGTCCAGAATCAGAATCAGGGGAACAACAACAACAACCCACCACCACCACCACCACCACCACCTGTTGATCACTTAGCCCGTTTTCTTAGGCTGAATCCGCAGGTGTTTTCCAGTAGCACCGAGCCGATAGTAGCAGATGATTGGCTCCGCAAGACAGCTAGAGAGTTGACCACAGCAGGATGCATAGATGCGGAGAAGGTGAAGTTTGCCGCACATCAGCTTGAAGGACCCGCAGCATCATGGTGGGAGAATTTCACAGCCACTTTCCCTGTCGACACTGTCACATGGGACCAGTTTCAGCAGGCTTTTCGAACTGCCCATGTTTCAGCAGGAGCTATGGCCTTGAAGAAGCGAGAGTTTCGCAACTTGCGCCAAGGAGGACGGACAGTTGGCCAGTATGTGGAGGACTTTAGTAAATTAGCACGTTATGCCCCAGATGACGTTGCTACGGATGCAGCTAAGCAGGAGAAGTTTCTGGAAGGACTGAATGATGAGTTGAGCATGCAGTTGATGGTAGCAACCTTCAACAACTACCAGGAGTTGGTAGATCATGCTCTTATGATTGAAGGGAAGCAGCAGCAAATTGAAAATCGCAAGAGGAAGTATGCACAAGAAAAGTACAATTCAGGAGCTCAGCAGAAGCCACGATTTACCCCTAGACCGGGAGGACATTTTCAGCATACACATGGAGGAGGTAGCTCGCACAATCACAATGGCCCCAGGAATGGTAATGGTAATGGAGGAAGCAACGGCCAGAACCGTACCAACCCATCAACCCCAGCCAAGAAAGACCTGAGCCAAGTCACTTGCTTTAAGTGCCAGAAGACCGGACATTATGCCAATGAATGTCCGGAATCACAAAATGGAAATGGCAATGGAAGCTCTGGGGAGAAGCCGAACCCTTTCAACAGGGGACAGGTGAACCACGTTAGTGTGGAGGAGGTTGAAGAACAGCTGGATGCTGTAATCGGTAAGTTTTTGGTTAAGTCATTTACTGCACTCGTTCTTTTCGATACTGGTGCATCGCATTCATACATATCCAAGGGATTTGTGGATAAGTATAAACAGCCAACCCAAGCCCTTAGGTCACCCATGTTAGTAACCTCGCCTGGAGCAGAATATACGGCTAGTCTATGGTGTGATCGGTTACCATTAAGGATTGGTAACTATGTTTTCCCTCAGACCTAATAGTATTGGAATCCCAAGGATTGGATGTGATATTAGGCATGGATTGGTTATCAAAGTATGAAGGGAATATTGAATGTGCTAGTAAGTCAATTTTGCTTACCACCCTAGAAGGGAGAAGGATCAAGTATGTATCCCGACATGTGCCAAAAAGGACTCAAGTAAATTGCTTAACAGGAGTTGTGCAGGAGGAAGTACCAGTAGTAAAGGATTTCGCCGAAGTATTTCCAGAAGAGTTGCCAGGCATGCCACCGGAGAGAGATACTGAGTTTTTGATTGAGCTATTGCCAGGCACAGGGCCAATATCAAAGAGACCATATAGGATGCCTGCAAAGGATTTGGTGGAAATTAAGAAGCAAATTAAGGAGTTACTGAATAAAGGTTATATTCGCCCAAGTTCTTCACCTTGGGGATCACCAGTACTTCTAGTGGAGAAGAATGATGGATCGTTAAGGATGGTCGTCGATTATCGAGGATTGAATGAAGTAACCATCAAGAACAAGTACCCACTACCGATGATCAATGATCTGTTTGATCGATTGCAAGGAGCTAAGGTATTTTCCAAGATCGATCTGTGATCAGGATACCACCAGTTGAAGATTCAGGAACAGGATATACCCAAGACGGCTTTTACCACTAGGTATGGGCTGTATGAGTATACCATTATGTCATTTGGTCTGACTACCGCACCTGCATATTTTATGAACATGATGAACAAGGTGTTTATGGAGTTCTTGGATAAGTTCGTCGTAGTGTTCATTTATGATATCCTGGTTTACTCGAAGAATGAAGAGGAGCATAAGGAACATTTGCGTTTGGTTCTTGGAAAGCTCAGAGAACACCAATTATATGCCAAGTTTAGCAAATGTGAGTTTTGGTTGAAGGAAGTTGGATTTCTCGGACACGTTATGTCCGGAGAATGTATAACAGTAGATCCCACAAAAGTTGATACCGTGACCAAGTGGGAAGCACCAACCACCGTGGGAGAGATTCGGAGTTTTCTTGGACTCGTAGGATACTATCAGAGGTTTATTGAGAATTTCTCAAAGATTGCGAAGCCTATGACGGAGTTGTTGAGGAAGGACACCAAGTTCATATGGGCGGAGGAATGTGAGGCTAGTTTTCAGGAGTTGGAGAAACGCTTGGTTACTTCACCAGTGTTGATTTTGCCAGACCAGACCAAGGATTATGAGGTATATTGCGACGCTTCACGTCGAGGACTTGGAGCCATGCTTATGCAGGAAGGGAGAGTTGTTTCATATGCCTCACGACAGCTTAAGCCTCATGAGTTGAATTATGCTACGCATGATTTGGAGTTAGCAGCCGTAGTTGATGCACTGAAGACTTGAAGACATTTTCTGATTGGAAACCATTGTGAGGTGTATATGGATCATAAGAGTTTGAAGTATATTTTCACACAGAAGGAGTTGAAACTCAAACAAAGGAGATGGTTGGAGCTCATCAAGGATTATGATATGAAATTGCATTATCACCCGGAAAGGCTAATGTAGTAGCTGACGCATTAAGCCGTAAGAGTCATGTCAACACCCTAATGACGGGAGATTTACCAAGGGAGTTAGTTGGAAATCTTTGAGAGTTATGTTTAGAAATAGTCCCGAGAGGCTATGTAGCAGCATTGGAGATTCAGTCTACATTGATGGATAAAATCAGAGAAGCCCAAAGGACTGACAAGGAGATTGCTTCTATTAAGGATAAAATTAGCAAAGGAAAAGCTAAGGGATTTCGTGAGGATGAGCACGATACCCTATGGTTTGAAGACCACGTCTATGTACCAAATGATCCGGAGATTAGAAAGCTAATTTTGCAAGAGGCCCATGATTCACCATATTCGATTCACCCAGGAAATACCAAGATGTATTTGGATTTGAAGGATATTTTCTGGTGGACCGGAATGAAGAAGGATATTGCGGAGTAAGTAGTAGTTTGTGATGTATGTCAGAGAGTGAAGGTAGAGCATCAGAAGCCAGCAGGATTGCTACAACCATTGCCGATACCCGAATGGAAGTGGGATAAGCTAGGCATGGATTTTATTACAGGATTGCCTAGAACACGTTCAGGCTACGACTTGATATGGGTTGTAGTCGATCGTTTGACAAAGGTAGCTCATTTCATTCCAGTGAAGACTACCTATACCAGTGCAAAGTTGGCAAAGATATACATGACCAGGATCGTATGTCTGCATGGAGTTCCGAGGAGCATTGTATCAGATAGAGGAACCCAGTTTACTTCAAAGTTCTGGAATCAGTTGCATGAGACTTTGGGAACCAGACTAGAGTTTAGCACAGCTTTCCACCCATAGATAGATGGACAGACTGAGAGAGTCAACCAGATCTTGGAGGATATGCTAAGAGCTTGTGCTCTAGATTACGGATCTAGTTAGGATGAGAATTTGCCATATGCAGAGTTCTCTTACAACAACAGCTACCAATCCAGTTTGAAGATGGCCCCTTTCGAAGCCTTGTACGGAAGGAGGTGCAGGACCCCATTGTTCCGGGATGAAGTTGGAGATCGCCAGTTGTTTGGACCGGATCTGATAAAGGAATCTAAACAGAAAGTGAAATTAATTCGCGACAGACTAAAGGTAGCTCAATCCAGGCAGAAGAGTTATGCACACTCTAAACGCAAGGAGACAGGTTACGAAGTCGGAGACCGAGTTTATCTTCGAGTATCACCACTTCGAGGAGTTAAGCGCTTTGGAGTTAAGGGAAAACTAGCGCCACGTTTTGTAGGCCCATACAAGGTGTTGGAACGTATGGGAGAAGTAGCCTACAAGTTGGAATTACCCGAAGGACTGTCAGGAGTTCACGACGTGTTTCATGTATCCCAGTTGAAGAAGTGCCACGCAGAGATGGCTGGCATACCGCTGAGGGATACGGTACCACTGGAAGCAATTCAGTTGGACAGTGATTTGATCTATGAGGAGAAACCAGTTAAGATTCTAGAGTATGCCAGTCGAGTCACCCGCAACAAGGTTATCAAGTTTTGCAAAGTTCAGTGGATCCACCACACGGAGGATGAAGCCACTTGGGAACGAGAGGAAGATTTGCTGAAGGACCACCCTCACCTATTTTCTAGCCAACCCGAATCTCGAGGGCGAGATTCATCTTAAGGGGGGTAGGTTTGTAACATCCCAAATTTTCCATTTGGAATGTTATACACTAGATCATCATTGCATATCATATTTATTGCATTTTGGTTGATCCTAGAAATTTTTCGCAACTCAAGGACCCTCGGAGAGAGTTGGGGATTTCGTTATTTTCATATTTGAGTTGTCTCAAATTTTGAAAATAGGATCATTTGATTTATTTTATTTTATCTTCAATAATTTCTATTACAAAAATATGAGAGAGGGAATAAAATGACTTTCCCAAAATAAAGAAATATTGAGGATTTGATAAAAAAAATCAAATAAGATTTTATTTGGTTTTATTTGCTATTTTATTTGAATTTAGGAAAAATGCGCGTTTTTCAAAATTGCATTTAGGCCCCAAATAAATGTTCATCCTATGCGGCTTGATTTTATAAGTCGGGGAAAATTTATTTCGGGATTTTTGGGGTCCGTTTAGTATTTCTTTTATTTGTTTTTCTACGCGGAATTAATTTTAAAAAAATCCGAACCGACTCTGGGCCGTACCCGAGTGGGACTCCGCCCGGGGCAGCCTTTAAATAGCGCCGCTCGAGCCCCGTCGCAGCCCACCAGCCCACCCGCACCCTAACCCTAACCCTAGCCGCCGCCCCGCCGCCGCCGCCGCCGCTGCCGCGCCGCCCCGCGCCGCTGCTGCCGCCGCCCGCGCCGCGCCGCCCCACGCCGCCTCGCCGCTGCCCCGTCGCCCGCGTCGCTCGCTGGAGCTGCCCCGCCGCCGCCTCGCCCGCTCGCCGGAGCCGCCCCGCCGACCAAGGTAGCCGCCGTCGCCGGCGGTTTTCTTTAGAAAAAACCGCCCGGTTTTTTTAAAAAACCGCGGTTTATTATTTTGTTTGATTTCGTTTTTTATTAGATCGATTTTATTTTTGGTTTAGTCTATTTAGTGAGTGTTCGCCCGTTCGTTCATTTTAGTGAACGTGTTCATCGTTTAGATCCAGTTAACGAACGTTTGTTCATTAATTTGTTCGTTGTTTTTTTTTTCTCGGATTTTCCGCGATTATTTCTGATCGCGATTTGTGATCCGATTTTTGTTTTAGTATAACTTTTCGCTCGTTTATCGGAATCAGGCGATTCAAGCGCGTGAAGTCTCGTCTCGAAACCCTCTTTCTGTTTAACCAACTTCAACAAGTTTTTGTTTCTGTAAAAATTGCCCTAGATCCAGAATAGTAATCGAAGCCTATTTCTTTTGTCATTTGTCTTTCGTTGCTTCGTTCGATTTGATTCTTTTTGCCAACCGGAGTTCTTAAGTTGAACTTTCTGGTTAGTTCTCTTATTTGAGTTTTACCTGTGCATTAGTTGAGTACTTATTGTATACTTGTTTGTTTGCGATAGAGTACCCGGAGTGCGCCGCTTGTTACTTCAAATCACTAGGTTTCCCAGATTATCAGCAAGGCAAGTAACACTTTGATCATACCTTCTACTACCCAGTTTTATTGTATTAGATCAATCTCTACACATTGAATGATTAGGATCTAATTAAATTGTGGGTTTGGGAAGTAGTTGAGGTAGTACCTATTACCTGTTTGTTATCAAACCTTGGGAGTTACTTCTACGTTTGCTTACTATTGATATGCTATGCTAGTAGACGTGGATTGGGTGAGTGTATCCATGACAGATGTGAGATTGTTAATTAATAGTTTATTTAAGGTGGCAACTTAAACACACATCTAGGTGGATTGAGGTACCTGGGTATTCCAGGATTGCCTGTTTTCTTTTGGACCGCCACCCAGGCTCAAAGGGATCATGAGATTATTCATGCTAGAAACTTCGTGCAGCCACAAGCTATTATGGGCTCTAGCATAGTTGACTAAGTCATGCAAACTCTTACAGTGGTAGACTAGCAGATGTAGGGGATGTAGGTGGTACGGTCTACCCGATCGTAAGGTGCTAGTGCTTCTGAAAGACTATGTGTCGGTCATCCGTTTCTCAAACACCATGTAGTGCGAGAAATCCAATGGAGGAGATCGAGTCTTGTGGGGAAAAGTGCGCAAACCTCTGCAGAGTGTATAAACTAATCATGGTTAGTCGTGTCCCCGGTTATGGACATCTTGAGTATCTAGTACTTGGATTATCATGTGAATCTCAACATGTTACTATAAAATTAAGTTTGATGGGTTTGTTTAATGATGTTTAATTGGGATTGAGAATGCTGTCAACCATTCTCAATGTTTAACAACCACCATGGTAGTTAAATAAATTTATTCCTTTGCAGTAGGGAAAAATTGGCTTTTTGCAAAACTGTAACCATAGAGCTTTCCACCAGCCAAATATGAATATAGTATAGCTGTTTCATTCTAGTACTCTCTATGTGTTACCTTGCCAGCATATTCCATGTGCTGACCCGTTTTCAGGCTGCAACGTTAATGTTGCAGACTTTTCAGACGGCGATTAAGGAGTTTTAGGTTGTGGTTCTATACTCAGTGATGCCGTTGGAGTTGATGGACTCACTTATCTTCTAAGCCTTCTGTTGTTATCATTATTAGATGGCCTTAAGCCATATTTATTGTAATAAGTTCTCTATTGAGACACTCGATGTAATAAGTGTGTGATTGCTACTCTGTTATAAATCCTTCAAGTACTGTGTGGTGTCAGCATTACTGATCCAGGGATGACACCGGAGCACAGTGATTGGACCGTCTGAGGTCTGGTCGCTACATGGGGGCTACATTATTCAAATTGAAATTACATCAAATATGCAAGTCCCATGTCACTGCCAGCATGCACCATGGCACTTGGGGGCTAATGTAAAGTCATTTTTGATCAACTTATTGAAGACCCGACTCATCCCATTGTAATGAGCCGGCCCTTGGGGGCTACCAATTGCTCCTGTCAAAAATTCAAGGTACACAAGCCTCAGTCCATTATATTGAAAGATCCACTACTCAGTTGGTAGAGTATAAAGCTCTTAACCATGTGGACGTGGGTTCAAGCCCCATGGTGGAGATTACATCATATGATGTTATTATCAATGAAGAATATACAAAGTCCCAGCTCAGTAATATCTTACCGAGCCGGCCCTTGGGGGCTACACGTTGCTACTCAACTTTACATGATCATATTTACAAAGTCCCTGCGTATTATTGCATAATGACCTGGCCCTTGGGGGCTACACTGGTTGAAATTTTTATGAGCATAAGGCAATTACAAGTCCCATGTTACTGCAAGCATGACAACCCGACACTTGGGTGCTAGAGGTGATATGCATATAAAGGAGGAATAACTTCAAATTCTCAGTTTTGAGCAAATCATGTATTATATTATTATCGGAGAAATCTGCAAAGTTTATGACCCGACGTCATCATAAGATTAACCCGACATCAGCAACAATTACATGACCCGACATCATTTGTTTATAACCCGACAATTTTGGCAATCATAAATCAACAAGTTCTACATCTTCAAGCTAGCTGAATATCAGTTGAATATTTGAAGACCAATATTTTTGTCAAGTCAGAGCATTGAAGACCGACTCAAATGGATTCTTTATTTACAATATTTCTTTAACAAGAAAGTTGATTATGAACCCAGCCTATTGACCCGGATTTTCTAGAAGGAGGAAATGACAAGGACTTAAGGATGATCAGGTGCCGGTTTACAAGAATATTTAACCCGGATCACAACCTGTCAAATTTGATCTTGTGTTTATATTGCAGACCAGTTTAACATGGATAATTCCAAATTAAACTGGGGGCTAATGTCGGGGATATACCCCGTGGTATGACCCAGCCGGATATATGACCCGACCGGACTTGGCGTTTCATTGGTAACCCGCCAGAGGATTGGCGACTCACATGTCTGGCGGTTCACTGGTGTGACGACTCACGAGCCTGAAGACTCATTGGTGACCCGGCGAGTGTTTCAGATGGATGACAAAGCCTGAGGCCCAGAAGGCCGGCTCACGTTATGATGGGCCGGCTTAAGAAGAAAGGCATAAGGAATATTATCCTACAAAGGAAGCAAGACTAGGACTCCACTTGTAATAGAGTAATCCTTATCCTAATAGGACCAGTCATGTAACCCGCCCCTTCAACATATATAAGGAGGGGCAGGGCACCCCAAGAGGGACAGAAAAAAGAATCATTAAGGCTAGACACAAAGAGAGGAGAGCCGTATTTACGGCGTCTCCCTCATGAGCATAATGAGACCTAGCCACAAACAACATGTAGGGCTATTACCAGATGATGTTTCCCGGGGACCGAAGCTGTCTAACTCTTTATCTTGTGTGTTGCATCTCTCGTCCTGATCAACCCCTCTCAAGCTATCACATAGATGCGTTGGCCTCACGACTAAGTCCTCACACTAGGACATCTGCCGTGACAATTCCACGACACTACAACTATGAGATTATGCAACTCACTGATACCGGAGGAACACTTAGTGTGCTATCAAACATCACAACATAACTGGGTGATTATAAAGATGCTCTACAGGTATCTCCGAAGGTGTTTTTTGGGTTGGCATGGATCGAGATTAGGATTTGTCACTCCGAGTATCGGAGAGGTATCTTTGGACCCTCTCGGTAATGCACATTATAATAAGCCTTTTAAGCAATGTGACTAATGAGTTAGTTGCGAGATGGTGCATTACGAAACGAGTAAAGAGACTTGCCAGTAACGAGATTGAACTGGGTATGAAGATACCGACGATCGAATCTCGGGCAAGTAACATACCGATGACAAAGGGAATAACGTATGTTGTCATTACGGTACGACCGATAAAGATCTTCGTAGAATATGTAGGAACCAATATGAGCATCCAGGTTCCGCTATTGGTTACTGACCAGAAGTGAGTCTCGGCAATGTCTACATAGTTCTCAAACCTGTAGGGTCCGCACGCTTAACGTTCGATGATGATCGATATTATGAGTTTATGTGTTTTGATGTACCGAAGGTAGTTTGGAGTCCCGGATGAGATCACAGACATGACGAGGAGTCTAGAAATGGTCGAGACGTAAAGATCAATATATTAGAAGGCTATATTCGGACATCAGAAAGGTTCCGAGTGATTCGGGTATTTTTCGAAGTACCGGAGAGTTACGGGAATTCGCCGGGGGAAGTAGTGGGCAATCATGGGCCTTGTGTGAGAGAGAGGAGAGGGCCCTAGGGCTGGCCGCTCCCCCCTTGAGGAGTCCAAATTGGACTAGGAGGGGGCAGCGCCCCCTCCCTTACCTTCTCCCTCTCTCCCTCTCCTTCTTCCCCCCTCTCTTCCCTTGTTGGAAACCTACTAGGAATAGGATTCCTATACCTAGTAGGAATCCTACTTAGGGGCACGCCCTAGGAGGGCCAGCCGGCCTCCCCCTTGCTCCTTTATATACCAGGGCAGGGGGCACCCTAGAACACACAAGTTGATTGTTTAGCCATGTGCGGTGCCCCCCTCCACATTCCACCTCGGTCATATCGTAGTAGTGCTTAGGTGAAGCCCTGCGATGGTAACTTCATCATCACCGTCATCACGCCATCGTGCGACGAAACTCTCCCTCGACCTCAGCTGGATCTAGAGTTCATGGGATGTAACCGAGCTGAACGTGTGCAGATCGCGAAGGTGCCGTACCTTCGGTGCCAGGATCGGTCAGATCGTGAAGACGTATGACTACATCAACCACGTTGTCATAATGCTTCCGCTTTCGGTCTACGAGGGTACGTGGACAACCCTCTCCCCTCTCGGTGCTATGCATCACCTAGATAGATCTTGCGTGTTCGTAGGAATTTTTTTATAATTACTGCGTTCCCCAACAAGAACAATTCCAGTGTCCGAATATCATCGTCCTATATATGAATCTTTACCTCTCGACCATTTTGAAACTCCTCGTCATGTCCGTGATCTCATCCGGGACTCCAAACAACATTTGGTCACCAAATCACATAACTCATATAATACAAAATCATCATCGAACGTTAAGCGTCCAGACCCTACGGGTTCGAGAACTATGCAAACATGACCGAGACACCTCTCCGGTCAATAACCAACAATGGAACCTGGATGCTCATATTGGTTCCTACATATTCTACGAAGATCTTTATAGGTCGTACCGTAATGACAACATACGTTATTCCCTTTGTCATCGGTATGTTACTTGCCCGAGATTCGATCGTCGGTATCTTCATACCCAGTTCAATCTCGTTACTGGCAAGTCTCTTTACTCGTTCCGTAATGCACCATCTTGCAACTAACTCATTAGTCACATTGCTTAAAAGGCTTATTATAATGTGCATTACCGAGAGGGTCCAAAGATACCTCTCCGATACTCGGAGTGACAAATCCTAATCTCGATCCATGCCAACCCAAAAAACACCTTCGGAGATACCTGTAGAGCATCTTTATAATCACCCAGTTATGTTGTGATGTTTGATAGCACACAAGCTATTCCTCCGGTATCAGGGAGTTGCATAATCTCATAGTCAAAGGAATATGTATATGACATGAAGAAAGCAATAGCAATAAAACTGAACGATCAATATGCTAAGCTAACGGATGGGTCTTGTCCATCACATCATTCTCCTAATGATGTGATCTCGTTCATCAAATGACAACACATGTCTATGGTTAGGAAACTTAACCATCTTTGATAAACGAGCTTGTCTAGTAGAGGCTTACTAGGGACACAGTGTTTTGTCTATGTATCCACACATGTATCAAGTTTTCGGTTAATACAATTCTAGCATGAATAATAAACATTTATCATGGTATAAGGAAATATGAAATAACAACTTTATTATTGCCTCTAGGGGATATTTCCTTCAGTGAGCATCATGAGGTTGTTCTTGAACAAGGGTTGTTGATGATGACAACGACGAATTCCCCTCTTTGGAGTCCCGACCAGACTCCAAATCAGGCCTCCGGGCGAAGAACAGGAGGTGGCAGCGACACCATATCATAGAACACGATGAAACTTTATCTTTGATTTTTTTCTTGGGACGAAGATACTTATGGAATTGGGTTTACGTAAAACGGAGGCTTGTGGGGCGCACAAGCTCGCATGGCGCCCCCAGGGGGAAGGGCGCACCACCTGAGCTTGTGGCTCCCTGATGGTCCCCCTCCGATAGTTCTTTGTGCCAGTATTTTTTATCTATTCCAGAAAAATTCTCTGTAAAGTTTCATCCATTTCAGAAATCCTTTTTTCTTCACAAAATAGAACCAAAGTAATTCTGCTGAAAACAACATCAGTCCGGGTTAGTTTCATTCAAATCGTGCAAATTAGATTGCAAAACAAGAGCAAAAGTGTTTGGAAAAGTATATACATTGGAGATGTATCAATAGTGTAGGCTTCTTGTTGTGGATACTCTTCTTGGGGATGTGTAACGCCCCGGACATACCCGCCGGTGGTCGTCACTCCTGGCGGGATCTAGACTGGCCCCACAGATCAATACTAGTCTTTTCTGCGCACTTTGTCCTCACTCGTGCGCACCCGGGAGCAACTTCCCGGTCGGTCACCCATCCTGACACTACTCCAAGCTGAGCACGCTTAACTTTGGAGTTCTGTCCGAATGGGCTCCCGGAAAAGAAGGAATTCCTTATTGATATGAGTAGTCTATCATTCCTAATAAGCCAGGCCATCACAGGATGCTACTCTTCTTTGTCGATGTCTGGATCTTCTTCATTAACTTGTTCGGGTTCAGAGGCCTCTCGGTCAAAAGTTGCATCTCCTTCCTATGGCACATAATACAATTGGCCATCATCTATGGACAAACATTTAGTCATAGGAGTTGGCAAGAAGTACCTAACTCCAGGAATTTGAATACAATGATGACCACGACGAACTACTACCATTCCAGTGCTAGAAAGAACTCGGATGTTAACAAGGTTGTTACCGATAATGGGCTGGAGATGGTTGTACTTGAGGCCAAGTAAGTTAGCCAACATGGTGATAGCTCCTCCACATGTGATTTCCCCTTGTGCATGATTTGCTTGGTGCGCGAGGTGTAGCAAAAGTATAACCCCTAGTTTGGGCGAATAACCAACGTTTAGGTTGACTGCTTTCCCAAGAATTAGCATATTCTCATCATTCACATTAGAAACTTCTCCTCGTGCGTGCAACGAGTTAGTGATAATGTAATAGAAATATCTAATAGCAGGTCTTTCAATGCAACTGCACTTTGTTTGGACGTATCTGTATCGGCTTTTTCTGCAAATAAAAACATGCAAAGTGGCTTACGAACCCTACGTAGCATTGTGTTTAGGGCACTGTTCAAGATATCTTCCGATATTCCGATAAATCCACCGATTTATCGCTTATCGTGGTTTAACTGATAAGATAAAATGGCCGATAAATCAACCGATATGGCGATAAATCGATCAATATGCCGATAAACTGGCCGATTTACCCCTTATCGTAGGGCGACCGATAAGTTCCCGATAAGCGATATCCCCAACAATGGTTTAGCACCGCTATAGATGCACACTAGAGGGGATTCCGGACACCCTGGGGACGCTTTAGTCCTATTGGTTTCAAGGCTCTCGTTTGCAATCCTCCCTATTTACTTTCATTGTAATATTTACTTTTATGCTTGCTACATCGTTTCAATTACAACACTACTGCTTTGGGTTACTCACAACCTACATGCATAATATTTAAACCATCCAAGAGACAAAAGTTTGATTCCTATGCTCCCTATGGGATCGATACTCTTACTTGAAAAGCGACAACTAAAGCCTGTGTACTTGCAGGCTATCAGGTACCTGCAGGGATGAAAAACGCGAACGAGAGAAGAGACAACTACGGACTAACTTTATGTTACATGTACGAGATGTTAATTCAAAGTACTTAAACAAATACATTAGGTTGTGTTGGGGATATAACACCGAGGTGTGACCCGCCCAGGAGGGGCCAGATTAAACCATTTGCGACTCAATGTGAAGAAGGCCCAAATAGGTCCAAGAAGACAAAACATGAAGACGACGACTCATAAGAGGCGGGCCTGACGGTGGTCCAAGACCCAGAGGTGTGAGCCGCCCGATGGCAACTTGCTTGGTAAGGCAAGGTGACTTAGAAACCCAGCTGGTCACGTTGTGTGACCCAACTCAGACTCTTGTAAGCCTCGGAGCCTCGACTTGTGTATATAAAGGCGAGACCCGGCGGCGTGTTAACTCAAGAAACAACTGATCGATAGCTAGGTTAAGCGATTCCGCTTCGTTGTAATCGATATCCAAGCAATACAACCGAAAGCAGGACGTAGGCTTTTACATAGTTGTGAGGGGCCGAACCTGGGTAAACCTTGTGTCCTTTGTCCCGCTTAACCCCTTCAAGCTAACCTACGTTGCGATGGCTCCACACCTAAGTCCTTTCGCAAGGGCATCTACCGTGACAAAACCATGACAGGTGGCGCCCACTTTGGGCCAGAGCACGGAGGTTTCAAGTTCTTGAAGGCAACTTCTCAGGGATCGAAGGATACGCCATGGGCTAGGTGAATAAGAGTCGCCACGGTAATATCTACATCGACGATGCCGGTTGGGGCCCCGAGTCCGACTCAATCGAGTACAGGTACCGGGTCCCCTTTGGCGGAATTCATGTCTTCATTGGCAAGATCGGCGAGTGATATGTCCATTTTGCATCATGTTTACCTACTGTTATTTATAATGTTTTTATGCATAATAAGGCTTTTTGGAGTAATTCTAATGCCTTTTCTCTCATAATATGCAAGGTTCACACAAATAGGGAGAATTCCGGCAGCTAGAAATCTGGACCTAAAAAAGCTACGTCGGGCTACCTATTCTGCACAACTCCAAATGAGCTAAAACTTTACATGGAATTTTTATGGAATATATGAAAAATACTGGAGCAAATAACTACCGGAGGGGGCCACTTGGTGAGCACAAGACACCAGGGCGCTCCAGGCCCCCTAGGTGCTCCCTGGTGGGGTGTGCTCAGCCCAGCCCACCTTCGGTGCCCATCTTCTGGTATATAAGTCATTTTGAGATAGAAAAAAATGAGGAGAGAACTTTCGGGACGAAGCACCGCCGTCTCGAGGCGAAACTTGGGCTGGAGCACTTTTGCCCTCTGGCGGAGCGATTCCGCTGGGGGAACTTCCCTCCCGGAGGGGGAAATCATTGTCATGATCATCACCAACAACTCTCCCATCTTGGGGAGGGCAATCTCCATCAACATCTTCAACAACACCATCTCCTCTTAGGGATGGCAATGGGTACCCATTACCCGCATACCATGTGGGTAAAACCCCTATTAGGTCAAGGGTATGGGTCAAAAAATACCCATGGGTACATAGATAGGAAAATTTCATACCCATCGAATATAATGGGTACGGGTATGGTTTTGTATAACCCATACCCATGTACCCGCATATATTCTGACAAATAGGCCTTATATATTATCTATTCACATATTAAATATATTATATGTATGTAAATCCCACAACCCTAAAAAGACCTCATCTTGCATTCATGTTAGGCCGCCGCACCACAGTAGCTAGACAACGAACGAGTATGTGTTGTTGTCATGACATGTTGTTGTTTATAAATTATTGTTATAAGTTGTTGTTTATGACTATGTAATGCTCAAATTGATGTGTTGCAAATCTGGGTAATTTTACCCATGGGAACCCATTTACCCTGATTGGTGATGGCTATGGGAAAAAATAGTACCCGTCAACGGGTATGGGTACGGGTGATGGATAAGGTTTGGGATGACGGGTAAGGGTATGGGGTGGCTCCACCCGTGCCCAAACCATGCGGGTGCCATTCCTCTCAAACCCTAGTTCATCTCTTGTGTTCAATCTCTGTATCAGGACTATAGATTGGTACTTGTGGGTGACTAGTAGTGTTGATTACATCTTGTAGTTGATTACTATATGGTTTATTTGGTGGAATATTATATGTTCAGATCCATTATGATATTTAATACCCCTCTGATCTTGAGCATGATTATCATTTGTGAGTAGTTACTTTTGTTCTTGAGGTCACGGGAGAAATCTTGTTGCAAGTAATCATGTGAATTTTATATGTGTTCGATACTTTGATGGTATGTATGTTGTTATTCCCTTAGTGGTGTCATGTGAACGTCGACTACATGACACTTCACCATATTTGGGCCTAAGGGAATGCATTGTGGAGTGGTTATTAGATGATGGGTTGCGAGAGTGACAGAAGCTTAAACCCTAGTTTATGCGCTATTCTGTAAGGGACTAATTTGGAACCAAAAGTTTAATGCTATGGTTAGAATTTATTCTTAATACTTTTCTCGTAGTTGCAGATGCTTGCAAGAGGGTTAATCATAAGCAGGTGGTTTGTTCAAGTAAGAACATCACCTAAGCACCGATGCACCCACATATCAAATTATCAAAGTAGCGAACACAAATCAAACCAACATGATGAAAGTGACTAGATGAAAATCCCGTGTACCCTCAAGAACACTTTGCTTATCATGAGAGACCATTTTTGCATGTCCTTGCCTCGAAAGGATTGGGCTACCTTGCTGCACTTTAGTTACTACTATTGTTACTTGCTTGTTACAATTTATCTTGCTATCAAACTACTCATTACTTATAATTTCAGTGCTTGCAGAGAATACCTTGCTAAAAAACACTTGTCATTTCCTTCTGCTCCTCGTTGGGTTTGACACTTTTACTTATCGAAAGGACTACAATTGATCCCCTATACTTGTGGGTCATCAAGGCTCTTTTCTAGCACCGTTGCTGGGGAGTGAAGCGCTCTTGGTAAGTGGAAATTGGTAAGGGAAAATTATTACTACGTGCTGAAATTTACTGTCACTAGTTACTATGGAAAATAATCCTTTGAGGGGTTTGTTCGACGTATCTTCACCTCGACCAAAACAACAATTAGTCACCCCTCAACCTGCTGCACCTACTGAAAATATTGAATATTAAATTCCTTCGGGTATGATAGAACAACTGCTAGCTAATCCTTATGCAGGAGATGGAACCGAGCATCCTAATATGCACTTGATATATGTGGAAGAAATTTGTGGATTATTTAAGCTTGCAGGTTTACCCGGAGATGAAGCTAAGAAGAAGGTTTTCCCTTTATCTTTGAAGGGAAAATCATTGACATGGTATAGGCTATGCGATGATATTGGATCTTGGAATTGGATCGATTGAAATTGGAGTTTCACAAAAAAAATATCCTATGCATCTAGTTCATCGAGATTGAAATTATATATTAATTTTTGGCCTCGTGAAGGAGAAAGTATCGCTACAGCTTGGGGGAGGCTTAAGTCAATGTTATATTCATTCCCCAATCATGAGCTCTCGAAAGAAATTATCATTCAAAAATTTTATGCTCGGCTTTCTCATGATGATCGATCCATGCTTGATACTTCTTGTACTGGTTCCTTTATGAAGAAGACTATTGATTTCCGGTGGGATATTTTAGAAAGAATTAAACACAACTCTGAAGATTGGGAACTCGACGAAGGTAAAGAGTCAGGTATTAAGCTTAAGTTTGATTGTGTTAAATCTTCTATGAATACCAATGCTTTTCAAAAGTTTAGTACTAAATATGGACTTGACTCTGAGAAAGTAGCCTCCTTTTGTGAATCTTTTGCTACTCATGTTGATCTCCCTAAGGAGAATTGGTTCAAATATCACCCACCTATTAAAGAAGAAATTAAAGAACCGGTAGTAGCTAAAGATGACTATTATCTATAATGTTGATCCAGTTGTTCCTACTGCTTATATTGAAAACCACCTTTCCCTGTTAGGATGAAGGAACATGCTAAAGTTTCAACTGTGATAAATAAAAGTAATATTAGGGCACCTAAACTAGCTGCACAAATCAAGGTAGAACCTAGTGTTGCTATGGTTAAGGATCTCTAGGTCAATAATATTGATGGGCATGTTATTTACTTCTATGATGAAGCTGCCAGAATTGCCAAACCCGATGGGAAAGATAAACATAAACCTGTTGTTGGCATGCCTGTTGTCTCAGTTAAGATAGGAGATCACTGTTATCATGGTTTATGTGACATAGGTGCTAGCATGACTGCTATTCCTTTTACCTTATATCAAGAAATTATGAATGACATAACACCCGCTGAAATAGAAGACATAGATGTTACTATTAAACTTTCTAATAGAGACACCATCACACCACTTGGGATTGTTAGAGATGTTGAAGTCTTGTGTGAGAAAATAAAATACCCTACTGATTTTCTTGTTCTTGGTTCCCGACAGGATGACTTTTGTCCCATTATCTTTGGTAGACCTTTCTTGAACACAGTCAATGCTAAAATAGATTGTGAGAAACAAACTGACGGTGTTAGCTTTGGTGACGAGTCTCATGAGTTCAATTTTTTCAAGTTTAGTAGAAAAACTCATAAAAAAGAATTGCCTAGTAAGGATGAAATTATTGGCCTTGCTTCTATTGTTGTACCTCCTATTGATGCTTTAGAATAATATTTGTTAGACCATGAGAATGATTTGCATATGCACGAAAGAAATGAAATAGATAGAATCTTGTTCGAACAACAAACTCTTCTTAATCACAATTTGCCTATTGAAACTCTAGGGGGTCCTCCTCCACCTAAGGGTGATCCTGTGTTTGAATTAAAACAATTGCCAGACACTTTGAAATATGCTTATCTCGGCGAGAAAAAGATTTATCCTATTATTATTAGTGCTAACCTTTCAGAAAATGAAGAAGAAAGATTATTGAGAGTTCTAAGGAAGCATCGAGCTGCTATTGGATATACTCCCGATGATCTTAAGGGCATCAGTCCCACTCTATGTCAGCACAAGATTAATATGGAACCTGATGCTATACCCGTTGTTGATCACCAACATAGGTTAAATCCGAAGATGATAGAAGTGGTAAGAATAGAAATATTAAAACTTCTGTAAGTAGGAATAATCTATCCGATAATTGATAGTAGATGGGTAAGTCTTGTTCATTGTGTCCCTAAGAAAGGAGGTATTACTGTTGTTCCTAATGATAAGAATGAACTTATTCCACAAAGAATTGTTACAGGCTATAGAATGGTAATTGATTTTAGAAAATTAAACAAAGCAACTAGAAAAGATCATTACCCTCTGCCTTTTATTGATCAAATGCTAGAAAGATTATCTAAGCACACACATTTTTGCTTCCTTGATGGATATTATGATTTTTCACAAATACCTGCTTCTCAACCTGATCAAGAAAAGACCACTTTTACTTGTCCTTTTGGAACTTATGCTTATAGACGTATGCCTTTTGGTTTATGCAATGCACCTGCTACCTTTCAAAGATGTATGACTGCTATTTTTTTTGACTTTTGTGAAAATATTGTTGAGGTTTTCATGGATGACTTTTCTGTTTATGCGAAGTCTTTTGATGATTGTTTAAGCAATCTTGATCGAGTTTTGCAGAGATGCGAGCAAACAAATCTTGTCTTGAATTGGGAGAAGTGCCACTTTATGGTTAACGAATGTATTTTTTTGGGCCACAAAATTTCTGAAAGAGGTATTGAGGTGGACAAACTAAGGTTGA
Organism: Triticum aestivum; assembly: GCF_018294505.1. Lineage (NCBI taxonomy): Eukaryota > Viridiplantae > Streptophyta > Magnoliopsida > Poales > Poaceae > Triticum > Triticum aestivum. The sequence goes on from NC_057803.1 coordinate 57,841,368, forward strand.
TGCAATTGAGAAAATGCCATGTCCTAAAGATATCAAAGGTATTCGTAGTTTCCTCGGTGATGTTGGTTTCTATAGGAGATTTATCAAAGACTTTTCTAAAATTTCTAGGCCCCTTACAAATCTTTTGCAAAAGGATATTCCATTTGTTATTGATGATGATTGTTTAGAAGCCTTTGAAACACTCAAGAAAGCCTTAGTTTCTGCACCTATTGTTCAACCACCTGATTGGAACTTGCCTTTTGAAATTATGTGTGATGCTAGTGATTATGCTGTTGGTGCTATTCTAGGACAAAGAGTTGATAAGAAACTGAATATTATTCATTGTGCAAGTAAAACTCTAGACAATGCACAAAGAAATTATGCTACAACTGAAAAAAGAATTCTTAGCAGTGGTGTTTGCTTATGATCAATTTAGATCTTACATTGTTGATTCTAAAGTAATTGTTCACACTGATCATGTTGCAATAAAGTATCTTATGGAAAAGAAAGATGCCAAATCTAAGCTTATTCAATATGTTCTCTTGCTACAAGAATTTGATTTGCATATCTCTGACAGAAAAGGATCGGAGAACCCTGTAGCTGATAACCTGTCTAGGTTAGAGAATATTCTTGATGACCCACAACCTATTAATGATAGTTTTCCCGATGAGCAATTAGCTGCAATAAATTTCTCTCATAACACTCCTTGGTATGCTGACTATGCTAATTATATTGTTGCTAAATACATACCACCTAGTTATACATACCAACAAAAGAAAAAAAATTCTTCTATGATTTATGACATTACTTTTGGGATGAGCCACGTCTTTATAAAGAAGGAGTAGATGGTATTATTAGACGTTGTGTACGTGAGCATGAATAGGAACAAATCCTACGGAAATTTCACTCCAAAGCTTATGGAGGACATCACGCGAGAGACAGAACTGCTCACAAGGTATTGCAATCTGGGTATTATTGGCCTACTCTCTTCAAGGATGCTTGTATGTTCATCTTATCTTGTGATGAATGTCAAAGAATAGGTAATATCGGTAAGCGTCAAGAAATGTGTATGAATTATTCACTTGCTGTTGAACCATTTGATGTTTGGGGATTTGATTACATGGGACCTTTTCCTTCCTCTAATGGGTATACTCATATTTTGGTTGATGTTGATTATGTTACTAAGTGGGTAGAAGCTATTCCAACTAGTAGTGCTGATCACAACACCTATATTAAAATGCTTAAGGAAGTTATTTTCCCAAGGTTTAGAGTCCCTAGATATTTAATGACCAATGATGGTTCACAATTTATTCATGGTTCTTTCCGTAAAATGCTTGCCAAGTATGATGTTAACCATAGAATTGCGTTACCCTATCATCCTCAGTCTAGTGGTCAAGTTGAACTTAGCAATAGAGAAATAAAATTAATTTTACAAAAGACTCTCAATAGGTCCCAGAAGAATTGGTCTAAGAAATTGTATGATGCACTTTGGGCTTATACAACATCATATAAAATCCTATGGGTATGTCTCCTTATACAATGGTTTATGGAAAAGCTTGTCATTTACCTCTTGAGTTAGAACATAAAGCTTATTGCGCAATTAAAGAACTCAACTATGAGTTCAAACTTGCCGTTGAAAAGAGGTTATTTGATATTAGCTCATTAGATGAATGGTGAACCGAAACATATGAAAATGCCAAGTTATTTAAAGAAAACGTTAAAAGATGACATGATAAAAGAATCCAAAAGCGTGAGTTTAAGGTCGGGGAATATGTTCTTTTGTACAACTCTCGTTTCGGATTTTTTGCAGGAAAACTCCTCTCCAAATGGGAAGGACCCTATGTTATCGAGGAGGTTTACTGATTTGGAGCTATCAAAATAAATAATGCCAAAGGTACTAACCCGAAGGTTGTCAATGGGCAACGAATAAAACATTATATGTCAGGTACACCCATTAATGTTGAAAGCAATATTATCCAAACTATGACACCGAAAGAACACATAAAAGGAACCTTCCGGAACACTCCAGAATCATGAAAAAGAGGAGGTACATGATACAGTAAGTAAACAGACTCCAAAAAATCCGCAAAAATATTTTTTGTCGATTTTGGAATATTTAAAAAATTAGGAAAATAAGAAACTACCAGTAAGGTGACCCTGGTGGGTATAAGACACCCATGCGCGCCCAGCCATGCGCGCCCAGGTGGGCTGTGCCCACCTCGGGTACCTTCCGGACTCCGTTTTTCTTCAGTTTGCTTGTTTCGCAAGATAAAAAAATCTTTATATACCCCCCAAACCTATTGACCAGCGTATCGCGAAGAAATCTTCTGTTCTTCTTTCTTGTTGTTTCTGCCGGATCTAAAAATATGATGTCTCAAGGTTCGGAGTAGGATTGTCCACTTTCCTATTGGCCTCTGGACAAGAATATCTTCAAGGATACCTATCCCTATATGTGGTACACCAATGAGGAAGATGAAGATGAACCAGTCCCTCCTTGTTTCAAGAACGAAAGCATGGAGGCGTTAAGCAGGAGGATAATAAAGCTCGAGATGGAGAATGATGAGTTGAGGATAGATAACTCTATCCTCCGGCGTAAGTTGGAGGAAAATAAGGACAAGATCTCTACCACTTCATCACCACCACCTCCTTCTTCATTACCAAAAGAAAATTGAGTATCGGGTATGGGCACCCCCTTGGCTTGCGCCAAGTTTGGGGGAGGTGCCCCGGTATCGTATCACCTCCACTATCTTTTCCCTTTACTTATCTTAGTTCGATCCATAGTTATCTTTTGCTTTAGATGAATAAAAGTTTAGTTCGATCCTTTCTTGTCGAGAGTTTGCTTAATGATCTATCTTTCTAATCGTGTGCGAGATATATAATAAAGTTTAGTTAGAGTTCTGTTTTCTTTACTCTCATGTTCAATTAAAAAGAAAGGAAATAAATGAAGAAGATCATATGCTAATCTTATGGTAAGTAATGACGCCACATAAGGAAAAGTATAAGTGGAAAATTTTATTGGAGATTAACAAACATAGCATTGTTCAATGATGCAATTCATGAAATAATTAATAAGGGAAGATAATATTCACATGCAAATACACTATCTTGGAAATCTTTTGTGATTGTGAGCCCCCATCAAAATGTTATATGCCAAAATTGTTGATGTTGGACAAGGAAGACAATATAATGATTTATGTTTATTCATATCCACATAGAAGTTATATTGCCATAGATCATTTATCATGTGGTGCTTGCCCCCCATCTTTGCTAGCCAAAAATTCCGCACTAGGTAGAGATACTACTTGTGCATCCAAAAACCCTTAAACCCAAATCTTATTTTCAAGAGTCCACCATACCTATCTAAGGATTGAGTAAGATCCTTCAAGTAAGTTGTCATCGGTGCAATACGACAATAAAAATTGCTTCTAAAAGTGTTAGATCATTTAGTGTAAGAAAAAATTGAGTGTTTTACGAACTTGTGATGGCAAAGAATAAAAGTGACAGACTGCATAATAAAGGTTGCTATCACAAGGGGCAATATAACATGACATTCGTTTGCACTAAGTGATTGAGCATACAAAAAAAAGTGCATGGCAACCTCTGCTTCCCTCTGCGAAGGGCCTATCTTTTACTTTTATGTATTTACTTTCATGAAAGAGTCAGAGTTTTTCTCTCTATTACTTTTTATTTTTCTCTTTTGGCAAGCAATTTTTATGCAAGAGTCAAAGTTTTTCCCTCTATTACTTTTTATTTTTCTCTTTTGGCAAGCAATTTTTATGCAAGAGTCAAATTTATTTCGACCTAGAAAAAAATGAGGAGAGGACTTTCGGGACGAAGCGCCGCCGCCTGGAGGCGGAACTTGGGCAGGAGCACTTTTGCCCTCCGGCGGAGCGATCCCGCCGGGGGAACTTCCCTCCCAGAGGGGGAAATCACCGTCATCATCATCACCAACAACTCTCCCATCTTGGGGAGGGCAATCTCCATCAACATCTTCAACAACACCATCTCCTCTCAAACCCTAGTTCATCTCTTGTGTTAAATCTCTGTACCGGAACTATAGATTGGTACTTGTGGGTGACTAGTAGTGTTGATTACATCTTGTAGTTGATTACTATATGGTTTATTTGGTGGAAGATCGTATGTTCAGATCCATTATGCCATTTAATACCCCTCTGATCTTGAGCATGATTATCATTTGTGAGTAGTTTGTTGGTTTCTAATAGAGTTTATGCTTTATACTTCGATAATGTGATGAATTGTTACTTATTCATGAGAAGTCTATGATAAAAGTTTTATGTTAAAGTTTGTTTCTGTTATAATAATCTTCTATGTCTGTATTTTGTTTTTATCGACACCTCTCTCTAACCATGTGGACATGTTTTTTGATTTCTATTTTTGCTTGAGGACAAGCTGAAGGAAATATGCCCTAGAGGCAATAATAAAGTTGTTATTTATATTTCCTTATATCATGATAAATGTTTATTTTTCATGCTAGAATTTTATTAACCAGAATCTTAGTACATGTTGAATACATAGACAAACAGAGTGTCCCTAGTATGCCTCCACTTGACTAGCTCGTTAATCAAAGATGGTTAAGTTTCCTAGCCATGGACATGTGTTGTCATTTGATGAATGGGATCACATCATTAGAGAATGATGTGATGGACTAGACCCATCCGTTAGCTTAGCACTATGATCGTTTAGTTTATTGCTATTGCTTTCTTCATGACTTATACATGTTCCTATAACTATGAGATTATGCAACTCCCTAATACCGGAGGAAAACTTTGTGTGATATCAAACAGCACAACATAATTGGGTGATTATAAAGATGCTCTACAGGTGTCTCCAATGGTGTTTGTTGAGTTGGCATAGATCCAGATTAGGATTTGTCACTCGGATTGTCAGAGAGGTATCTCTGGGCCCTCTCGGTAATGCACATTGATAACCCACAAGTATAGGGGATCGCAACAGTTTTCGAGGGTAAAGTATTCAACCCAAATTTATTGATTCGACACAAGGGGAGCCAAAGAATACTCTCAAGTATTAGCAGCTGAGTTGTCAATTCAACCACACTTGGAAACTTAGTATCTGCAACAAAGTATTTAGTAGCAAAGTAATATGATAGTAGTGGTAACGATAGCAAAAGGTAATAGTAGTAAAAGTAATGTTTTTTTGGTATTTTGTAGTGATGGTAGCAATAGCAATGGGAAAGTAAATAAGCGAAGAACAATATATGGAAGCTCGTAGGCAATGGATCAGTGATGGAGAATTATGCTGGATGCGGTTCACCACGTAACAGTCATAACCTAGGGTGACACAGAACTAGCTCCAGTTCATCAATGTAATGTAGGCATGTATTCTGAATATAGTCATACGTGCTTATGGAAAAGAACTTGCATGACATCTTTTGTCCTACCCTCCCGTGGCAGCGGGGTCCTTACGGAAACTAAGGCATATTAAGGCCTCCTTTTAATAGAGTATCGGAACAAAGCATTAACACATAGTGAATACATGAACTCCTCAAACTACGGTCATCACCGGTAAGTATCCCGATTATTGTCACTTCGGGGTTAACAGATCATAACACATAATAGGTGACTATAGACTTGCAAGATAGGATCAAGAACACTCATATATTGATGAAAACATAATAGATTCAGATCTGAAATCATGGCACTCGAGCCCTAGTGACAAGCATTAAGCATAGCAAAGTCATAGCAACATCAATCTCAGAACATAGTGGACACTAGGGATCAAACCCTAACAAAATTAACTCGATTACATGATAGATCCCATCCAACCCATCACCGTCCAGCAAGCCTACGATGGAGTTACTCACGCAGGGCGGTGAGCATCATGAAATTGGTGATGGAAGATGGTTGATGATGGCGATGGCGATGGATTCCCCTCTCCGGAGCCCCGAACGGACTCTAGATCAGCCCTCCCGAGAGGTTTTAGGGCTTGGCGACGGCTCCGTATCGTAAAACGCGATGAATTCTTCTCTCTGATTTTTTTCTCCCCGAAACACAATATATAGAGTTGGAGTTGGAGTCAGAGAGGCACTAGGGGGCCCACGAGGTAGGGGGCGCGCCCTAGGGCGGCAGGCGCACCCCCACCCTCGTGGACAGGTGGTGGGCCCCCTGGCCTTCATCTTTTGCAGGTATTTTTTATGTTTTCCAAAAAGTTGCTCCGTGAAGTTTCAGGTCATTCCGAGAACGTTTGTTTCTGCACATAAATAACACCATGGTAATTCTGCTGAAAACAGCGTCAGTCCGGGTTAGTTCCATTCAAATCATGCAAGTTAGAGTCCAAAACAAGGGCAAAAGTGTTTGGAAAAGTACATACGACAGAGACGTATCAACTCCCCCAAGCTTAAACCTTTGCTTGTCCTCAAGCAATTCAGTTGACAAACTGAAAGTGATAAAGAAAAACTTTTACAAACTCCGTTTGCTATTGTTGTTGTAAATATGTAAAGCCAACATTCAAGTTTTCAGCAAAGATTATAACTAACCACATTCGCAATGACGCTTAGGTCTCAAGTTTACTCATATCAATAGCATAATCAACTAGCGATCAATAATAATAGATCTCGGATGACAACACTTTCTCAAAACAATCATAATATGATATAACAAGGTGGTATCTCGCTAGCCCTTTCTGAGACCACAAAACATAAATGCAGAGCTCCTTTAAAGACCAATGACTGACTAGACATTGTAATTCATGGTAAAAGAGATCCAGTCAAGTCATACTCAATGTAAATTAACAGTAATGAATGCAAATGACAGCGGTGCTCTCCAACTGGTGCTTTTTAATAAGAAGATGATGACTCAACATAAAAATAAATAGATAGGCCCTTCGCAGAGGGAAGCAGGGATTTGTAGAGGTGCCAGAGCTCGGTTTTGAAACATAGGTGAATAATATTTTGAGCGGTATACTTTCATTGTCAACATAACAACCAAGAGATGGCGATATCTTCCATGCTACACACATTATAGGCGGTTCCCAAACAGAATGGTAAAGTTTATACTCCCCCTTCCACCAACAAGCATCAATCCATGGCTTGCTCGAAACAACGAGTGCCTCCAACTAACAAGAGTCCCAGGGGGACTTCTGTTTGCAATTATTTTGATTTAGTTTGCATAAAGCATGGGACTGGGCATCCCGGTGACCAGCCATTTATCTCGTGAGTGAGGAGTGAGTCCACTCCTCTTGAGAATAACCCGCCTAACATGGAAGATACGGACAGCCCTAGTTGATACATGAGCTATTCGAGCATACAAAACAGGATATTTATTTGAAGGTTTAGAGTTTGGCACATACAAATTTACTTCGAACGGCAGGTAGATACCGTATATAGGTAGGTATAGTGGACTCATGTGGAATAACTTTGGGGTTTTAAGGGATTGGATGCACAAGCAGTATTCCCGCTTAGTATAGGGAAGCGACCAGCTAGAGAGCGACAACAGTCATGAACATGTATTAAAATTAATCAACATCGAATGCAAGCATGAGTAGGTTATAATCCACCATGAACATAAATATCGGGAAGGCTATGTTGATTTTGTTTCAACTACATGCGTGAACATGCGCCAAGTCAAGTCACTTAAATCATTCAGAGGAGGATACCACCCTATCATACCACATCATAACCATTTCAATAGCATGTTGGCACGCAAGGTAAACCATTATGACTCATAGCTAATCAAGCATGGCACAAGGAACTATGATCTCTAGTTGTCATTACAAACATGTTTATTCATAATAGGCTGAATCAGGAACGATGAACTAATCATATTTACAAAAACAAAAGAGGTCAAGTTCATACCAGCTTTTCTCATCTCAGTCCGTCCATCATATATCGTCATAATTGCCCTTCACTTGCACGACCGAACAATGTGAATAATAATAATAGTGCGCGTGCATTGGACTAAGCTGGAATCTGCGAGCATTCAATAAACAGGAGAAGACAAGGCAATATGGGCTCTTTTGTCAGATCAACATTTATGCATATAAGAGCCACTTCAACGATTTAATCATGGTCTTGTGACGCCCTCGATTCAATCGTACACTAATCATACACGCAAATGTGTACGATCAAGATCAAGGACTCACGGGAAGATATCACAACACAACTCTAGACACAAATTAAAATAATACAAGCTTTATATTACAAGCCAGGGGCCTCGAGGGCTCGAATACACAAGAGTCAGCGAAAGCAACAATATTTGAGTACAAACATAAGTTAGACAAGTTTGCCTTAAGAAGGCTAGCACAAAAGCAACAACGATCGAAAAGGCAAGGCCTCCTGCCCGGGAGCCTCCTAACTACTCCTAGCCGTCTGCGGCCTTCACGTAGTAGTAGGCATCCTCCGGGTAGTAGTAGTCATCAGTGGCGTCATCTGGCTCCTGGGATCCATCATCTGGTCTCAACAATCGGGTATGGGGGAAAAAGAAGTAGCAAAGCAACCGTGAGTACTCATCCAAAGTACTCGCAAGACTTACTTCAGATCTAAACTAAGTATGCATCTGTATCAAACGAATGGGTTGTATCTGTGGACTAAACTGCAGAATGCCAGAATAGAGAGAAGGCCTAGTCCTATCGAAGACTAGCATATTCTGGAAACCACCATCGTGCAGCAACAGGAGGGAGTAGAGTAGCATAAAGTAAAGTAGTAAAAGTGTTATCAACCTTGGCCAGAGATCCTTTCTCGACTCCCTGCGAGAAAGCAATCCCAGAGCCATACTATCCAAGTGTCAACACATTCCGAATCTCATCACCATCCAGTTCTCATCACAAGTATCCAGTTCTAGTTGTATCGATGGGGCGGTGAGCCCGGGCGCAGGCGATGGCCGCTGGGGCGCGACGGGGCGCCGGAGTTGGCCGCGGGCACGGCGATGGCTTGCGGGACTAGAGGCGGAGGCGCTGAACGGGCTGGCGCCGGGCGGCCCGACTGGCGACTGCGGTAGCAGGAGGCGCGGGCGTGCGCGGCGGACAGGTGGGGTGCGGAGCAGGCAAGCGAGGCCACGAGCAGAGAAGGGCAGGGGGCGCGGTCGCGACCAAGGCATGGGCAGCACAGGCAGGTCTCGGGGGGGAGTGGGGGGGGGTGGAAGCGCAACGTGGTCGACGGCGGGCGCCAGTGTGCAGCGGGCGGCCGGGCGCGCATGGGCACGCGCCATGCCGAGGCCAGGCGAGCAGGGGTGACGAGGCGGGGCTATGGTCATGCGCGCGTGAGTGGACGGCACCGGTGGCCGAGAACCAGGGGAGAGAGGGAGGGATGCTGGAGCTCACGGCGGGGCTGTTGAGCAAAGGCAATGGGCGTGGGGCGGATGTCGGGGACGATGACGATGTGGAGAGGACGGCGAGGCGACAATGTGATTAATGACAAGGTGGCGGGGTCGAGGCGGGGCAGCTCCGGCGAGGTGCGCGATCCGTGCGGCGGCGGCGTTGTCGGCGTCGTGCCACGAGGGAGAGGGGACGAGGCCGTGAGAAGGATGGCGACGAGGTGGCGGGGCGACACTGGGGTTGGGTGCCGGCGTCGGGCCGCGGGGGAGGGGGGGATTTGTCAGGGTCAGGGGAGGTCCGCCCGATTGCCCCGATCTAGAAGGGGATCGGGGGAGTGGGGGGGAGTGCGTGGGGAGTGGGGGTAGCGGTTTAGGTCACGAGAGATTGAGGGGATAAGGAGGCGACGGGTGGGCCGGCCTGTGGGGGTGGCCGACTGGGCCGGCGGGGTTGAGGCCTGGTGGGGAAAGGGGGGGAGGGGGGGTTGGCCTTTCTCTTTTTGTTTCTGCTTTGCATTTAGATTAAGTAGCAAATGAATTTTGTGTGAACAAGAAACTTGGCACATAACTGAAGCACATTATTTCTAGGAGTCACAAAAAGTTTGAGGCCAAAAGGAGTTGTCTAACCATTTTTTGAAATTGAAAAGGCCAATTATAAATGTTGGCTGACTGCTAAATAATTTTCCAAGGGCATTTGGGAATCCAAAAGAGGTTGGTTCCAACATGACAATGGTCACGGTAATTTATAGGACAAAGTGAACATTTTTGTTTTACTGCTTGAAGAAATAAATATTTGACTTGCATTTTGAATTTGAATTTGAGTTTGGTTTGAATCAAAGTGAGGGTTAGCAACTTCATTATGATGACATGGCATCATCAGGCATGAGATTACTGTAGCATGATACTGGGGGTGTTACAAATCTCCTCCACTACAAGAAATCTCGTCCCGAGATTTAAGATGGTGGATTAAGGGGGAAAGGCTCGGGAAGGATGAAGCTCAACACTAGATAGGTACGTGGGGACTATCTCAGTGAACGTGGCATAGGGACATCCCTCGAGTTGAAATTCAAGAAAGCCATCGAGAGCAAGGTGAGGTGCAATAAGAAGCTTCAACCGGGTAGACAATCAGTTGTTGCCTGAAACAAGGGGTGAAAGTGTTTCAGAGGAATGAGAGTAAGTATTACGTCTGATACCAGAATGATCGCCTCTCGGAAGGCGGCTCGGGATTTTCATATGAAGTCAAGCATGAGGATTAACTTTAGAAACAGGGGTGTATAGGAGAGTCAGGTTTTGATCCTGTGGAACTGTGGGTTATGGGCCCACCAGGTGGGTTAACAGCAGAAAGGCGCTAATCACTTTGCACGGTCATGATAGCAAGGCAGGTCAGAGGATATATAGCCATGTCAATTATGTTGGCAACAACATTGGTACCAAGGGCGAGGGACAAAGAGAACCATTTTTCTGCTCGCTGAACGAGGCGCACCAATAGGCAAAGTTCTCGTCCATCAGGGGTTACCGGTATGTCGTCAGCAATAGTAACAGGGTCACACTAACAGAGTTGTAAACCGAGATGTTTCCATAAGCAGGGAATTATTTTTGCTTATAACATATATAGATCACAAGAAAGGTTAAGCAACCCAACGGAAAGGAAAAATATGTTTATACACAAGATTTAGGAGTGTATCTTTTCCCAAGGAAAGTAGAGCATGATATACATGTTAGATCAACAAGTACAACACCATTTGGATAAAGGGGCAAGGGAATTCATGATGTTATCTATACAACAGTGTTTGGATAATAGACCAAGAAACATCTGGCAATGCACTTCCAATGTTCTTGTTGTTGTTCGGCGTACCACAGTCATGCTTCGAGGTAACATTAACATGGTGTTTCAAGCAAGATTGAATCTGAAGGTCACAAGAAGTACAAAGGAACAATTCCAAGAATGTCAAGGAATGTAAGATATAACCAAAACATGACCAACTCTGTATTGGTAGGAAGTCAAGGATGGTGTCGATGATAACACGAATCATCAACGGGCAAGGATGATATTTCTCCTCAAGAATTCGATTGATATCTTACAACAAGGCAGTATATTGATGGTGATCACGACAAATTTTGTCGAGAGGCTCTATGAAGATGCCATCGAGCAGCAATGACATCAAGCAAAAGGAATGATGAAGCAAAGGCTATTGGAACCGTGGATACGACACAAGCTCGGATTCAAGCTTGTTGTTCAAGGTGGAATGATAAGATGAGGAAGATCGACGTAAGCTTCGCTCATCATCGAAAATTTGTGCTCCAAGAATAAGGACCAGGTAGCACAGTTCAAATTAGCACGATAATGATATACCCGATTAGGCTAGGAATGACTTGAAGGATTATTAAACTCGGAAGCAACAAAAATTACTTAGAGTTATTGAATCAGAGTGTGGAATTGATTCACTTATCGGTATCCTAGAGTGACTAACAACTCAAAACCCAGGGAAATCTGAAACTGATGAGAAGCAATACCAGAAGAAGACTCATAGGACACAACATGGTTCTTTGTTATTCTCGAGATACCGGATGGTAATACTCGATGGAAGATCAAAATAGAGGTTGCGAAGATGTATTTATCTACAGAAGACAAGTGCTATAACTTGTCCGAGAAATGGAATCAAAGGGGAACAATTATGGTCAGAACCATGGTTGCAAAGGATCAAATCCTAGATATAAGATGATCTTATACCAAGGGGATAATTAATTTTAAGAGAAGCTTCCATGATAAGATCTACATCGTGTCCATGGGCATGAACACAAAGTTCAAGGTCGACTCCCACTTCTCCAACGCATAACCTTTCATTCACTTCTCGCGTTCAATGAAGTTGTAGTGTTGAAATGTTATCTGGCAAAACAGCAGAAGAGTATGACTCGTGAAAACTCTTTGGTTCACATGGATTAAGGAAGGCATAGGTTCAACCCATAGGGGCATCTTGGGAACAAATACCACAAACTCCACGAGTAAAATAACACAAGCTCAAAGGCAGAGCATGGTTGAGAAGGCAGAGGATACAATTTACCAAAGGCTTTATGTATCTGAGGAAAGGCCCCAAGATGTTATTGAATATGAAGAACGTTGTCAGATAAAATCCAACAAAGGATATGGCGGTCCACATTGGATCTGATGTGAGTATCGATACTCAACCAGAAGAACAAAGAATGCAAAGGCTTCTGATTATAGAACATCTGAATAATTCGATGCTTTAAATGCAAAGAAATCATGATTTCGAAAATATAAGATCAGAAGCAAACACTCTGATCAAAAGATAAGTAAGTTGAATAGCCCTAGGGATACAATTGACGACAATTTGATTGGTTGAGAAACAACTCTTGGTCAAATGATGTCCATGCCAAAAGGATGAATTCTATGATCCGACTGAGGGTTGCGAGCATCCGCAACATATTGAATCAACAGGCTCAGATGATAATGACAAAGTATGCCAATAAGATTACTATACTTATGGGATTTAACCATAATGAAAGCAAGCAAGAATTTCAAGAGCAATAAGCTGCTAAGGATTTTCACAAGAACGAATGTTATTACGAAGACTTTTGTGAAGTACATGAATCAACTGAGGATGAGCGGATACTCGGTAGGTGCACAAAGTTATCCGTAGGGGTATTCAGGTGACAAGGAACTACAAGGCAGTAAGCTCAAAGGATTCTCGGAACAAAGGAGAGCAGTTCAAGGCATCTTTTAATAACAAGAGCAACTGGGAACTAAGGTAAGAATGGCAAGTGCATGTAGAAATCTATAGGGATTTATCGGTGGTCGGGAATAGCAATAAGTGGTGGGCACAAGGTCTTGAGAGAATAACGAAGAGTATCTTTGGAATCTTCTGGTGAAGCAGACCATCATCTGGAATGAAGGGGCTCTCCGGGAGAAAGTATTTACAAGCACCTAGAGTTAGAGTTAGCAAAAATCATTTAACCTGAATAGAAGAGAGATCAGAGTCCCAGAGCATAGACGAGGAATAAAAGATCCTAATACCACCCATATGGCGACTTGGGCCCGTACAACACCCAGCTAATGTTAGTAAAAGTTTTTCAGTGACTAGACTCACCTTCGGCCATGGAGTGTGGTAGGAGGATTCCTACAGGCAGTCGGCTCCGATACCAACTTGTGACGCCCTCGATTCAGTCGTACACTAATCATACACGCAAATGTGTACGATCAAGATCAAGGACTCACGGGAAGATATCACAACACAACTCTAGACACAAATTAAAATAATACAAGCTTTATATTACAAGTCAGGGGCCTCGAGGGCTCGAATACATAAACTTGAATACACAAGAGTCAGCGGAAGCAACAATATCTAAGTACAGACTTAAGTTAGACAAGTTTGCCTTAAGAAGGCTAGCACAAAAGCAGCAACGATCGAAAAGGCAAGGCCTCCTGCCCGGGAGCCTCCTAACTACTCCTAGTCGTCTGCGGCCTTCACATAGTAGTAGGCATCCTCCGGGTAGTAGTAGTCATCAGTGGCGTCGTCTGGCTCCTGGGATCCGTCATCTGGTCGCAAAAATTGGGTATGGGGGAAAAAGAAGTAGCAAAGCAACCATGAGTACTCATCCAAAGTACTCGCAAGACTTACTTCAGATCTAAACTAAGTATGCATCTGTATCAAACGAATGGGTTGTATCTGTGGACTAAACTGCAGAATGCCACAATAGAGAGAAGGCCTAGTCCTATCAAAGGCTAGCATCTTCTGGAAACCACCATCGTGCAGCAACAGGAGGGAGTAGAGTAGCATAGAGTAAAGTAGTAGAAGTGTTATCAACCTCGGCAGAGATCCTTTCTCGACTCCCTGCGAGAAAGCAATCCCAGAGCCATACTATCCAAGTGTCAACACATTCCGAATCTCATCACCATCCAGTTCTCATCACAAGTATCCAGTTCTAGTTGTATCGATCGGGATACAACTCCAAGTGTCCGTTGCCGTAGGACAGGCTATCGATCGATGTTTTCTTCCCTGCAGGGGTGCACTAACTTACCTACCATGCTCGATTAACTCCGGCTGGACACACTTTCCTGGGTCATGCCCGGCCTCGGCCAAACAATACACCGCAACCCGACCTAGGCTTAATAGAGATGTCAGCACGCCGGACTGAACCTATGCCCCTAGGGGTCATGGGCCATCTCCCCGGGAACTCCTGCACGTTGCGTGGGCGGCCGGTGAGCAGACCTAGCTACCTCCTTCAAAAAGGTAGGTTCTTACCAGTCCAACCCGGCGCGCGCCGCTCAGTTGCTGACGTCTATTAAGCTTCAGCTGATGCATACGACACAGAACGCCCATACTATGCCCACGTGATGGTTAGTGCTATCAGGCCATAGGCCCCTCGGATCAAATATCCAAATCGTAGTGGATTAGGAATGTGCGGTAACGAGCAGAGACTCACGATCGATGTGACCCCGTCGCCCCGTATCGAGTACTTGCGGCAAGGGCTAAGAATGCCCGACCACGCCTCGTAAGTATCTCGCGGGCACCTTCCAGGTCAACCCGACTCCACATCACTCGCTATTAAGCTCACGTGGGTACCCCTCAGGGCCGGCCCGTCTTTAGTAAGATGGCTCAGTGCAAAGTCATAGTAACCATAGTAACTGTGTGTCTAACACCAAGGGGAAAAACCCGGGGAATCACCCCCGGTGAATTCCACTCGATGTAACCATCAAGGTGAATGTAAGAGGATCCACCCTCAAGGTTTGCGCTTGAGGCGTTGCATGACAGAGCCGTATCGGAAGTGGTTAAGGAGGAAATCACCCTCGATGACCACGACCGGATAGCTACCCTACAGAGGCCTCATCAGGAGTGATGTAAGAGGTTCCACCCTCGGCACTCGATGGTAACTCTATAGAGTCATACAACTAAGGGGGGTGATGTGCGGTGTCGGGGCCTAGACGTCAATCACGTTGATCGAGTCATCGAACATAAAGCAGGGCAACTGGGACAAGGTGGGGGTCACTGATGGATCACTAACCAACCTATACTAAGCAGATTAGGACAAGCAGATAAGGTATGAAAGTAGGTAACAACAACGTGCTATGCATCAGAGTAGGATCATACAGAAAGCAGTAGCAGTTCTAATGCAAGCATGAGAGGGAAAGAAATGGGCGATATCGGAATGCTCAAGGGAGGTTTGCTTGCCTGGTTGCTCAGACAAGAAGGAGGGGTCGTCGATGACGTAGTCGATCACAGCAGCATCATCGGTCTCGGCGTCTACCGGAGAGAAGAGGGGGAAGAAACAGCAAATATAGAGCAATCAATGCATCACAAGGCATAACAAGGCAAAATGTGGTGCCAGGGGTGAGCTAACGCAGTACTAGGCGATACTGGCGAAGGGGGGAAACATCCGTGAAAGTTTTCCCGGAGTTAGGCATTTTCGGACAGATGAAACGGAGCAGGACGGTTGCAGGTTTCCTATGCTAGGGACGCGTGGCGGGCAAACGGGTTGCGTATCCGGATTCGTCTCGTCGTTCTGAGCAACTTTCATGTAGAAAACATTTTCATCCGAGTTATAGATTATTTTATATGATTTTCAGAGATTTAAACAATATTCTGAAATCATTATTAAATCTAAAATGGGGGTTATTGCAACATCATGAAGTCATCATGACGTCAGCAGTCAACAGAGTTGACCAAAGTCAACCTTGATGTGTGGGGCCGTTCTGTCATAGTCTAACAACTAATTGACAATTTTAATTAACTAAACAAGTTAATTAAGTACTAAACAGAATTAATTAAGTTAATTAATTACCTATTTGATTAATTAATTAATTAACTAATTACTTATTATTATTATTTTTTATTTTTATAATACAATTTCTTTCAAACATTTTGGGGGCGGGCCCCACTGTCATAGGCCCAGGGGGCATAGCAGGCGAACCAGCGCGGGTGTCGGGCGCGGTTGCGGGCATCCGATGGGGCGGCGAGCCCAGGCGCAGGCGATGGCCTCTGAGGCGCGACGGGGCGCCGGAGTTGGCTGCGAGCGCGGCGATGGCTTGCGGGACTAGAGGCGGAGGCGCTGCACGGGCTGGCACCGGGCGGCCCGACTGGCGACTGCAGCAGCAGGAGGCGCAAGAGCGCGCGGCGGACAGGGGGGTGTGGGGCAGGCGAGCGAGGCCACGAGCAGAGAAGGGCAGGGGGCCCGGTCGCAACCAAGGCGCGGGCGTGGCCGGAGCGCTACGCGGACGACGGCGGGCGCCAGTGTGCAGCGGGCGGCCGGGCGCGCGTGGGCACGCGCCATGCCGAGGCCAGGCGAGCAGGGGCGACGAGGCGGGGCTATGGTCATGCGCGCGCGAGTGGACGGCGCCGGTGGCCGAGAACCAGGGGAGAGAGGGAGGGATGCCGGAGCTCACGGCGGGGCCGTAGGGCAAAGGCAATGTGCGCGGGGCGGATGTCAGGGACGACGATGACATGGAGAGGACGGCGCGGCGACGACGTGGTTGACAACGAGGTGGCGGGGTCGAGGCGGGGTAGCTCCGGCGAGGTGTGCAATCCGTGCGGCGGCGGCGTTGTCGGCGTCGAGCGGGCGTCGTGCCACGAGGGAGAGGGGACGGGGCCATGAGAAGGACGGCGACGAGGTGGCGGGGCGACGCTGGGGTTGGGTGCCGGCGTCGGG